>NC_063169.1:35945072-36293406 GCF_023159225.1 Perognathus longimembris pacificus
CAAAAGTTTCTCAACCTATTTAAATATGTCTAAGTCTAACTGAGCTTAAAAACAATCAGACCTCATATTTCCATTCTTCTACCTTTCTACTCTGTCACACATTTAATTTTAGTGGATACCAATATCTGTCTTCAGTTTTCTGCTACCTGTCAAGGGCTTTGTAAAAACTAAGAAGATTTCCTAATCTTCATATGTATACTACCTTGTTCCAGGGAAGATGACTGAATGGAATAAGGAGATATGCTTATTACTACTTTTCCACTTGACTGAGAGATCTCAGATTAACTACATTCAATGGTCCTGACATACCTCTGAATCCAAGTAGTAATTAAGTTACAACATATCTCTCATTAGCTTTTAAAAATAATTGAAATCTCATTGCTAATATGGATGAAAGTATTTCCACAGAGTAACCAATAGCCATCATGATGCATAATCTCAGTAAATCTTGATTCTTTTATGTGTCAGTCCCTCTTCAAGATCTGATGCCAAAGGACATAGTTTGCAAGATAAATAGAAAGCCCTAAGATTGGGAGAAGACCTTCATGGGCCATAGAACATACAAGGGCCTAATATCTAAAATATACTTAGAACTCAAAAAATTAAGTTCCCCCAGAACAAATCCTCAAAGAAACAACTGCCCCAATAAATGGGCTAAAGAGCTAAAGAGAGATTTCTCAGAAGAGGAAATGAGAATGGCAGGAGGTACAAGAAGAAGTGCTCAACATCACCGGCCATAAAAGAAATGCAGATCAAAACAACATTGAACTGGGCTTCTGTGTGTTAAGTAAATTTACATTGATTGGGACAGTAACAGATAGATTATTGTACTTGAATTCTACTCTGAGGAGAATTTCACATTGATGCCACAAAGACATCTACTTTGATATAATATTTTCACAGTCCTTTTAAACTAACAATGATAAAAATATAAAATGTAATTAAAATATAAAATAGATTGGAATGTATTTACATTTAAACAGAAAATCAGATATGATAGTAGTGAGAGAAGTTTATTGTATCTGTGATTTGAAGTTTTTTCACTATGGTATGGTCTTACAGACACAACAGTGTGCTTTGAAAATAAGTGGAAGGAGTTTGTGGTCTTGATGGAGGAATAAATTTATATACATATGCAGAGGAAAGGAAACATGGAATATATAATCTTCCCTTTGTCCACCCTAAATATTGTTTATTTTACATCAGTAATAGATATGAGAAGAGTTAAGAGCAAGTAGTGTAAACTTCTGAGGGCAGAGTTCCACATAATGTGGCTTATGTCAGAATCATCATTGATAGCAATATTTGGTGAAAACTCAGAATTTCTGTTTTTTCCTTAAGTCATTTTTAATTGGTTGATCTGTAAAACTAAGTTATAATATTTAAAGCTCGTGAAACTAAGTATATTTAAAAACTCTCTGAGAAAGTTCAGATATCTAGAAAGAAGCAAAAGTCACTGATAATGTTTCCTTTTGTGTTAGATCTTACACATTTTATATTACTGTTGTAATATTTAATATGTACACATTCAGCAGTGATATTTACTAGACAGTGTATTGAAAATCAGTTATTTAACTCCTGGGTGAGGACTGGAGAGGAAAATGTGGAGAAAGCTAGGAAATGAATGATATTATATAAAAAGAAAGTTAATATTTATCTTACTTATGTAACTGTAACCCCTCTGTACATCACTACTAAGTAACAATTAAAAAAAACACACAATGTAAAAAAAATTGAGATTTCCACTCACTGCAGAAAGAATGTCCATTTTCAAGAAAACTAATATCAAAAGATGATGGCAGCAATGTGGCCAAAGGGAACTCTACTACACTGTTGCTGTGAGTGTAAACTTGTTCAACCATCTTGAAAGCAGTGTGGAGGTTCCTCAAAAGGCTAAACATAGAGCTCCTCTATGACCCAACAGCTCCACTTTTGGGCATTTCCCTGAAGGATTACACGCAAGACCACACTAAAGCCACCAGCACAACTATGTTCATCCCAGCACAATTTACTATTGCTAAAGTATAAAACCAACCCAGATACACCTCAGTAGATAAATGGATCAAGAAAATGTGGTACATATACACAATGGAATTCTATGCTTCTATCAGAAAGAATTGTCCCATTCGTAAGGAAATGGGAAGATTTAGAAAAAAATCATACTAAGTAAAGTGAGCTCGACGCAAAGAAACATAGACTGTATGATTTCCCTCATTGGGAATATTTAGTACATGTCTAGGGTAGTTCTAGCAGATGATCACAATATCTCAATAGCTATGTACATATGAACACATAAGTTGATGCTAAGCGAAATGAAGTCCAAGTTGTGGAAATAAGTGGTTTATCATTGTTGTTGTTAGGTTCAATGTACCCTGTGAAATTACGCCATTTTGTCTTGTCTTTCTTCCCCATGATTTTACCCCTGATGTCACTGTAACTGATTTTGGTACCCTGGGTTTTGTGTATATATTTAACATAACTAGCGAAGGAAAGGGGAACATCAAAATGGAGAGACAAAGGGTAAAAGGCAAACCAATTCAACAGCAATACTTACAAGACCATATGCTGTAAACCAACTGTCAACTCAGGGGTAAGGGGACTGGAATGGGGGGAAGGTGGGAGAAAAATGAGGGAAGAGGTACAAAGTTTGATAAGAAATGTACTCTCTGCCTTACATATGAAACTGTAACCCCTCTATACATCACTTTGACAATAAATAAATTAATTTTAAAAAATAGTTCATGCTAATAATTTTCTCTCCTTAATGTCTAAAATTCATTGATTTGTTTGTTTTCAGGGCTCTATTGCTCTGAACTTACACAATACTTATTATTCATCAAAGTGACTGGCTTACATGTATGTATGTATCAGAGTATATTTTACAGCATATTATATTGATATGTATATACCCTGCTGCTGGAACTTTAGTGTGAGTACTTTTATTCAAAATTATTAGGTTTAAAGAAAGTGGGCTTGTAGCAATATCCTTCACAGGATGTTCTTGGTAATTTGAATAAATGAATGAGTAATTATAATAACTTACTGCAACCTCCCATGTAAAAATATTGAGTGTCAAATAGTCATGTAAATAACATGTCATATGAACCAAGTAATTGATTAGGATGAGGAATGATGAAGCAAACAGGATCTTAATGTTAACAAGATCCATAGAAGCAAGAACAATAAAATATACGAGTACTGGAACCAACCTCATTTTCTCACCTCATAGTCCTGGCATTTTTTTATGATAGCATCAGTAAACATTTTCTTCAAGTCTCCTTTAGGTATTAAAAAAAAAAACTCCTTGTGTATTCAAGTAACAACACCTAAGGAAACTTTTCTGGCAGGTGAAACAAATGTGTGCCATGACTTTGATGATACAGTAACAGAAGTGAGAATCTTATTGAATTCATTTTTGAGTCTGCCCCAAAATACACAAACAGTGAGGTTAAAAAGATGAATGTTTCTCTTCTTTGTCATTTGGCAGACATGTGTCCAGTGACTTGCAAGAACAATAGTAGGTCAAAATGTGTCTTCTTGGAGGGAAAAAACTTTAACTTTTTCTCTAGAAAATGGGCAGTCCAGGTATAATGAACCTTCATTAACCATTGGTTTAGAGCAATCAATTCTTTTTTTTTTTTTTTTTTTTGCCAGTCCTGGGCCTTGGACTCAGTGCCTGAGCACGGTCCCTGGCTTCTTTTCGCTCAAGGCTAGCACTCTCCCATTTGAGCCACTGCACCACTTCTGGCCATTTTCTATATATGTGGTGCTGGGGAATTGAACCCAGGGCTTCATGTATAGGAGGCAAGCTCTCTTGCCACTAAGCCATATTCCCAGCCCCTAGAGCAATCAATTCTTTATGACACTTTTGCTGTAAATAAGACTTCAGATAAGAACAGCATACACCTGGGTAGTTTCAAGGGTATTTCTCCAGGGGCTGGGGATATGGCCTAGTGGCAAGAGTGCCTGCTTCATAAACATGAGGCCCTGGGTTTGATTCCCCAGCACCACATATACAGAAAATGGCCAGAAGTGGCGCTGTGACTCAAGTGGCAGAGTGCTAGCCTTGAGCAAAAAGAAGCCAGGGACAGTGCTCAGGCCTTGAGTCCAAGCCCCAGGACTGGCCAAAAAAAAAAAAAAAAAAAAAAGGGTATTTCTCCAGGACTTCTGTCTTAGAAATTTACGTACAGAAAGACATATGAAAATGGGCACCAGTGACCCACACCTGTAATCCTAGATATTCGGGAAGCTGAGATCTGAGGATCACAGTTCAAAGCCAGCCAAGGCAAGAGAGTCTGTGAGACTCTTATCTGCAATTAACCAACAGAAAACTGGAAGTGGTGCTGTGTCTCAAGTTGGTAGAGTGCTAGCCTTGAACTGAATTGCTCAAGGACAGCACCCAGGCCCAAAGTTCAAACCTCACAACCTACCAAAACACACATGCACACACAACATACACATGTGAGTGAAAACCATTTTCCTCTTCCACCTTTTCTAAAAGATCTGAAAGAAGTGCATAAAAGGTCCATGTATTTAAGTAAAATTTTACTTAGGAAATATGATATCAATTTTATGTATGTAGTTTTATTTTATAGACCAAAATATGGCTGTTAGATTTGCAAGTTAATACATACAAAATTTGAATATTTTTCCCCTTTGGTACTAGGATTTGAACTCAAGGCCTCATGTTTGTTTCACTGGTGCTTTATCACTTGAGGTATTCTTAGCATTTCACTGACTATTTTAGAGATGGAGTCTTGTGGACTCCAGGGCTGACTTTGAACCTTGATCCTCAAGAGCTCAGACGTCTGAGAAGGTAAGATAATATGTGAGAAACACCATATCCAGTTAATAATCCTTTTTTTATTCTTAAAAAAAATTGGTATTTCATTCTTTTTTCTCCTTTCTCTTCAGTCAGTACATCCCATGTGTTCATTGTCTCAGAGACATGTGACCATTTCAAGTGAAGTGAAGGGAAAAATATGGAGTTGACTTCTGAAATTCTAAGACTGAAGATATACGGAGACACAAGTCATGGGCAAATTTCATGGAGGAACAGCTAGAGTTAGAGAATAAGTCTTCTCACTAGAAAAGGTTGTGATGAGTGCAGAGATGCAGAGAAGGGGTGTGGAGGGATAGAACTGAAGGCAAAGAGTGACATATGTACTAGTAATATTTCCCTAAAAGGCCTTAATTCGCAACTCTTCAATGCTATGAGTGCTAGGTCCACATGAAGAAACCATGCAGCATCATAACCACTCTGTATAACACTCCCTGATGGTCAGAGCTGCCTAGGATGTGAGTGACCATGCATGGACTGCCCAATCTTCATTTTTCTGTTAACATCAGAGCCAGCAAGACTTAAGACCATTCTTCCCAATTTTCTGCTATTTTCTTGCAGTTTCCTTGTCTCTTCCATCACTTTTGTCAATATGTGCCCTGCATGAGTGATGCAATTCATAACCTAAAAATATATTTTCATAGCCACTTTGACTCTTATGACATCATAGGACACCCATAAACCAAAATGTGTATTTTTCTGTACATCAAACTGAGCTATGCAATGAAGAAATAATAAGCCCTCATACTGGTGTACTGAAGAACATGACAGTTCTGATGGGGAGATAGGTGGAGTTGGATGGTACCAATCCCATTAATTCCATATATCGGGGCAAGGAGACCTACTCAAGATAAATTCTTCCAAATATAACAACTTCGTATGCAAACTGCACTTATTTTTGTTAAAGATGTTTTATATAACAATTTCTTACCATTGTTGATACAGCATTTTCTTTCTAGTATAATGTACCCTCTTTTATGGATATTCATGATTCATTTGTCTCTCTCAGTGTTTCAAGATGAACGAATGACCAGTATTGAAATGTTTGGGAAATTTCATATGAAAGTTCAGCTTTCTGACTTCTCTTGTCAATCTAGATGATTTATCAACACTGAGATTGTTTCTGAGTGTTAGAAATTGCCTGCAGTCCAGTAGATGTTGGTAATTTAAGTGATGGCCAGAGCACTATAGATATTGTCTTTGCTATTTTATTTCAATCCTTTCCTCTCTGAACTTGAAGCTTCCATGTATAAGAATAGTTTTACAGGAAAATTTAGAATTATCTAGCTTTCTTATTTTTTAGTAAATCAATGTGGTCTTTAAAAAGCCAAAAGTTAGAGAAGCTATTCAGATTACGAATGTCATGAGGCATCCTACTGGATTTAATTTCTTTTATTTTTATGAAATTTGATAAGCTTTTTTTATTGTCAAGATTATGTACAGCGGGGTTACAGTTACACACTTAAGGTAATGAATACATACACATTTCTTGTCATACCTATTACCCTCTTCCTCATTTTTCTCCCTCTTTCCCTCCCCCCAGCCCCTCAACCCACCCCCTCTTGCTTTCTATTTAATTTCTATGTAAGTAAATTATCTTTTTTATTTCAACATGCAATATGGTATACTACAAATACTTGCTATTCACACTGGTATGATTAAATAAGAAATATATATATGTATATATAGATACAGGGAGAGTCAAATCTTCCTCCAATATAAATTATTAAAAAGGAGACATGTTTTCTATATTGAAAGAAACACATAAGGAATTAAAACAGACACACACAATATAAGCATAGGAAGAGTGGAAGCCTGTGTTCAGATCGGGCATGATGGGTCAGTCAAGGAAGGCACCTTACAGAGAGATCATCAAGAAAAGCCAGGATTTCCTTTAGGAAAACTAGTACTGACAATGGAGAAAAACGTCTGGGAGACAGCACAAAAACAAGATTTCATCTTTGGATCAATCAACCTGTGACTAATATATCATTCTTAACTTCATCTTTTGTCTGCAACTATTTCCAGAACAGATAAAATTGTCTTTTATTGAGAACAAACTCTCCTTGGTAAATTTTAAAAAATTCCAATCATAATCATCTACAGACATCACTTGTTTAAATGAATGTAAAAGATAGCACAGGGCATCATTTTATCTTGATAACTAGAATTTCAGGGAATTACATAAAATAGTCAAAAGTTTAATGGGTTGAATTCCTTTATCTCCTATCTTCATAATGTGTTTGAAGTATACTATGAAGACATCTAGTTAGTACAGACTAAGTGAAAAAATATGTAGACATAGGACAATTTAATCAATCTAACTAAAATACATTGCATATCTGATGAGAAGCCAAAATATCAGATTTGTTTTCCCTTTGCTATATATTACAGAAATGCTTTGATTGCAAGGAGAACATAAAATCTCAAAGATCTGAAATTTTATTTCCAAGGTTCTCCTCTACCCTCTGTTACAATTAATTAATATACTCAATGCAAAGTTTTCCTCACTACAAAAAGAAAAAGAAAATTTCAAAGAGGTTTACTCTTGAGGTATTGTCTTCAATGCTTTATATGCTCTTTATTTTAATTCTTACCGACAAATGTTCATGTTAAAAGTTATTAAGATACCCAAAGTGCTTAATAGCAAATAGCAAATCTGAAGATTATGGGGTTTATACATTTTAATGTATTGTGATGGGACCTTAATCTACTTAAATCTAAAGATAAATGTTGTATGAAAACCCATCAGCTATTTGGACATGTTTCTTTACTTTGGAAATGCTAGATTGGCTTATGGGTCAGAATTTAAAATGCAAAAGAAAAAAATATGTCTTGAAAAATCAAAACCAAAAACCAGGCATTTATAGCATGATGGAAAAGTTCTATTGAGCTTTGAGGAAAGGCCATTCAGCCTCTCTGACATTCATAAATGATGACTAATGCATTCAAATAGAATGAGTAATTTACCAAATTTTGGACATTTGGATGGGTTCAGAATGAAGATCTTGTTTGTTTGGATATGTCCTGAAGTGAATCTCAATGAGGTTCACTTCGTTATGCCTGACTCTACAAATAGGCTTCAGTCACCCTTTGAACAAAAGCCTGACATGTAAATAAGTGTTCAAATGCTGGCTGGCTACATTACTCTTTCTGTCCTCAGTTCACTCAAGAACAGTCAAGCTCATTAGAAATATCAATCACAAATGGATGGTACCATTGTACTTATTACAGAAGCATCATCAAAGGCTCCTTTAGAAGGGATTCAGGATGTCCCACCCTCCGACTCCTGACTATAATAGTCAGGTACAAGGACTACAGACACTTTTTCTAGCAACTGTGGGATACCCTGTAAACACAAAATTACCAATAATAAAGCTTCCTCCACATTTTCATGGTAGTAACTCAGATAGACACCTCCCACAGAATGCTACAAGCAAATGTCTCAATGTACTTCTTATAAAGTGTTTCCTTCTTCTGCTCTCAAGCTAACAAACTAATCTCCAAAGAGAGCAGCCTAAAACATGACATGCCAAATTTCCTATGTTGATGTTCAGATCTCACACTTCTGAGACTTTGGAAAGCTGTTGTTCCAGATTAGAAATTTCCTTAATAGAAATATTTCATCCACATTCTTTTTTTGAATATTTATTTTTTTCATTTATTGTCAAAGTGATGTACAGAGAGGTTTCAGTTTCATACGTAACGCCTTGGGTACATTTCTTGTACTGTTTGTTACCTCCTCCCTCAATCCTCCTCCCCCCTCCCACTTTCCCTCTTCCCCCATCTGTTGTTCAGTTGGTTTTCACCAAATGGTTTTGCAAGTATTGCTTTTGTCATTTTATCCTTTGTCTCTGTATTTTGATATTTCCTTTCACTTCCCTAGTTCTAATACCACTATATACACTATCCAGTGTACTCCGATGAGATACAGTGATAGCTCGGGTACAAAGACAGGAAGGGAATACAAGAGGATCATCAATAACAGAAGCTACGGTTCCACATGGCATGTTGAAAGTCATTACAACAGTGATATATCACTCGTTTCCATAACATGGAGTTCATTTCACTTAGCATCATCTTATGCTTTCATAAGGGCATAGATATTAGGTTCTTGTGATCATCTGCTGTGACTAGCCTAAACCTGTGCTAATTATTCCCTATGAGGGAGACCATAGAGTCCACGTTTCTTTGTGTCTGACTCACTTCACTTAGTATAATTTTTTGCAAGTCCTTCAATTTCCTCATGAGTGGGACAATGTCATTCTTTCTGATAGAGGCATGAAATTCCATTGTGTATATGTACCACATTTTCCTGATTCATTCATCTACTGAGGGGCATCTGGGTTGGTTCCATATTTTAGCTATGACAAATTGTGCTGTGATGAACATTGTTGTGCTGGTGGCTTTAGTGTATTCTTGTTTGTGATCTTTTGGGTAGATGCCCAAAAATGGAGCTGCTGGGTCATAGGAAAGCTCTATATTGAGCCTTCTGAGGAATCTCCATACCACTTACCAGAGTGGCTGAACCAGTTTACATTCCCACCAGCAATGAAATAGGGTTCCCTTTTGGCCACATCCCCTCCAACATTTATTAGTGTTAGTTTTCTTTATAAAGGACATTCTTACTGAGGTGAGATGGGATCTCAATGTTCTTTTGATTTTCATTTCATTTATGGACAGTGACATAAAGCACTTTTTCATATGTCTCTTGGCCATTCTCATTTCCTCATCAGAGAAGGCTCTTTTTAAATCTTTAGCCCACTTGTTGAGGGGGCTATTGGTTCTTTGCGGTTTTGTTTTGGAGGAATATAATTTTTTTAGTTCTGCATATATTTTAGATATGAGGCCTTTGTCCATTGTATGGCTGGTAAAGATCTTGGCCCAATCTGTTGGCTTTCTGTTTATCTTGCGAGCTATGTCCTTTGCCCTGCAGAAGCTCCGCAGTTTGATGCAATCCCGTTTGTCCATCCTTTCTTTGATTTGTAGCATTTCTGGGCCTTTATTAAGGTAGTTTCGTCCTGTGCCAAGGAGCCCAAGTGTTTCTCCTACTCCTTCCTTTATTGTTTTCAGATGATCTGTTTTAATGTTGAGGTCTTTGATCCATTTGGAATGGATTTTGGTGCAGGATGATATATAAGAATCTAGTTTTAGTTTGTTGCAGGTGTTGAACCAGTTTTGCCAGCACCATTTGTTAAAGAGGCTGTCTTTCTTGCGTCCTATTTTTTTAGCTCCTTTTCAAAATTAAGTAGACATATCTCTTTGGGATCATTTCTGGGTCTTCAATTCTGTTTCATTGGTCTTCAGGCCTGTTTTGATGCCAATACTAAGCTGTTTTTACTACTATAGCTTTATAATACAGCTTGAAGTTGGGTATTGTAAATCCTCCAGCACTGTTCTTTCTGTTTAGGAATGTTTTTGCTATTCATGGTCTTTTATTGCTCCATATGAATATCTGGATTGCTTCCTCCATTTCATTAAGTAATGGTGTTGGGATATTAATAGGTATTTTGGTAAATTTTTAGATAGCCTTTGGCAATATTGCCATTTTAACTATATTAATCCTTCCAATCCAGGAGCATGGAGGTTTTTCCATTTCCTTAGTTCTGCCTTAATTTTGTTTTTCATGTTTTTAAAGTTCTCATCATAGAGGTCTTTTACTTCTTTGGCTAAGTTTATTTGTAGGTATTTTATGTTTTTTGAGGCTATTGCAAAAGGAATTGCTTTTCTGATTTCGGCCTCAGTCTTCGGGTCATTGACATATGAAAGGCCATTGATTTTTGAGGGTTTATTTTATATCCTGCTACTTTGCCAAAGTTTTGGATCAGCTCTAGTAGATTGGGAGTAGAGTCTATGTGGTTCTTTAGGTATAGGATCATGCCATCTGTGAAAAGAGAAAGTTTAATTTCAACTTTTCCTATTTGGATCCCCTTTATGTTTTCTTCTTGCCTAATTGCTCTGGCTAGGAATTCTAGTACTATCTTGAAGAGGAGAGGAAAGAGTGGATATCCCTGTCTTGCTCCTGATTTTACAGGGAATGGCTTTAGTTTTTCACCATTTAGAATTATGCTTGCTGTTGGTTTTTCATAGACTGCCTTTATTATATTCAAGAGTGTTTCCTGGAATTCCAATTTTTCCAGGGCTTTTATCTTAAATGGGTGCTGGATTTTATCCAAAGCCTTTTCTGAATCTAGAGATATAACCATGTGATTCTTTACCTTGCTCCAGTTGATGTGGTGGATTACAATAATTGACTTGTGTATATTGAACCAACTTTGCCTCCCTTGGATGAATCCAGTTTGTACATTGTGTATGATTTTTTTGAAGACCTGTTGAAGTTTATTGGGCAGAATTTTGTTGAGAATTTTTTTATCCATGTTCATCAGGGAAATCAGTCTATGGTTCTCTTTCCATGATGAATCCCTGCCTGGTTTTGGGATGAGGGTTATACTGGCTTCATAGAATGTGTTTGGTAGTGAACTTTCTCTTTCAATTTCATTGAAGAGTTTGAGAAATATTGCTGTGAGTTCTGTTTGGAAGGCCTTGTAGAATTCTGCCTTGAATCCGTCTGGACCTGGGCTTTTCTTGGATGGGAGATCTCCTATTGCTGTTTCTATTTCAATGGTGGATATGGGTCTGTTGAGAAGGTTTAAATCTTCATGGTTGAGTTTGGGGATAATAATTTTTTCTAGGAAATCATCCATTTCTTCCAGGTTCTCAAATTTGCTGGCATAAAGTTTGCAAAATAGCCCATTATTGTGTTCTGTATTTGGTTGTTTCTGTGGTGATGTTATCTGTTTCATCTCTGATCTTATTTATTTGAGTGTGCTGCCTTCATTTTTTAGTCAGGTTTGCTAGGGGTCTTTCTATCTTGTTAATTTTTTCAAAGAACCAACTGTTTTGTTGATTCTTTTGATGGTTTTTTTTTTTCTCTAAGTCATTTAATTCTGATTTTATTTCAATTATTTTTTTTGCATCTATTGACTTGGTGTTTTGCTTGTTGTTCTCATTCAAGGAGCTTAAGGTGCATCCTTATGTTGATAAGTTGCTGATTTTCCAGTTTGTTGTTGTAGGCACTCAGAGATATAAATTTTTCCCTCAGTGCTGCTTTTGCTGTGTCCCGAAGGAGCTGCTACTTTGTGTCCTCATCTTGGTTGAATTCCATAAACAATTGAATGTCCGTTTTAATTTATTCAATGACCCACTGATGGTTCAGCAGTGTGTTGTTTAGTCTCCATGAGTTGTAGGATTTTCTGTGGTGGCTGTTTGAGTTGAGCTCTAATTTTATTCCATTGTGATCTGAGAGAATGCAGGGAATGGTTTTGATACTTCTGAATTTGTATAGATTTTATCTGTGCCCTAAGATGTGATCTATTTTGGAGAACGTTCCATGTGCTACTGAAAAAAATGTGTATTCTGGTGTTGCTGGTTGGAATGTTCTGTATATGTCGGTTATGTCTAGTTGGTCTCTGCAGTTATTTATTTCTGTGGTTTCTTTGTTCAGTTTTTGGCATGTTGATCTGTTCAGTGGTGACAGCGGAGTGTTAAAGTCTCCAACTATCAATGTGTTTGGGTCTATGAGTGTTTTTAGAGTCGGTAGTGTTTGTTTGATGAAGTTGGGTGCTCCTGTATTTGGTGTGTAGATTTTTAGGATGGTTATATCCTCTTGTAGGAGAGATCCTTTTATTAGTATGTAGTAACCTTCTTTGTCTCTTCTTAGCATTTTTAATTTGAAGTCAATTTTATCTGATACTATGATTGCAACTCCAGCCTGTTTATGGGGGCCGTTTGCTTGGTAGATTTTATTCCAGCCTTTCATTTTTAGAATATGTTTGCTTTTTTTTTTTTTTTTTTTTTGATACTTTTTACTTTCTTACAAGTCTGTCTTTTTTAAACTTAAGGGAAAATAAGTTTTTGAAAGTTTGAAAGTAGCACATATCAAACTTTATCCTAACAAGTTTGAGGTGATGCTAAAATATAAATTTATTCCTAACAGAGGTGTCCTTGCAAAATAAATTTCTAAAAATATGAAATGATAAGGCTGTATAAATATAACCTTGGAATCCCTTTCTTCAACATACTGGCAATTAAAGATGTTTGCTTTTGCTGGATAGATGTGTCTCTTGGAGGCAGCAAAAAGATGGATCTTGGTTTTTGATCCAAATTATGAGCCTATGGCATTTCATTGGAACATTAAGTCTATTAATGTTGAGAGTTTGGATTGAGAGATGACCATTTGTTCCTTTCATTATAGCTATCTTGTTAAGAGCTGTGTCTTCCCATCTCTTGATCTAATATTCTGGTTTTCTATTTAAGGTTCTTTTCTCTGTCTGTATCGTGATCTTGATTATTTTCCCTGTGTAATACATCTTTGAGGATTTTCTGTCAAGCTGGTTTGGTGGAGGTATATTGTTTCAGTTTTTTCTTACTGTGGAAGACTTTTATTTGACCTTCAGCTATGAATGAGAGTTCAGCTGGGTACAGTGTTCTTGGTTGAAAGTTATTTTTATTTTAGGTTTGGCATACGTCATTCCAGGCTTTCTTTGCTTTCATGGTCTCTGCTGACAAGTTTGGTTTAATTCTGATTGGTTTTCATTTATATGTGATTATTTTCTACTCTCTAACAGCTTTAAGGATTCTTTCCTTGGACTCTATTGATCTTGTTTTGATCACAATGTGTGGGTGGGATGTCCTATTCTGGTCTGGTCTGTTTGGGTTTCTAAATGCTTCTTGTATCTGGGTCATCCTCATTCTTAGTTATATTAGATCTTGTGTATGTTTAGTCCAACAAATTCTGATCATTTAATTCGCTTAAGAGAATCCCAAGGATTTCCTGTTTTTATAATAATAAGCTGAATTGAATCACAATTTTTTTCTCCGAGGCAATTGCTTCAACTACAATAACAGATGTCTGTCTTCTTAGGGTTTTCTAATCATTGCAAATCTTCCTAACACCATGTTCAAAGCATTCCAGTACATGTTTCCTTTGTCATGCAAAGAGGTAATATCCTGTTTGTTGCTTGTCTGTTCATTCTGATGATTGACTCAAGTACTTAGAGAATTCCAAATACACAATGTATATAATAAACATATGCAGATTGGGTGTTGAACAAGACAAAAATGGTTTCAGAGAGTAGGTAGGATTCAATCTTGTAAGTGGACATATGCTTATCAATTGTTGATGGGAACAAAAACTGTTATGAAGTAGATATAGAAAATTCTATGTACATGTATCCCAGAATTATCCTGTATGACCTTGTTCCCCATTCTTGTGCACAAGTTTAGCTTCTCTAAGGACTGAGGCTTAAACTCACCCTTGAAGGAGGAGGTTATTGAGCAAGAACCCTAGCAGAAGGAATGGTGTAACTACAGAATACAGAATAATGATCATAGTAACATCTTTGGGGAACTGAACAATAGATAGTGTGGCTGTAAAGAAGATGAGAGTGGCCAAGGAGGAGACCAAAAAGGCAGGCGCATGGTAGATTAGTTTTGGCTGTGGTCACTACTATGGAGTGTGAGAACTTTCTATCCAAGATTGAACATCATTGGGAAGACATAAGCCTATGATGTCTTTTTCTCTATCTTCACAAGATCCTCCTTCCACATATGTTTTGTCCTTATCTCATATTCTTATAAGAATTTCAGTTGTATTGGGTTAGAAACCCATCCTAACTCTTTCATTATACTTAATTATCTCTTTAAATGTCCTGCCTCTGAATACAGTCACATTCTGGACTCCTGGAAGTTAAGCATGCAAAATATGAATTGAAGAAAGGAGTACACCAATCAGTCTTCTGCCTGAAGAGTTAGGACAACAAAATCAGTCACAAGACTCCATGTATGCCTCGCCTATTGACTTTGGTGGTAAATTGGAAAGTAGAGTAGAAGAGTTAGAGAAACCAAGTCTCCCATAAGCAATCCAGGGAGGAATAATGGAGACCTTTACACAGAGACCCAACTCTCTGAAGACTATGGCAAGGAATTCCAGATAAGAAGTATCTATGAGAAGAAAAGCTCATTACCTTGGTGCCAGAAAGTGAAGGGATAATAAAGAGACCAAGAGAGGTAGATTTGTGGTTGGGATGGCAGGAAGATGAAGTAGTTTGCTCTCATAGTTTTTATAATAATTTTCTGCTAAGGAGGCCATCTGCTGAGAGTAAGAGAAGAAAGAACATTGAAGATGTGAGTGGAGTGGAAATGTTTTAAATTGAAGTTCCAGAGAGTAGGAGAGTAAGCTAACAAGAAACCTCGTTAAAATTCCAATGAAGTGTTAAAAGCTCCCTCTAGGTTGAGTGACCATGGATTTAAAATGACACAAATCTTGTGTTGTTTTTTTCCTCTTTTGTTTTCTCTAGCATGCGTAACTATATGGGTACACAGACAGGGAAGGTGTAAAGCTGGCTCTTTCCAGGTCCTTCCAGAATTCATATTTGTTAGGATAGAGTATTCTCCTTGGGATTCCTATAGGAATTCTTGGCCACCATTGCTCCAGCTCAATGCCTGAGAACTTCCCAGGTGTTTGGAATTTTAAGTTATAATTTGGCAGAAAAAGATGGAATAGAAAGTGTTTTCTGACAGTGCTGCTGAGAACCTTCTGGAATCTTTCCACAGTGAAATTGGGCTCATGGGAGCTTTCTCCAGGATCATCCTAAAAGCACATGGTTTTAAACCACAGTTTAAAAAGCACATGTCTAGACTAGATAAATGTCCTGCGCCTTTTTATATGTTGATATCTCAGTTATTTTAAATGTTTTCTGGGTTGTATGTTTCTCTATATTGGAAATGTGCCACGAATTTAATGAAGCTAGTATCACGTTCAAAGCCAGGTAGCATAAAATCAAGCAGAAGATACAATGAAAGCCAATTCCACTACTGCTACTGCTCTACCTGTGTTCATGTGTCACTGAGATTCTGCATCATCCCAGATGCTGCAGAAATGGAAAAAAAAAAACTCATTTCTTCTCTGAAAAAATATTATAAATTATTTCTCAGAGATAGAATGAAAACATAGAAGGTATACCACAATGTCTAGAAACTAATGTCTCTCTTCCATCAGCCCATGAAGATCCTACCTAAGAATTCTCCAATCCTAAATTCTCCCGGTGTTTCTGCCCACTCCCTGCCCATCCTCCTTGTCATAACACCAAGCTCTATAGAAACATAGAAGCTCAAATTCACATATCTCAAAGAGAAGGAATTTAAGAATATAAATTCCACAACACGAATTGTTTTTACATATGCTACTACTTACTGTGATTGTCCTGGGAGATGGACTCTTGGTGTGAAATAATAACGATGACTAGGGATTTGCCAATAAAAAGAAACTAGATATTGTAAAATATTGTACCAGCAAATTGTAGCTCTCAAAAAATGCCTTCATATTTTATACCAAAATATACTAATTTAAAACTTAAAGTTGCAACAAGTCTTGAATTTTCTAAATAGTGGGCATTAGTTCTCAACTTAGACTTCACAGTACCAAGTATAATATTTAGAACTGGGAGCCTGTGAGAGATTCTAATATCTTTTTCAGCCCAGAATATAAAAACATAATAGTATCATTCTTAAAAATATGTTATCTTTTCATTATTTACTTTGTGAAAATAACAGGTAAAACTACCTTCTGAAGGAAAAAATTCACTCTTGAAATGAGTTGCTGTTACTAATTAGAGACCTGACTTTATAGAAAAAGAAGAACCAGAAATAATGGAACAGGGATGAGTGCTCTTTTTATTAGATAGTTTCCTCAGAGAAGTACTTATTAAATGACGTTCCAAACATAATGAATAGGACCCCCCAAGTTAAAGACCAACTGAGGCAGAATTATGACAGCTGGGCCCCTTGCAGCAATGGTAACTAAATTTCTATTCCTAGGGATTTTTTGTTAATTGAGACATTTGTTTCTAAACTCAAGAGCAGTTGTAGTTTCAGATTACTGAAAAAGATACATACATAGAAAGTTATACATTCTATACTTCTTTTCACTCTGCGCAGAACCCTTGCACAAGAAAAGGAGAAGAAATATAGTTTATATAACAACTAGGAATGCTATTAGAGGTTTACATGGTCATCTAATTAAGAGAATAATCTTCCTTGGAGTGTAACTAATAGAGAGAACTTCCCTCTTGAAGACTACTTACAGAGGAACACTTTATATTTTGTATAAAGCACTCACTTTTATATAAAACATATAAAATAAAATAATCATAATTACCTTAGACTTAAAGGAAATTTTGCCTTGAGGTGTTTGGCTTGATTTTCTATCTTTGTAGAAGCAATACGACGTGTTTTAAACATGCTCTGTGACATTACAGGCTCTTATTTTATCAAAAAATTAATAATCTCAAAGAGAAGCAAAAGAGAGACATCAGTACAATATTACAAAGCTATTTTGCCAAAATTAAATGCCTATTAAAATTTACATGTGTAAAACAGATCTGAGGGTTTGTCTAAATTGGAAGCATTCCACTCCGCAAATCTCAGTAGAAGAGTAGAATTACTTCCTTCTGCTGTGTATCTGAGAAAATTATGCTGAAGAGAGATCCAGGTTATTTGCTGAGCTCCTTCAATTCCAGGAGCATGTAACAATCTTCAAATATGACACCATTACATTATTTTTAGGTTTTTCAATATCATGCTCTTTTATTTTTTTTTCACTTCTATTTCCTTTTCCTCTACATAGGAGCTTGTGACTATATATATCTAAAAATTAATGGCCATTTTTGTCATTCTCTTGTTCATACCTTTTTCTTTCCAGTACATGTTGCTATTTACTGTTTCTGTTGCTTTTTAAACCATCAGAGATTTTGTTCCTTCAAAACATATATTACTTTACTACTTTATGCTCTGTACCCTCCAGACAATGTGTTCTTACCTTGGAATTTTCACCATCTGTCATTCCCATTAGACTTTAAGTTTCTAAATCCTAGAAAATATGGATTTGTATGGATTTGTATGTGGCAAGTTAATATACATTTCCTTGTCCTGCCAGCTGAAAGGACAGAGAAACAATTCACCTCAGTAGCAATGAGCACCTTTAGAACCAGAGCAGTTTAAATACTGTTCTCTAAGAAAAAGGTTCCTTCGGGAGATGTGATTCTACATTTGGGAAAGTAAATACACAAAACTATTCTGCAGAATCTTATAGGGTCAGAATTATGAATGAAAACATAGTTGTGAGGTATGTCAGGAGACTGGGGGCAACAGAAATAGCCCCCAGTGTCCAAAGCAACAAAATAAACAACACACATTAAATTATAAACTAAAGTAATAAATAGATGTCCATGAGTCTAAACTGAGGTTAAAAAATAACTGAGTAAATAAACAAGTGGAAGAGAAGAAACAAATCTCTGATGCAGAGGAATTCCTAACAAGTTATGTCACCCAGGAGTTAAATAACTGATTTTCAATACACTGTCTAGTAAATATCACTGCTGAATGTGTACATATTAAATATTACAGAGCCAGGACACATTCTAATCAAGATGACTGGTTGCCCTTGAAGTTAACATCAGTTATTTCACTGTCACATTTCTCCAGTGTAAAGATGTTTTCCTTCCTATTTCATACATCATACATCATACATACCGTAAGAACGGAACAGTACTCTGCTACTCAAAGTAATAAGCACAGTCTAATCACAAGAAAATCACCAGGCGAATTCCAGTAGAGAGGCATTTTACACTATACCTGACCAGTTGGCAAGGTCATCTGGAGCAGGAAATGTTTGAAATTGCTACAGTCCAAGTAACAAAAATAACAAAGTGCAACGTGGTATCCCAGATGGGATACTTAAACAAAAAACCAGTAGAGAAAAAAACCGAAAACAGCTAAGTAAAATATGGCTCAATAGTTTGGCAAATGAACCACACTGAAATGTTAATGAGAAATTGGCTGTAGGGTAGGTGCAATGTCTCCTGACTACTTTTACAATTATTTCTGTACATGCATATAAATATACTAAAATTTTAATTTTGTACTTAAAGTATTTACACTAACTTTTCTACAAAATCATAATTTAAAAATGTTTCTGGTAAGATTTTGGTGTACACACATCAATATTTTTTCACAATTATGTTTTTTTCCAAATGATTATGAGGACATTTATACTTTGTTGAGTATATCTGCTCTCAGAGGGCAGTTGTGATCTGAATTATTATCCTCATACTGAAGCATTTTACTATAAATAAATATGAGGTATATTTTCTACAAGGATAATTGAACAATTCACAGTTGACATATGAGAATTTTATTTTTCAATACCTTTAATAAGTTAGAATGTTGATTCTGCATGACAGCATGTGGGAGTGGGGTATAATGCCATATCCTTTTAAACAATAGAAGAAACAAGATTGACTTAATTCTAAATAAAATGTTCATGGCAAGTAAAGATCAATGCCAACTTAGTGGGAAAGTAAATACCCCTAATCCAAGGCTTTGGATATCTTCTTTCTAATATTTAATGATCTCCTTTGAGAGTCTAGTGTGATGTAATTTGTTGAAAGTGTATTTTATCCTCTTCATCTCAAGACATAAAACTAATTTCATGTGAATTTTTAGTTTCTGATTCTATAACTAATCAAATTACATGCCAAATTAATACAGTTTTCAAAACAACTGATACTCTAATTTCATTTTTTAAAAAAAACTACCTTTGTAGATTGAACAAGTGGCCTTCTCCACCATTATTGGAGCATTGCCTATGGAGTAAGGAGATTATGCTAAGTTTGAATTTCATAATATTTAGCATTGCAATGCTAATGTCATTAGATAGCAATAAACACAAAATGGATCCAAGATATGAGATTTCTCATGAAAACTTGAATGTTTTTAGTTCATTACTTATGTTTAATTTGTAGATTATATCTATTTTGCCCTGTTGAATTGAACAAAATTTACAGAAATTGGAAGCAATCTTTAGATCTCTCAAGTCTGTGATATCATGTGAAAAATTAGTACAGAAATTTGTTTTGTTATGGGTAATTCATAATCGTGTGTGTCTAGGTATATCACTCTCTCTCTCTCTCTCTCTCTCTCTCTCTCTCTCTATATATATATATATATATATATATATACTTTAAAATACACAAGCCAGAGTAAATGTTTATCTCAGAAAAACTAGGCTGTGACTTTTACTCATCAATTCTTGCTTTTCTGTAGTCCTTTGATACAATGTAATAACTTCTCCTTCTCTTAAAGCAACCAATCATCAAGTTCAAGTTTTTAGCCTGTCCTGAAACAAGTTATCTATTGTGTTATGTACAGACATTAAAATAACTGTAATAATACTAATTCTTGAAAAGAATTACTTAATGGGGTATATTTTTTCTGGTTTCTTCAAACCAAAACCAGGAATTTCTTTCTTCAAAAATGTTCATTTGTTCAAATTACTACAACTCTTGGATTAAATTTCAGCTATGAACTTCTTATTGGTCATTGATTCTTAAGATCACAAGCTGAGTAATTTTCCTAAACTCCAATCTCATCTCACAGTTATCTTCATCGGTTCTTGTGTGGATTAAAGACAAAATGAGATTATATTCGAAGTTCTTAAGAACTGTGTAATCTAAGCATGCTACATCTACGTGTGACAATTCTACTTGTGACTACTGCACATGAAACTGAGAAACTGTTTTCTCATCAGATTCAATTTTATTTATCTATGAAAATTTACAATGGGTGATCAATTACTGGAAAACTATCAAGCTTATTTAGAACAACTTGGATATATAAACTTACTTTTTCAGAAATAAAATTTAGGAAATTTAAATATAATCAAACATTCTCAATGAAAAGTTAATATCTTAATTGAGATGTGCTATAAGCTTAAAGTGGATATTGCATTTCAAAAATATTAAGATTAAAAAGGTAAACTCACAAATTAATAATTTCTAAACTAAGCATATACCACAATGCTCATACTTGGACATTTAGGTCAAATGACATATGATAAAATTAATCATTTTTACTTTTTATTTGATTAATTTGGGCTAATAGAAAAATTTTATTACATACATGGCTGTATTTGTTACTCAGCTTTGTTTTAGCTCTGCACACTCCAGACACTCCAGCCATCAATTTGAATTTGCCTTTTGAACTCAACCATATTTCCTCTCTTCCCAGTGATTGTGTGTGCTACTCTTCTCCCATTCTACTTTTTGCTCAGTGATTGCTGGCTTATCTGTCAGTCCTCTGTTCAGGCCACATTCCCTTAAGGAAACATTTCCTACTTCTGTTTTTCCTGGCCTATGATCTCAGAGCACCCTAGATCTCACCTTTGTAGCATGGGAAATCTTGTCACTATGTACTTATTAGACACATCATCCCCTTGCCTCTACTACACCATATTAAATCTGCTTATCTACTAAGCTGTCAGGTTCATGAAGGCACCAATGACTTCTGCTTTTGCCCATAGTCTCCAGTGCATAACACACGGCCAGCTACTTAGTAACACAGGCTAAAAAGATGAAAAATACAGAAATCAGAAGCCAAAAATGTCAGAGTAGATTGCAATGAGCAATAAAACAATATAACATATGTCTCCCTCATTGAGTTCAATATGTAATTGTTAAATGAATGTTAATATCATCCCCTCCCCCTGCCCTAATGCAAAAGTGTCTCATGCCTTTTAACTATCATAAAAAGCAAATTCAAATTCTGCTTTGTTATTCCAGAGCATTGCCATTTAAGCCTCAATTAACACTCTAGGTTTATTTCCTAGCAATGTCCTTCTCCTAAAAAGGACATGATATGGTCCAGCTTCCAGAGCCAGGCAATGCCAGACTGGTCCTGCTCCCTCTGCGACATCCTTAAGATGTTTCCTTATCTCTGGAGAGCTAACAGTAATCACTGTGACAAAGGGCTATTGTTAAGACTAAATACTTGGTGTTTAGTTAGCACAATGTCTGCCACTAGCCAGCTCCCTAACTTTCAGCAGTTAATATTCTCTCCAGATCAAGCAGACAATAAAAACTATCCCTACCATATACCAGTCATTGCATTAAGAATATTACTATATCTTAATGAATCTTCAATGCAGTTACCATAGTCAAAGAGGAGACAAATCTCAAAGATGTCATATCATTTGCACAAAACTACTCATTTAGTAAATGGAATGAACAAGATTCAGTTAGGACATTTTATAGCAATGTCAATCTTTGTGGCCATTATATTCCACAACACTACAGAAGGTTCTCAGGAAGTCTCAACTCGGCTTCTCTTTTTATACAACCTATGGTCCTATTATTTATATCATTCTACCTTCAACACAGCAAGCACTGTTACAATTCCATTTTCCTCTTCACCCTACCAAGCCTAATTTATTTTCTCCTCATTTCTACTAAAGGTAAAGTTCTACATAAGCCTCAAGGCTATCTCACATGTCACCACCATCTTTCTCTATTATGTATCCTTTTGCAGAATATATAAGCTTATCCTATCTGCTAACCAACAATGCTATTCATAAAATAAATCATTTCATTGCTCGATTGTTCTTTGTGGGCAAGGTGTCTTTCTCATTCTGCTTTGACATTTTTAAGGTCCAGAACAGAATCAAACTATTTTTATATTCCATGTGTCTAAGAAAATGATAGGAGGGATAAGTGTATTCTCAGTGAATTTATGACTTGAAAATTAGCTGCATATGTCTTGTTCTCAACTGCTACCACTTATGTGCACACATGTATTCACACTATGTACACAAACATATGCACATACGACAGGCCGACATAAACACAAATACACGTGCATGCATATAAACATATACACACCAAAGTGATATTTACAAACACTTTCAAAAGTAGGTTCACATGCAAAAGCATGCATTGTATATATTTGCGCTCACATATGTACATGCATGAACATATGCACATGTGCAATTTCTGAGCTCATTTTAATTTTTTGTGGCTAGACCAACAAAACAGTGCAGAAAACAATGAGCTAAAACTAAGTTTATGGATAGAAAAATATTTTCCTCTGACTTTGCCTTTTAAAACAACAAAAATAATTTCCAAATAAAATTTTTATAGGATGTGCAATATAAGGAAGGGCATATTGGTTATTCTGTCATTCCACTTTTTAATCATACTTATTTCAATATACATATATAATTTTATTATCTGATACTGCAACATTGTAAAAACAAATATGTGTGCCCACATACATGCCCTTAAAATAATGTTCACATATGTATATTTGATAAACAGGAAGTATTAAGACAGGTCAAACAAGGATCATTCAAACAAATAAAACAGAAGGTATATATCTCAATATTTTTATTTAAACTATTCGGCTTTTGTATTTTATGTTTTATTAAGGAATCATAGAACTCAGAAAATTAAGGTTCCCCAAAACAAATCCTCAAAGAAATAACTGCCCCCTTAGTAAATGGGCTAAAGTCTTAAATAGAGACGTCTCTGAAGAGGAAATGAGAATGGCCAACAAGCACATGAAGAAGTACTCAACATCACTGGCCATAAAAGAAATGCAAATCAAAACAACGCTGAGATTCCACCTCATCCCAGTAAGAATGTCCATTATCAAGAAAACTAATAAAAGATGCTGGTGGAGATGGGGTCAAAAAGGAGCCCTACTACAGTTAATTCCAGTGTAAAATTGCCCAACCACTCTGGAAAGCAGTGTGAAGGTTCGTCAAAAGGCTAAATATACAGTTCCCCTAGGACACAACAGCCCTGCTTTTGGGCATTTACCCAAAGGATTACAAGCAAGACCACACTAAAGCTACCAGCACAACTATGTCCATCCCAGCACAATTTACCATTGCTAAAATATGAAACAAACACAGACAGATGCCCCTCAGTATGGGTCAAGAAAATGTGGTACATATTCAAAATGGAATTCTATGTTTCTATTAGAAAGAATGGCATTGTCCCATTCGTAAGGAAATGGGAAGACTTAAAAAAAAAATCATACTAGGTGAAGTGAGCCAGACCCAAAGAAACATAGACTCTATGCTTTCTTTCATTGGTAATAATTAGTACATGTCCCGGGTTGTCTTAGCAGAAGATCACAATAGATTAATATCTGTATACATATGAAAACATAAGATGATGCTAAGCAAAATGAACTCCAAAGTTATGGAAATAAGTGGTTTATAATTGTTGTTGTTAGGTTCAATGTACCATGTGAAATTATGCCATTTTCCTTTATCTTTCTTCTTCAGATGTCCCTGCAAAGGATTTCGGTACCCTCGATATTGTATATACATTTGTATATACTAGTATGAACTAGGGAAGGGAAGGGGAACATCAAAATGGAGACAAGTGGTAAAAAGTGAAGCAACGTAACAGCAATACTTAGAAGACCATATGCTGTAAACTAATAGTACAAATCAGGATGGGGGAAATTGGGGAGGGGAGAAGGTAGGAGAAAATAATGGAGAAGGTAGCCAGTTTGATAAGAAATATACTCACTGCCCTATGTGTGAAACTGTAACCCCTCTGTACATTATTTTCACAATAATTTAATTAATGAAACAGAAATAATCTTATACCATAGATTATTTTATGATGTGAAATTCTAAGATAGCAAAGCTACTTGTAAATAAAGTATTTTTTATAATTTATTTATTGTCAAAGCAATGTACAGAGAGGTTACAGTTTCATACATTATGCCTTGGGTACATTTCTTGTACAGTTTGTTACCTCCTCCCTAATTGCTCCTCCCCCCTCCTCCTTTCCCTCTCCCCCCATGAATTATTCAGTTGGTTTACTCCAAACTGTTTTGCAAGTATTGCTTTTGGAGTCGTTTGTCTTTTTATCCTGTGTCTCTCGATTTTGGTATTCCCTTTCATTTTCCTAATTCTAATACCAATATATATAGTTTCCAATGTACTCAGATAAGATACAGTGATAGTGCAGATACAACCACAGGAAGGGGATACAAGACGATCATCAACAATAAAAGCTACGGTTTCACATGGCATGTTGAAAGTAATTACAACAGTGACATAACACTTGTTTCCATAACATGGAGTTCATTTCACCTAGCATTATCTTATGCATTCATAGGGGTGTAGCTATTAGGCTCTTGTGATCCTGTGCTATGACTTGCCTAAACCTGTGCTAATTATTCCCTATGAGGGAGACCATAGAGTCCATGTTTCTTTGGGTCTGGCTCACTTCACTTAGTATAATTTTTTCCAAGTCCTTCCATTTCCTTACAAATTGGGCAATGTCATTCTTTCAAATGGAGGCATAAAATTCCGTTGTGTATATGTAACTCATTTTCCTGATCCATTCATCTACTGAGGGGCATCTGGGTTGGTTCCACATTTTAGCTATGACAAATTGTGTTGTGATGAACATTGTTGTGCTGGTGGCTTTAGTGTGTTCTTCTTTGTGATCTTTTGGGTAGAAGCCCAGAAGTGGGGCTGCTGGGTCACAGGGTCTGAAATCAGGAAAGCAAC
The DNA here is from genome assembly GCF_023159225.1 of Perognathus longimembris pacificus. Classification (NCBI taxonomy): domain Eukaryota; kingdom Metazoa; phylum Chordata; class Mammalia; order Rodentia; family Heteromyidae; genus Perognathus; species Perognathus longimembris. The sequence continues at coordinate 35,970,341 of NC_063169.1, forward strand.
TCCTTTTGCAATAGCCTCAAAAACATAAAATACCTAGGAATAACATTAACCAAAGAAGTGAAAGACCTCTATGATGAGAACTTTAAAAACATGAAAAACAAAATTAAGACAGAACTAAGGAAATGGAAAAACCTCCCATGCTCCTGGACTGGGAGGATTAATATAGTCAAAATGGCAATATTGCCAAAGGCTATCTACAAATTCAATGCAATACCCATAAATATCCCAACACCATTTTTTAATGAAATAGAGGAAGCAATCCAGAAATTCATATGGAGCAATAAAAGACCATGAATAGCAAAAACATTCCTAAACAGAAAGAACAGTGCTGGAGGAATTACAATACCCAACTTCAAGCTGTATCATAAAGCTATAGTAATAAAACCAGCTTGGTATTGGCACTGGAACAGGCCTGAAGACCAATGGAACAGAATTGAAGACCCAGAAATGAACCCACAGAACTATGCCCACTTAGTCTTTGATAACGGAGCTAAAAAAATAGGATGGAAGAAAGATAGCCTCTTTAACAAATGGTGCTGGCAAAACTGGTTCAACACCTGCAACAAACTAAAACTAGATCCTTACATATCACCCTGCACCAAAATCCATTCCAAATGGATCAAAGACCTCAAAATTAAAACAGATACCCTGAAAACACTAAAAGAAGGAGTAGGAGAAACACTTGGGCTTCTTGGCACAGGATGGAACTTTCTTAACAAAGGCTCAGTAATGCTACAAATCAAAGAAAGGATGGACAAACGGGACTGCATAAAACTGCAGAGCTTCTGCAGGGCAAAGCACATAGCTCGCAAGATCAACAGAAAGCCCACAGATTGGGAGAAGATCTTTGCCAGCCATACAATGGACAAAGGCCTCATATCTAAAATATATGCAGAACTAAAAAAATTACATTCCTCCAAAACAAAACCGCAAAGAACCAATAGCCCCCTCAACAAGTGGGCTAAAGATTTAAAAAGAGCCTTCTCTGATGAGGAAATGAGAATGGCCAAGAGACATATGAAAAAGAGCTTTACATCACTGTCCATAAAAGAAATGCAAATCAAAAGAACATTGAGATTCCATATCATTCCAGTAAGAATGTCCTATATCAAGAAAACTAACAATAACAAATGTTGGAGGGGATGTGGCCAAATGGGAACCTTACTTCATTGTTAGTGGCAATGTAAACTGGTTAAGCCCCTATGGAAAGTGGTGTGGAGATTCCTCAGACGGCTAAACATAGAGCTACCCTAAATAAAGTATTTTAAAAAATGAAACTGATGGCTTCACCTTTGAACTCAAATTTAAGAAAACAATGTTCCTAAATCAAGAAAGCAATATTCCATCATCATTAAAATTGTAACCCAGCACATTCTAAACGATCAAGTGTACATGTGCACATATAAAGATAATTTCACCCCAGATTGTTGCTGATGTTACTAAATCATGACATCATCACTTCCTGGAGAAGAGGTATTGGGCGAGCATGGGGAATTATAGTACTATTACACAGAGCTAAGTGCACATTACTATAGGCTCAGAAGAGGGGCACAGGTTATAAACATCTCATCTGGTCTATACTCCATTAGCTGAGAATACAAACCCTCAGATCAATAAGACACCATGCAGTTTATATGATTGTTGGCATTTAAGATAGAGCCAACTGGTGGCTTGTATCCACAAGAGAAGTTATTTTAGCGTCTTTGGTTATCATCTTTTTTTTTTTTTTTTTTTTTTTTTTGTCAGTCCTGGGCCGTGGACTCAGAGCCCCAGCACTGTCCTTGGCTTCTTTTTGCTCAAGCACTCTGCCACTTGAGCCACAGTGCCACTTCTGGTCATTTTCTATATATGTGGTGCTGGGGAATTGAACCCAGGGCTTCATGTATATGAGGCAAGCACTTTTGCCACTAGGCCATATTCCCAGCCCCTTTGGTTATCATCTTTGGGTAGCTGTATTCTCAGCTTTTCTACCCGGGCTTTTGCCTCTTTGCTAGGAAGAAAGAACAGTTAATATCTGCATACTTTGCTTGGTGCCTGGAACAGGAGTGCCTGAAATGCTGATACCAAATGGGCCTGATTTATGTCACTTTAAGAGAGCCTAGTAATTTCACATCTTGTAATGGGGTTTTCATTCTTCTAGCTACATAATGCATGCAAACATTATCCTGATGTCTTTTAAAAAGTTGTCAAAATTCATGGGGAGAACCAAGTGTATTATATGTTTCCCTTCTAAAAGACTGCAGCAGAGAGAAGAGTGGCTCAGAGAGATTTCAACTGTGCATAATTATAAGTGCCTCTACAGCTGAACAGCTATTGTAATGCAAGCAGTGTGTGGTGTCTGGAAGAGAATATGGATAAATATGCAGCACATTATCATTACCTAATATCTATTCACACACCCTGCATGGCATCAGCCACCCCCTTGCCCCTGCCATCATCATACAGAGGAGGGACTGCAAGTAGCTGGCTATTCATGCTTCTTCTTACCTGTGACTCCCTCTCCAACTCTCTTGTCCTTCATAAGAGGGGGAAAGAGAAAACAGAGAGCACCATTTCTCTTTGCCAGGCTAGTCCATAGCTTTTCATCTGGTTCTAACAGTGGTGTTTTGATTAAGTGCAATTATAAATCTGTCAGAAAACAATTAACCCTCATAGACATCTTCTGTGTGTATGCTGTGAACCGTACCTTGCAGGGCAACTCTAGGGAAATCAGCCCCCTCCTGCCTGTGAACTCTCAGAAATGATTTCAGTGACATTTAGGTCAAGATCTACCATGAGGGCTTGTACACAGTGGCATCCTCTGGCTCTCCAGAATGCTATTGAAGAAGGGAGGGAGATGTGAATTCCCACCATATCTGTTGCCTTTTTCTTCCTTGGCTTTATCCCCAAGGTAGTAACATTTTGTACAAGCCAATCTCCATGAATTCTGCAGCCCTTTGGGGGAATATAGTGTCTTAAACGTTAAATAATTACTATAAAATAGATTAAACAAACTGCTAAGTTGAATGGTATCAAGAACATAAATGCAGACAAATAGTATGACATAGGAGAAAAATGACAAAATTACCTGGTTTTATCAGGTTATTTATAGAGGAAATTGAATCTGAGATAAGCTAGCAAAGCAAGAGAACTTGATGAAGTCACTCATAAAAGGGGGTAAATAGAATATGTTGAGGCCTGAAAGCCAGATTTTGGAACAATAGTTTTTCAAATAGTAGAGGAGATAATTAGCAAATGATTCATAAATAATAGAATAGAAGATTGAATTTTTTTGTCTCTTCAATGAGGAGGAATCTAAGCAGCTGTTCTGAGTTTATGGTTCATGCTGTCTATCAAAATCCTCTACATCCAGGCCTAGCTTCCTAGGTGCACATGTAAAATTGCACAAGGCCATGTGCTCAGAAAGCGCATGCTTGGCTTAAACCTCTGCTATGATTGTCCTGAAACTCTAGATAATTTTTGAACAATGAGCTTGCAAAATATGCAGTACACCCATGTTTAGCCCCCATTCTACACAGACTTTCATTAGCTGGGAAGTCTCTTTTCACAAACATCCTGAAGCTAATATGCACACTGATGCCCTGAAACAGGAAGAGGGGTTTGATAAGTTGTTGATGTAGGCTCTTCAGCTCATCACATGTCTTACCTGCATCCTAACTCCATACTGGAGCCTACCAGGCCCCTTCCACATATCTGTCACCTGTACCTGTAATTATTTGGAGAGCTTGATTTTATCAGCTTCATAAACAAAACTTTCAATAATTATATTGCCTTTGAAAATTGTGAAGATCAATTTTGGACAATGTAATTGGATGAACTGCAATTTCCTTAACATCTTCTCTATTTTGTTTCCTTCCCCCCCACACCCCCGCCTATGATCATAGAAACATTTTCTCAATTTCTCTACATTTTTACACCCTTGTTTATAATATTGGGGTAATTGTATGTAGCTCAAGAATCTGAAAAAGATTCAAAGAGTGTAACTGTGGAAAATGTACCTAACTCAGAGGCAGCACAAATGAATTGCTCCTCCATATTTTCTCCCTATCCCATCTCCCTCCTTCCCTTGTTTATATTGTTCCTCTGTGGAAATATGCCAAGACCAGGATACTCTGATGATTCGTTTGCCCCAAGACCTTTGTTCAGTGTAGTTGGTTGTAAATACATGCAATAATGAGGACAGCAAGGGAGCTAAAAAACAAAGGTGGAAGAAAAAAGTCTTTAATTGGATTACATTGTGTGTAGCTTAATATCTGAATACATATGGATGCATGCATTAGCAAGTGTCTTCATGGTATGACTGTCATAGAGTACACTTACAATAAGCAAGATTGTATAGCTACTAAATGCCTATATATGTGCCTATGTAGTATGTGACCACCTGTCGTTGTTAGGCTACAACATGTTCCTACAGTCCATACTGCAGATAAGGATGATAACATTTGTGTGCCTAAGCAGGTTTAAACATGGAAATGTTAATGTGGGAGACTGGAATTCCTCAGTTGCATTACCTATCATCTGTGAAATTGAAATCCCACTACACAGAGCATGCCTCTACTTCCATACCTGAAGGAAGAAACTCAAAGCTCTTTGGCTAAAGGCTGGCAAACCCAAATTCTTTAGCACATCAAAATTACAAGACTTAACAACAACAACAAAAACTTTAGTCTATGGCTTTCTATATATTTCTTTTTAGTTAGCAGAGAATAAAAGATCTCAAGATGTCCAGAAATGGGAAAGAGAACTAGGGCCTTAATGGAGGCACAGCAGTTCATAGCAGAACATCAGAAGGACTGTCTAAGGGGATAGTGATGGGGTAACTTTGAAAGATACCATTTGTTCCAGAAAACACAAATACTTTACCAATTTTTGAATGTCTTATCATATCTGTACCACTTAATATTAATGGGTGATCTGATTGGATTAAGAAACATCTAGAAGATTAGTAAGGCTCAGATCTGGGTGTGTCTGTACTGGAGGATGCAGAGATAATTAGATCCTGAGGGTTCTGACCTAAGGAATCCATGCATCCTTTAATAGACTGAAAAAATGATAGCATTGTTGGGAGGTAGTAAAAGGTAGGAAGTGAGGTATAGTTGAAAGAAGTACGTCACTTGGGAAGATTCCTGTGAGCCACATTTTGTTTGGACCCTTTCTTCATTCTCTCTGCTTTTTGTGTGTAACGAGGGGAAGAAGCTCCTCTGCCACATTCCAGAATATTCTTGAGTAAATATATATGCCCAAGCATCCATCCATGGACTGAACCCTCAGAAATTATGAAACAAAATCAATTCTTCCTTAAACTGCTTCTGGCATTGTTATATTACAACTATGAGAAAAAAACCTATTATAACATCATTGAATTACAAAGTCTTCTTCAGTAGAAAAGATGCTACTAGACAAACAGATTCATTTTTTGCTTTAGTACTTCCCCACTGTGCCTCTTGGATTAAAGACTCCTGTTTGCCCTTTTTTGACTGGTTTTACTTTCTAAATTGGATTCATGTATCTCAAACACTCTTGCTATGATTATCTCAGTTTCAAACCCTTGGTCTACTCTCAAACGTAGAAGCAATGGTTTCTGAGCATGTTTTTAATCTTTCAGCTCCTAAATGATGTATTTATTTCTGATCCTAACCCCAGGGTGGGTTGTACCATGATTCTGAAACAACAATCTGTCTGGAACAAGGAGATTTCTCAAGACAGAAGGGTTCCTTCTTTGTTCAGTTTTAGATGAAAGCAAGGCACAGTCTAACAGGAGAAACTAGGTATAGAAAAGCTGTTCACAGATCCTTACCTCTCATGGTTATCAATGCAGGGTCCCAAACAGAACCCATGGGAACAAGCCACTACCTACATACCTTGGATAGGGGAGAAAATGGGGTAGGGAACAAAGAGAAACTAATAAAGAATTGTCACTTTGATGGATGTGAAGATTCCTGGGGACAGAAGAATTTTGTTTTCTCCTTAGCTTATGGAGATTGAAACAGTGCTTACAAGCCTATCGTCCATCCTAATTTCTTTTTTCTTTGTTTGAAGCAACATATAAACCACTCTTTTGGTTTAAATTTTTCATCACACACTACTTCAAAGCAAACGCATCAACTTTGCAGTAATTCATCTTCTTGGTAAATAGATTCCATCAAAATATGTTATATTCCTCATTCAACTCCCATTGCTGGGAAACACAACAGCAAACAGTTAAGCCAGTGGTATTAGAAAGTACTCCCCAAACTAGAGATTTTACCTGAACTCTAAGATCAACCAAGTTTCTATCTAGAATGGTAGTTTCCTTGTGGAGGAGGAAGTTCAAGGCTACTCGTGATTGAATAACAATGGATTACTTGAATTGGAAACTCAGGCTGTAGCATAGTATTTTAATAGAAATGATAATAGCTTTGTGAAGTAGAGTGGGGGTTCGCTACAATGAAACAGGGTTCCCCCCCCAAGGGAGGGGATTCCTGGTTCCCCCAAGAGTCCACCACACAGTCTCCAGCTACAAGGTGACAAAAAGACAGTTTTATTGGGGAAGTAAAAAGTGAACAAAAAGTGAACCGACTGGCCTTGGTCGCAGCCCGGACTCGGGAGCCGAAACTGCCAACCACGTGTGGAGCCCAGACTCGGGAGCTGGGCTTGTACACACCTGGGCGGCCCAGACTCGGGAGCTGGGACCGCCCCCGTGTGGCCTTCCAGCCTGGTTATAAGGCAAACATCACAGACAAATTTGTCACACGCAGGTGACCAATGAAGATACAACACTTACAGAGCATGCTAGGCCGCACGCAGGTGGCCAATAGAGTTACAGTCTGTCTCATAATATTCATTTGAACTAACCTATCATTCTAGTTAGAAATGACTCATGGATTTGGCGGGGCTCACATGATGCAGGCGGATATGCCTACTCACAGCCTGTTCTCTTGAAGCTCCCAGGCCTCAGGTGGTTAATCTACATAACTTATCATAATAAAGAGGAGGACACAGGTTCCCTTGAAGCTCCCAGGCCTCAGGTAGTCAATCTACATAGTAAAGGGAGCTTCCCTGAATAGGGTGGGGGAGGGCTTAGTGGAGATGGAGTTGGCTTCTGCTCTAATCTGAGCTGGAGTCAACCTGAAGTCCCTCCACAGCTATTAATGGCACTGGGCAGATCTGGCCTCCCCATTACACTTTGCTATTTAAAATTTCTTTTACAAGCCATCACCAGTGAAGCTCATTACATTTTTTCCCGTCAGTTTTTAGGTGTAATACTGAGTTTATTTAGAGGAGAATAAGTGAAGAGATACTTCAGTCTGTGTATCCTTTCACATTCTTAAGGTGAATGCTAAGACTGAAAAAGTAGAATAAAGGTTCTATTTATGATGAGTAATGAAAGAAATGACAATCTTCTTTAAATTGTGAATTAAAACATAATATCATTTGCACCATTACTTTGCTTGAGTTAAGAGGATATTGACAACAAACAATGCCTATTCCTCTTGTTACTTCTGTAGAGAGTAGATTCTGATGGATATAGACATTCAGTCCATTCATTCATGAAGATAAGATTGAGTTTCAGCCTTAGTCTGCTTTTAGAATGCCTCCTCTTACCTTTTCAAATCCTCCTCTGGAATTCGTACTACATTAATTTTGCCCATTAGTTAATGCCTCACACCACAGCCTAAATAACCTAAACTTCAGCAATCTCCATTGTTTCATTTTCTAATTAATAGTAAATGGAAAAGCAATGTCTGAATTAAATGTCATTGCTGTCAAACAAGGCATCTAGTTGTATCAGATACAGATATTCTACTGTTCTAGCGGAACAAAAGTAGATTACTCCCAAACCAAATCACAGGGGATTCTGTTGTATATTTTTCATCTTTTCAAATGTCCCAAAAACTTCTAACAACTCATATTGACTGGTGACAGGGAATAGTACATAGGAAAGAGAAGGAGTGCTCTGAAGATAGGGCATATATTTCAAAGTTGATGCATGTTATGACCTCAACCTCTTACTACCAAAGAAATGTGACTTAAGAAACTTAAATAAAAAGACTTCTCATAATAGTGTTAACTCAATTTCATGGCAAATTTATTCAATTAATCTATACAACATATCGAACTGAAAGTAAATAGTCTAGCAAGTCTAGTTTGGCCACAAACTGGCCACCAATTGAATCAAATTGATTATATATGTATATTTTTTCTCCTTTTGTATATGTGAATGTGTGCATATGTGTGTTCATATGTGTGCCTTAGTTTTTATTTTACATGGGATACATGGAATGGTTGGTTAAGCAAAAACTATAAAGGAAAAAATAATATTTACAAAATGCAATAATAAGGAAGCCCAAAACGCACTTCCTTTAAGTAAAAAGTTGAGATGGTATCTAAATGAATCTATCATATCAAGATTATAGGAATAGCAGCAACAAGAAGCTGTGGTTTGCTCTCTTTTGCTGAGGTTAGCTCTCTCTGGTAGGCTGATCCATAAACTGAAGGCCTAAAGTCCTAATGTATACCTGCTACTTCCAGCCTCAGAAATGAGAAAGCAGAGGAAGTCACTCAAATTAAGAATGAAAAAGACACAAAAGTGACTGGCAACTGATGTGACTGGCCCATTTTCTGTTCCTATTTCTATTCATTTACTTATTGAAATTATTTTTAGATACTTGCACAAAGGGCTTTCAATTCAACATGTCAATTTGTGACCAGTGTCCTCCCCTTCCATCATTCTCCAATCTATTCCAACACCTAAAATTCCTTCAACTTTTCTAGTTTCATTTTTTGCAGATTGAAGATTATGACTTTATTCACCCACCATTCAGTCCGTTTCTGAGGTCTACATTATTACAGTCCTAACTCTTCAACATTAGAATATTGAATAGATTTTACTAAAAATAAATTTCTGTTAATTATGAGAAAAGAATTATATGCTAGTCAATTCATACACAGCACTTTGAAGAGATTTAAACTGACAATATGAAAAGAAAAATAAAACATAAAATTATCCTAAAATTTTGAAACAGAAAAGCAAGACTGGGTATATAGCTCAGTTGTAGATGATTTGACTGGCATTCAGTAAGCACTGCATTTGAGTTTGATTTCCAGCAACACCACTACAAAAGATAAGAAAAGAAGGGAGAAAGAAAAAAGAAAGGAAGAGATAAAGAGGGGGAAGGAAGGGGAAGGGAAAGGAGAAGAGAGAGGGAGAAAGAAAGAGGAAGGAAGGAAGGAAGGAAGGGAGGAAGGAAGGAAGGAAGGAAGGAAGGAAGGAAGGAAGGAAGGAAGGAAGGAAGGAAGGAAGGAAGGAAGGAAGGGGCCAAAGGAGGAGAGGGGAGGGGAGGGGAGGAGAGGGGAAGGACAAAGGAAGAGCCAGCAGAAATGATATAAAGGCAAGTGTTAATCTTGGAAAAACCAATTAAGGGCATTCCCATAGCTATCCTTTAGTTTCTTGAATTTTAAAGCAAAAAGGAAGACAGTCCACAGGGTACCTGTTTTTAACCAAGAGTACTGACATTTAACACACAAAGACAAAAATATAAACTTTTAAAGAAATTCTGTAGTAAGTTTTGCAAATAATTTAATGTATTATATTATCCATATAATATAGGTTTCTTACTATACAAATGTACTATTGTAAATGTGTATATACATATATAGAGAGAGAATGTACATATATTTATATGTACATATATTTATTTGTCTGCAGAAAATTGATTCAAGATCTCTGGCAGATGCTCAGGGTTTTGTATATGATGGCACAGTATTCACATATAATTTAAACACATCCTCTGTAGATTTGCCTTATCCATTACTTCCCATTTCTAGACTACTTATAATAATAAACATGACACAAATAGTATTTAAGTTATATTGCATCATTTAGGAAATAATTTTAAGAAAAATTCTGTGCATGCACAGCAGAGATACAGAATTAGCTTTAAAATTATATACCTGTATATGCATTCACACATATCTTATACTCATCTTTGACTCAATTCCTTGGCCTATAATTAAGATGTATTTATCAAATAAAATGAATACCAGAGTGGAGTAATCTGCATACATGTACATAGCTAGTTATGTACATGGTCCAGTGGAGAAGAAATGCTCCCTGAACTGAGCCTCTCAGCTTCCCAGTCACATTGACCACTTTTCTCTATTTCTCCTATAAACCAGACTGCTGCCAGGCTCACTTTACCTCTTCCTGAAAGGTAATTTGCATTATGATGGTACCTACTTGTCTATTGTAATAAACAAACTTAAATTAGTTGTGTTTGTTCTAAAGCTGGCTTCATCCTATACTGCTTGTTATTTTAATAATCTATTGAATTAAATTGTATTTATCCTTATGGCATATTTATCCTAGCTAATTAAGCTGTATTTATCTTTATTAATATATCCTTGTACAAAGATATTGGTTATATCTTAAGAATTTAAGTTTTAGAAATACATGAGAAAAGCATCTATTTTACAAAAAGAAGGTGAGTTATTTTACCTGTACCCCCTCCCATCCTAATGTATCTCAAAATTCCCTGGCTCCTTTGCTTGGCTAAGCCATCATTTCTCATATTGACTAAAGTCTATTCTTTTATTTAATTGAAAATCTGATGAACAGGGTAGTTACAGTTACATAAGTAAGGTAATGAGTACTTTAAAAAAAAAAAACAAAAAACAGTTACTCCATCCCTCATTTTCTCCTGCTTACCCCTCCCTATTCCCTTCATCAAGTCCCAGGTTGTAAGATTGATATCCAACATAGTGACAAGTAAGTATCAATGTTGCATTAGTTCATCCTTGAAGTCTGTTCTTAACATGGCTGGTAGAAGTGCTCCACTAGTCAAGGCCCTGATGAAAGCTTTCCCCCAGAAATTCATGCAGCGAATGACTCACTTTATTTAACTTGTTCCCATGCCATTTTCCCCAGCCTGCACATGCTGCCTGCACATGCGCCTATCACAGTCTTGGTTTCTTTTTGCTCATTTTACTTGCCAAAGAAGAAAAATAGATTAACTCTTTGATCTAAGAGTAGAGGATATTTCTTAAACATCAGAAGTTTTAGCACAATAAATGCTGTTTAGGCAGAAAAAAAGATGCTTGTTTAATGAAGCACTAAATGAATAAGCAGGAGATTATACAACCATGTAAGATATCTACCATATCTAAAATTGACAAAAAATACTCGTAAATAGAATACAATAAAATTATCTACTGTTAGCACCTAGAAAAATTTTTAAAAATTACATTCGCCAATGTGCAAAGATATGAACAGCAATTTATATGACAATCAATGTAAAGTTCAATATATAAAGTCAATAAAGTTCAATATATAAAGACATATCTAGACATATTACTAAAATAAGAAATAAGATTTAGATTACCATTAATAACTAGTCAAGTTAATATTACTTTTACCTGATATGATATGATGAGAAGAGATTCTCACCTTCTTCACTGTATCATTCTTAAACCTGAAACACATGTCTAGTAGGAGAGAACATCAAATGAGCTTAAATTAGAGACATTTATTGTTGTTATTGTTGTTGTCAATACTGCAGCTTGAACTCACATCTCAAATTTACTCAGAGTTTTTCAAACTGTTCTTCTGGGTTTGCCTTTGAACCAAGATCTTCTAGATCTCAACCTCCTAAGTAACTAAAATTAGGCACATTTTATAATACACTTGGCCAGTAGTCTTGAAGAACTGTGAGAGAGGAGGAAATTAGATAATGAAATTATACATGTAGTTGTATGCTAGAGTGATTTCTGGAATCAGTAAAGAGCAATGTAAAGAAATATGAGCTCTAAATAAAACTCTATAGTTTAGTTAATAGTTCAGTTAACGCCTTCCTTAGCTTTGATAAATGTGCTTTTGTTAGTGTTAGGGGAAATTAGACAAAGGTTACAAAGAAATTTCCCTGCACTACTTTGAAACTTGATTTAAATATATAATCTTTCAAAGATACAAATGTTTCTTTAAAATAAAATGAACTATTACTTTGAATATTTTATGGACAAAAATTGGAATACTGGAAAATGCAAAATGTGGGTGAGGACGTATAAATATAGAATCCCTTATGTGCTGGTGGTAGAATCATATTTTAGAAGGAATTATAGCATATGTCATGAGCCAACAATTTCCTTCCTGAGTATCTTTAAGAGAAAAACCTTACACTATAAAGAGACACAGTAATGTATAAATATATAAAACACTAGTGTTCGTAGTGGCATGTACCCACTATTTGTACGAAACGTACAAAGTTCTGTGTATTCAGTTCAATGAATGCTATTACATAGCATGAAAGGAAACATAAATTGCTCACATCTGTGAATGCTGAAAATATAGGGCTGAATAATTACAATGAGTTATAAGTGTAATTTATATTACATTTGTAATGCAGCATAGGAAATACTTCACATTTTTAGAAGAATGCATGCAACTCAAATTCATATAGTTAAATGTGTTAATATTATTACCATGACATTCAGCACATTAGAGTTGAAAAGCAACTTATGACTAAGGAACACCAAGTTGGTGATTATCAGCCAAGTACTAAAGTCCCCATGAAGAAATCAAGTACAAAGGGCCACAAAGTAAGTAGTAGATTCTATTGAATTTTCCATACCAAATGCTTTATTGCTTTTTTTGCCAGTCCTGGGTCTGAAATCAGGGCCTGAGCACTGTCCCTGGCTTCTTTTTGCTCAAGGCTAGCACTGTACTACTTGAGCCACAGTGCCACTTCCGGCTTTTACTGTACAAGTGGTGCTGAGGAATCCAACCCAGGGATTCATGTATATGAGGCGAGCACTTTACCACTAGGCCATATTCCCAGCCCACAAATGCTTTGTTTTTGTTTTAAGGTTTTAGTTTTGGGGGATAGAGTCTTGCTAGGCAGCCCAGGCAAGCCTTGAATCCTTTGCTTTTACCTCCAATGTGCTGGAATTCAGGCAAAATGAAGATGTTGTAATCTAATTATTCAGCAACTTTCTTCCTTTTTAAAATTTTTTTCTTAAACTTCACTTCCTTTTTATTTTAAAGAATCCCTAACTGGATACTAGAGAGAGATGATATTATCACTTAAAAGATTCATATAAAAAATATCACTTTTACCTTACACCTAAAGTTTGGTGACTAAACTAGGGTTATAGTTATGTTTTAGGTTAAAATGTTAAATTGGAGCTGTGGCTAAGGTAGTTAAATGCTAACTTTGAGTGAAAAGATTGTTAAATTATATACACATTATTCTGAATGAATCCCAATTTTATCTGTATACATCAATATCCAAACATAACTTAAACTCTGTTGATGCTACCCTTATCCATGCAAGAAATTTAAACCAAATGAAAATTTTGTCTTCTTTAATATCTATTGTGCCCCCTCTACACACACACACACACACACACACACACACACCTTGTACCAATTGACCAACAGTTTAAATATCTATTAAGGACCATTCCAGACTATACAAAATAAGTTGTTCTCCGCAGAACAGCTGTGGTATTATACCATTCTTTCTGTTAGCTTCAATAAGAGAACTCCTATATATTTTTACTCCAAATAAAATGTTGACAAAAATGGCCTCATGGATTTTTTTTTTTGTATTTCTTTGTAAATGCAAGCATCTTTTTACTTGCCAGTGGCAAAAGGATTTTTAAATTACTTAACAATTCCAAGTTTGTTAATAAAAATATAATTTATGAATATCTTAGTTTATCTTCATTGTGTTTTCTTTAGGAAACATTTATGATTTAAGAACATTCTATATGCTAGTTAATTCCATTTTACGGCATTTATTTCTGCTCTGTGGATAGACAAATTATAAATCATGAATTCATTCAAACACAATTCTATGAGCATCTTGAAGTCAGCATGAAATGAATACTAATTGAATTTGTTTAAATGCTGAAAAGTGAAGTACATTTTCCTTTCTTTCCTACAATTCATATAAGATTAATCCTTATTACATTAAACTTTTTTGTTATATGGTATAATTTTTAAACTCTAGATGCTTTGCTATAAGCATTTTACTTGCACAGGTTAGCATTTAGGTAGTTCAACAGTAATTAATGGTCTTCATAATTAACGTAAATACATGTGATTATAGGTTTTTCAACCTGTAATTACATTGCCTAATTAGGAAATTATGATGCAGAATTAAATGATTATGAAAGGTGATGACTTTAAATCAAATTTATCCTATTCTTTGTTTACTTAGTAGCCTATGTTATTAGCAAAATTACATAGTGTTTTCTTCTTCCCAGTTATAGATTTTTTAAGGAAAGCAGGTGATTTGCATTCAGAACTGATCTTTTCCTTCAAGGTTTGGAAGAACCCCCTATCTCCAGCATGCAGAAGAGCATGTATCTGATTCTGATTTCCATAGAAATGTGACCAAGAAGCATATATGAGAAAGGACACATTGTCAGAACATAGGATCACAGTTTCAGTAGAATTGTACCCACTTTTCTGTTTTGGGGTTCCTGAAGTCAACAAGTCTTCATGATTCCTAGAATTACATATTGAATCTTTTTTTTTTTTTTGCCTGTCTTGGGTCTTGAACTCAGGGCCTGAGCACTGTATCTGGCTTCTTTTTGCTCAAGGCTAGCACTCTACCACTTGAGCCACAGTGCCACTTCCAGCTTCTTGTATGTATGTGGTGCTGAGGAATTGTACCCAGGGCTTTGTGCATGCTAGGCAAGCACTCTACCACTAAGCCACATTTCCAGCCCCTTAAATCAATTATCTCTCTGTAATTGGCCTTAGCTCTTTCCTGTTGACGGAGTTCTGCATTCTTGTGGCAGAACTCCATCCAGTGTAGTCCCACTCAGGGTCACCGCTTCTTCCCAGAGCCCACCCTGAACTTTTACAGGAAAGCCCCTTCGGACACCTGTCCTTCCTGTGCGGAAACTCACTAGTTTACATTCATTTGACAATACCATATATCTCATCCCCCTGTGGAGAACCAGATAAGGAGGTGTTTAAATGATGAACTTCGGAGCTGAAAACAAAAATGGATTTGTTATGTACAAAAACCTAGGGATTTTCATTTGTTTTTGCTATTTTTATTAGAGGCAATAATGATAAATTTAAGTGTATTGTCAATGTACCTTCTCTTCTAAACCACTGATAGTTTCTCAGAGAAATGTTTGCTGTGTTGAAGTGATCCTCCTTTCACATCTACCTCAGCTAAGAAAATATCTCTTGCTCTTTTCTGTGATATCATTACATATATATGTATATATACATATTCATGTGTGTATAACATTATATATGCGTGTGCATGTGTGTGCTCACTTTAGTCTGAGCCATGAAAATAAGGTGTCTTTCATTAGATTGAGAGTACTTTGAAGTCAGAGGCCATAGGTTTCATTCTCCTTCCCTACTATTTATTAAAATTCCTGTCACATATTATGTAATAAGCATTTTTTAGTTGAACAAATAAATGTCCTTGGATAGCTAAACATTATATGGCACTTGACTTCTTAAAAACTCACAAATAAAATCATTCGAAACTCAGAAAAATCAATGAAAATTGAAATAAAATCTGAACTCTATGTTTAAAGCTATCTTACTAATTTCACAAAGATTTCTTTAAATTTCAAGTAAACTGAATTTCTATGACCAGATCCCCTGTAAAATGTGATGTACAGAGGGGTTAGAGTTATGTAAGGCAAGTATTGAGCATTTCTTCTGAACATCTTAAGACACTTTTTTGTTGTTGTTGTTGGTCATGGGGCTTGAGCTCAGGGCCAGGGCTCAGTTCCTTTACTCTCTTTCTCAAGGCTAGCACTCTACCACTTTGAGCCACAGCACTACTTCCTGTATTGGAGTGGTTAATTGGAGATAAGAGTCTCCTGGAGACTTTTCTACCTGGCCTGGCTTTGAACCATGATCCTCAGTTCTCAGTCTCCTGAGTAGCTAGGATTATAGGCATGAGTCATACCAGTGTCTGGCCTTTAGACACTTTTTAATATGTGTTTTTAAAATTTAATCTTTGAGAATATTGTCACCAATTCCAACATAACTTAATTACGTCCATTGATTTTTTAAATCCCTAACTTTTTTTTCTTTCTTTCAGAGTTTCTATCATAGGCATAACTGATTCTACTTTAAATAAAAGACATGCTCTAACAGAATTCTTTCAGTATGGATTTTCTAGATTTTCCAAACCTTAGATTTACATAGCATTCCTTCCCTACCATGTTCAGAAAAATATCCATGTCAAAAGACCTTATGACAGTGATACTGTCTTAAGGCTAGTTACATCATTAGGAGCCATATGCATGGTAGCCACCTCTTTCCTTCAGAAGCAAAGCCCTCAAATGTTGACTTAGGGAAAACAGATTGGGAAACTGGTGACTCACTACCTTTGGCTTTCTGCACAATCAGCATGTTAGAAGACTAACAAATAAATAGAAACAATAATCTTAACATTCACCTGTCTCAATAACTACCTATGTCAATAGTGTTTGGTGAAACTGCCAAACCATAATTTACTAATGAGTTTGGGACTCAATGTCCAAAAATGGTTCTGCTGGGAAATACAAGGGATGATTCTTCCTTTGTCAGATGGATTATAATCTTGGATAAGTCAGCAGGAGAGGAGATAGGATCTGGTAAATTATCTTTCCAGATGGTTTACATAAATTACCACTAGCAAGTAGTCTGAAATGAATATTATATTGGCCTACATACTCAAGACAAGACTGCTGGCTTAACATGGGTTTAGCAAGCTGTTAGTTCTTAGAATTGTGCAGAAGTTTTAGGTTCAAATACAGAAAGGAAATATTCCTAATAGAAAGGATTCTATGAGGTGTTGACAAGATATGGCCAAACATGGACATTTCCCCTTTGAGAAACTGCAAGTGAAAGTTTTTTTAAAGTTTACCTTTTATTTAACTTTATAACTAGAGATGTGCATATGATAAAAGTGAACTAAACAAACTTCCATATTTAAATACTTTTGAGTATAATGTGATAAGTTTTTCTGATAAGATAAAAATGTCTTAGGAAGAACCATCTACTCTATACACCAAACTCCTGGAAGAAAGGGTTTATATCTTGTCTATAATAATAATTAGTATTCATATGGCTGTACAGTAGGTGATTACTAAGCATTTAAGGATTTAAATCAAATCACTATTAAGGGTTTAATATTTAATAAAGTATTAGGTGCTATTAAATTCCCAAGGAATATATGGGTCTGGAAGCTAGGAAAAATATCAAAAGCCTATTATTAGAAAGTTGAATTAACTTTGTTAGTTGTTTAGTTTCATAAGTTTAGAGAAGGAAAGACTAATAAAAAAAACTTATGCTTTCTTCAGAAAGACATGTTATTTCTTTGGCCAGCCACGTTAGTGAATCCAGGGTTTATGTTACAAATATAAAACTAGAAAGCAAAGCAAGTTAAGTTGATTTCAGGTCAACAAATCCTCTCAGTGACAGACAGGTAGAGAATCTGGGATGGGGGAGAGAAGTATAGATAGAAATTACTTAAAGATTTAAGAAATTTAAAAAATAGATTAATAACCTTAAATAAACTTAAACATGAAAAACGAATTGTCTCTGTTTAATGTATAGATCTAGGATTAATGATAGCAATCACGGAGGGAATTTTGCTCAAAAGGAAAAAAATATATAACAGGTTGATTTAATTAAACATAGCATAGAACAACTTAAAAAGAAGTCCCCTCCCCCCAATCATGGTTTTGAAGATTTTGTTCTTAATTGGATCTATTTTTTAAAAAAAATATCAAGAAAATATTGGAAAACATACCTGATTCCAGATAAATTGATTATGGTTTTTGAAGGTTGGACATGGAAACATTATTTGCAAGCATACTTTGATTTGAACTATCTTTAGACCTTGATGTGTGCTATTGATGCTCTCTAAAATTTCTGCAGAATTCTTCACTCAACAGAAAGAGCTAACTCAACTCACAGCTAGATCCACAATGCCTTCAAAGTTTTATCTCAATCCCCTCAGGAGGTGGGGTTGAACCAGAGCCCTTGTCATATTGGATATTTCTCACAAGCAAAAGAGTGTGTTTTCTTTTTTTCTTGGTGCTTCTCCTTATTGCTTCCCTCCTTCAAGCTCTCAAATTTAAGGATATAATTATCATTCATGATTTACAAATGAAAATCACAGAAATTACAAACATCCATGGGTAACCAGGTTAAACCATTCAGGTGAATAAAAGGGAAGCATGGATTAATCTTCTCAGAGCTAACTGGAGCTTATTCCTACAGCTGGTATAACATGTCACATCGAATCATTCTGAGTCATTTTCCTGGATGTCATGCTTAGCAGACTGTGTATGGCATAGAGTTTATATTTAACATATGTTCATTGAATCAGTTCAAATTATCACTGTCTTCTATACAGCTAATGCAATTTAATGATATAAATGATTATTCCAGTTTTAGAGTAGAAATAAGCAAACAGAAGTGGGTCAGTGAAGGTACGAAATGGCATTTAAAACAGACATTAATCAAATCCCCTAAAGTAAGTGGCAGCAAATTACAAGTCAGTGAATAAAAATGTAGCCAAGCCACAGGTGGTTTGTATGGCTCAGAATATGCTTACAACACTTTTTGGTATCACGTGCAAGTTGCCTTTTCCAACCCTACCATACCCCACTGATTTATAGCAGACATTTTAACACATTTAAGTTAACTTCTTGGCCTATTGAATTTTGTAAGCCCTCTACTACATATAATTGGTCTTGACACGATGAACATAATCCGTCTACTTTTCCCTCCAAGTACTTTATTGAATTTCCTTACTTAAATTTTCTTCGTTGAAAGTTAACTTTTTAGTTAACAAAACAAGCTTTATATTCTTGACTAAAATTAATGCCCATGTAGGAACTTCTATTAGTAATTAATATAGTAACTTACTTCTTCAGTAAGATTGGAGGGTGGCTGTTTGCATTATACAGAGAAAACTTTATGTTTTGATTGCACTGGACATCAGAGACAGGATTTCTTTTTACTTAAGTGTCTCTCTAATTGTTTTATTATTTATTTAACTTTTGAGAGGATAGTTTATAGTGTTAATGTAGAAGTTATATACATTTAAGGTATTCATTTAGAAGGGTTGGACATAATGTAAACATCCAGAAACCATCACAATATGCAAGATAAGAAATACAGACATTACTTGGAAAAACATCCTTGTGTTCTTTTGTGGGTTTTGTTTGCTTGGATGATTGCTGGCTGTCTTGGTGTGGATTTTGTTATTACTATTTCCTTTTTCATGAGAGCTATTGATTTGAGTTCTTTCCTTTAATATATTTTAAAATATATAATTCTGTATTGATTTATATATATGTTTATGTGGGCATATATATATATACATATATATATATAGTGTAATAGATCTCAAAAGCTTATTCACCTCACACAGAAGAAACTTTACACCCAATGAAAACCAGTTTCTCATTTACCTTCTACCATTGTTTCCTTGGCCTCTATGAGTGTGACTATTTTAAATTTCACGCAAGTGGAATGGTGCATCATTTGTCCTTCTGAGACTCAGTTCTTTCACATAATATCTTCTTCATTTCTTTATATTGTCATTAATGTCAGGATGTATTTCTTTTCTGAGGCCCACTGACATTGTTTTGAGTGTTAATACTACGTTTTCTTCATTTGTCTGGCAATAGATTCTTGGTTCATTTCTGTATCTTGTTATTGTACATAACACTGAAATGAATAAAAGAGTAAATATTTCATAATACATACAAATGGCTGCCAAGTATACAAAATGTTTTGCTACTAATCATCAGAGGAATACAGATCTCAGTGCAATGGGCTACAACTGAATATTTGTTACAAGGACTATTGAGAAGCAATATTAATAAGTATTGTAAAGAACATGAAGGAAAAGAAGTCATCATAAACAGAAAGTAGTAATATAAGCTAGTTATATTGTTAGGAAAAATAGTATGAGTATTCCTCAAAAAATAATAAATAAAACTTCCATATGACATAGCAACCTTATCTCTTGATATGATATATAGCTTATCATAGCTTGTTATAATTCTTGAAGAAATATTCCTTCTGACCTGTACTGGCTACATGAAGTCATAATATATTCACTATGTAATTAAAGGCATTCTGAAATAACTAAAGGAATGCAAATGCAAATAATGACAAAAAGAAGTCTTTCAGTTCTAAGAAACATGTTGTTTCTGTGCAAAATGCACGAATGTACATTGAATATGACAAGTAGAGGTTTTCTTTCTGATGATTGGAACAGGATGTGTACAGATTGTCAAAGCCTCCCTACATTTTCCTCTAAAAGTTAAAATATGATAGATTTTGAGCAATACTCAATTGCCTCAAAATTGAAACAAAATAAAAAATTGCAATTCTTACAACAGAACAGTTTATGACTTACACATTTTGTTTTTCCACTACTAAAATACCAAGGTGTTTTATTATTTTAACATATCATTTTGGGGAGGAGATGTTTACTCTAACTTTTTAGAGGGAGTAAATTTGTGGTTAAATTGAAACTTAGATTCCATACAGTTCTAAGGATTAAGTAGATTAAAATCAGAAGATATATAAGAAAACATAGAAAATACATGTCCTTGTTGTAAGAGAACTCAGTTGTGAGAAACAGAGAAACCACTACTTAAGAGTCCAAATTGGGAGTCTTTATTGGAGAGCCAGTGAACCACTGGAGGACTCTTGTCCCAAAGACTAGCAGTTGCAGATGCAGCTAGCACAAAGCTTACATAGGTCAAAACCATATAAGGTGTGAAGAATTTATCCTAAGAAATGGTTATACCTAAGCAAAGAAAACCAGATGAGGGCAATTAAACCTAATAAAAGTTTTAAACATAAGCAAAGCAAACAATCCAAATAAATAATCAAGGGCCAATTATCTAAAGGAAGTAAGACTTTCCTGGAGCTTAACAACTCATAACACATTTGTCATCCAAAGAATGTCCTGTATTACCTCTAGAGTCTTTCAGAGCTGTGTGGAAAGCCTCCTCTACCCAGCAGGGCACCAAGATGGCTGTAAGGACAAGGCATAGTGCTTCAAGTCCTATTGCTTAGACCCAATCCCCTTACTTCATGCTGACATGGTAATCCCTTTCAGAAAATATATGTTTATTTTTACAGGGAATGTGGAGTTTGGACTCAGAGCTTTGCTCTTTTGATGTAGGTGCTCTACCACATGAGATGTTCCCTGAGTCCTTCTCAGTACCAGTTATTTTAATGAATAGCATCTTATGATTGTTGTCCTAGGCTGGCTGTAGACCAAGATCTTCCTTTCTCTGTTTCCCAAGTTCTTGGAGCTGCAGGTGTAGCCTGCCATATCTATTTCTCATGGCATCCAATCTTGTAACGATTGGTGTCATTTGTTTCTAAATAAACTCAAGAAATCTCACTTTCCTCTTTAGCTTGTATTAGTGTCAATGTTGTGCCATTGTTCTGTTATTAATCCAGGATTAGGCCTGCAAAGGTAGGGTATTTTCACTTTGAGGCTTATTGCAATTTTAAGGCTTAAACCTTTCAGTCAAATGTAGCCTTTTCTCTTTAAATCTCCATCACATTATTTTTATCTCTCTCTTACCACATATATATTACTCGTTAGGAGAAGGAACTGTAGTCGAACCAATACTGCTTGCTTTCGTATCATGGCTCAGTTTTTCATACACAAAAAGGGACAATCTATATTTTTTGCTTCATAGGAAAGTTTAGAGAACTAAATTGAAAGAAAACGATTCCTGCAATTAGAAAGTTCTACATGCTCAATCAGTACCTTTTATTTTCTTTCTAATCTATGTAGTGGATTCATTGTCATTCTCATCATCCCTGAAAAATATGATATAGATTATTGCATTATATCAAAGATGCTATAGTACATAAGACTGTTGTCTGTTTCTTTAAAAGTGACAGCTTCATTAAAAAACTGCATTTGGTGTTGAGTAAGTTGACATCATTGCCAACCACAATGGACGACAGATCAATTCTAACAATAGATGAAACAGTCAAATTATTTGGAGTTAATATTCCCAAATAACATGAGCTTCTGTGAATAGGAGTAGAAAATAAATTATTTGTAGACATAGCTGTCGAATTAATTTGTCTTCCCGCTTTACTTAACAGACACACTGGCATGTAGTTGGCCTCAAAACAGGAGTGTTGAGTGGAGCTTATTATGTCTGAGACCTGATATAGTATCATCCAAAAGGCCCAACCACGAATAATAGATTTTGGGAAAAATCTGTCTGTATCAATTTTCTATTAGGCCCTGAGTCTTTTAGTAAAATAAATTATTACTCTCCCCATATTACTAATATTTGCTTTTACTATTCACTCCTTTAATCAGCTAGTTTATATTGAAAATAGATTATGTGGTAAATGGTGTTTCCTTCAGATCCCAAAAAATATAGGTGAAGTTATTGCCTAGAGCCTCAATACAAACTTTCTGCACCTGGCAGCTTGTTAAAAAATGTCGACTCTCCGGTTCTTCACAAGCCCTCTTCAATAGGAACTTGCATTTTTAACAAGTTCCCCAGCGTTTCATTATACGGGCATGGGAAGTACTTGATTCTACCTAAGAATCTTGTGTTTATAAAAACACAGATGCTGACCATTAATGTGGGTAGCAAATTATGTGAACATCTTAATCAAATAAATAATTCTCTGTAATGCAATGCTTTTTTAAAAAATATATAGATGAACATTTCTAGAACTGCCGCCTACTATTACCAGAGGATCTATGTTATTGATACGACTACTGAAATTCTATACCATAGCCTTTTTGATAAAGAAACAAAGATATTGAGATTGTCTGTGGACCTTTACTTTGGGCCATCCATTGCTGTCTTCTACTGTTATTTTTCTTTAAAAAAATGTTCCTCGTGAATTTTAATGATGACAGATTTTATGTGAAAGTTAAAAGAGAAAGATATTTCCCAGAACCAGAGACATTCATTCTTTCTCCAAGTCAGACTTAAAGCAGAACTTCAGTTCTACTAGGAAATAGATATTCATGTCACCTGAAATGTGAGAGGAAGAAGAAAATTCCATACAAAAGGACAGCAAAAGACTGGGAATGTGGCTTAGTGGTAGAGTGCTTGCCTTGCATGCATGAATCCTGGGTTTGATTCCTCAGTACCACTTAAACAGAAAAGGCTGGGAGTGGTGCTGTGGCTCAAGTGGTAGAGTGCTAACCTTGAGCAAGAAGGAGCCAGGGACAGTGCTCAGGCACTGATCCAAGTCCCAGGACTGGCCAAAACCTGGACATCTAAGAACCCAGCACATCATATGAGTCATGGTTGGGGCCAAAACAGATAATCTAGAAAGTTCAAAGTGAAAGCCATGGATTTAAGAATCACTGACAGAGCTGGATAAGATACCAGAAGGCATCATCAGAAGCCTTAATCAAAAGCAACCTTCTGTCTGTGTACCCAGTGGATTTTTTTCACTGGAAGAAGAGATGAAGGAAGCACCAAGTGTGAAAGAAACCTGAAGAATGTTAGCTTAATATGCTAACCAATAAACTGCATCTTAAGAAGGAACATGGAACATCCCAGCAGGTACTGAGACAGGGACTTTGTCTTCTAGCATAGCCAAGGAGTTGCTAATCCTCATTGTGTAAATGACCAGACAATAATGAAATGTTCTCAGTAAACCTCCCCATAATAATTGTAGTTGGATCAAAGGGAGAAAAAAGTACCCTCTAGTGTCACCGCTATTTGTATTGGTGCCAGGGTCCACTCTTCAAGGTGCATAAAATACCCAGAGATGACCATTTTTTTTGTATATCTAAAATTTATGGCAGCAAAATATCTTAAATGTGTTTCTTAGGTGGCATTTCCTGGATTAAGGGTCATGAAATCATATCAGCAATAAATTAGGGAAAACATAAAACACCATGGGTACTGTGAAAATGGCTTAGATCCAAGAATAGCATACTAAAAAGCAAGCACTTTACACAACTTAAGCCCTCCTAAGTTTTCAACACTTTTTTTGTACTTTTTAATGGAAATCTCTTGTATATACATCATAGCAAGGACTTTCTGTCCCTTTGGGTCTCCTGGTTTCCTTACTTATGTATTGATTTAAGAGCTGGCTAAAACAGACTGACAACATATCAGGTCCTATGGCTTTTAAACAAACTAAACTGGACACAACACCACCACATTTAGCCACAATATGTTCAGCTCAAAGACCATTGTCCATGTGAACCAGTGAAGTGTAAACAACTAATAAAGATATCTTTACAGACTCTATTTCCATGAAAGAATAAGTATTGAACTGTGTATCCAATTCTGCACAAGGAAAATCAACACTGCTATTCCTAAACTTATACTTTCAGCTGAAACAGTTTAGCCAGTCTATTTACTAGGTCCAAAATCTACCTTTCCACTATGGTCCTGGCTTTTAAGAATCTTTCCCTTCATGTTCAGATTCTGATTACTTGTCAAGATCAACACAAGTTTCTGACTTGGTGAGGACTTCCTGTATCCCTCCAACAATTGGAAGTGGGCTCTTCCTCCTTCCTCATAGAAAGCCTCATCTACATCATAAATGTGGTAAAAGGCATTATTCATTATATTTATACCCATCCTCTTTGGTATGTAGTTGTAGTTTAACCAGTACCACATGGCCCTATCAGTACTCCTCTACCTCTGCGAGTCATTTACCTAGCTCTTCCTATCAGAATGGAACTGCAGACATACCACCTTCTTCTTTATCACACCAAAAACAACCCATGCTTACATCTAACACTAAACAAACATCCATTATAAGCTAATGAACAAATGAACAATAAATAATGCATAAGCAGTATTTCAAAAGGACAGATTAATTATAAGCAAAAATACCAATGGATATTGCTCGTAGAAGTACATGCCCAAAAGAAATCTGGTCTTTTGCAATTCAGTTGATACTATAATTCCTGAAGAACCTACAGAGAAGAGATGCACAAAACCAGTGCCTGTGAGTATTACAGGGAAGGTGGGTGTAGCTTAAAATATCTTGGGTCCAGCTAACAGAGAACTTACTATATTTGAGTCTCCAAGGTAGACAGAAAGTTCTTGGAGGTAGGGTGCTGTCCTCACATGAGTCAAAAGTATGTCATCAAGATCTTTATACAGGCTGATCATCCCTGCCTCTCTTGAGGTAACCATCATTATAGCAAGCCTTAAATATTCTAGCATAGAACCACATAAAGAAGAATCTATGTTCCAAACTTCTTTGCAAAATATATGAGATCATTCTGATTGGACTAGTGTTGATTTTGTTATTAGATATTTTTTTTTGCCAGTACTGGGGCTTGAACTCAGAGCTTGACTCTCACTTAACTTCTTTCTGCTCACTGATGGAACTTTACCACTTAAGCCACACCACAAGTTCTGGCTTTTTCCTGATGAATTGGCATTAAGAGTCAAATGGATTTGTATACCTGGGCTACCTCTGAAGCATGATTCTCGGATCTCTGCCCCTAAATAATGAAAATTATAGTTATGAATCATTGGTGCACAGCTGGGTATAAGTTGCAAAAATTAATGATATCATTAATCTGACTCAGACTTCTCCACCTGAGATATTGAGACTTTGTTAGAAAGGGAAAAGCATAAATCAATAGTGAGGAGGCAAGAGCATTTACCTGATAGAAGGTAAGTTACTAGAGGACAGTGTTGTCAGCTCACATACACACCAAAGCAGTAACCTCAGATTTATTGCTTTTCAAATGATAATAGAACTTTAATAAAATAATAAAAATGTATAATGATCATTGCTAGTGTCTTTGTAATCACACAAAAAATATAAAGCTGGACAAATACATCATAATGACTTTGAAAAATGTAAAAGTTGTTGTGTATATTACACATTTCATGTTCACTAAAGGTTTTTTTGGTAATAATAATAATAAAAAAGATGTTCACCTTTTTTGGTAAATAAGAAAACTGAAAAAAAGCTGGAAAAAGCTGGTTTGCCTAAGTCTGTGAGTCAGGATTCAAGTCTCAGTCTTCTTACCCTTATTTTAGTAATCTTCAAACCTTATTGCTTTCATTTGCCACATTTAAAAATTATAGTGTATGGAACTTCAGCCATCTGATTGCACTTTTTATTTAAAGTTGGTTTCTATATTGGCTTATGCAAAGTAGAATTTTATCTAGCATCTATTTTCTCAAGTGCTTTACATAAACTATCCATTTTCCATAAACCAAATGAACAGCCAGCTTAAAAAAAAATGATAGTTACTCTGACTATGCACTCTTTTTTTCAATCTCCATGTATCAGATGACTTGTGAAAGCAGTACTAGGTAATTGTAGAGTGCTTGGTAGTTGTCATCCAAAACAAGAATTACATTCACAGCAGACCAAAGGAAATCGAGGACAGTAAGCAAATCATTTGGTAAAATGTGTTTCACCTTTCCTACCTGACCTTTTGCTCTCATCTTCAACATCCAGCTAGACCCACCAGGACCATCTGGATTTTGAGCTCATATAATATTTGGAATGACTTCTGCTTTCTGCAACAAGCTGGTTGTTGATTCAGGTCCTCATTCTTTATATTTCCCTCTCCGCATGCGACTTACTTTCACCTCTCCTCCAAGGTTTTAGAAACAACTAAATTCCTGGCCCCAGGTTGCTATTACTAACCTTGCATGCTTGCCCCTGATTTTGATATCAGACTAACCCTGTCATCTGGAAAATGCAACTATTGACTGAATTTTGATTTGAATAATGAAATTATACCTCTTGCTCATTTGTTTGAGATCATAGGCTAACCTGTGCAGAACTCTGGAGACAGAACAAAACACAATCTGCATGCTCCATGAATCCCTAGGGGCAGTGGTGGCTCAGAAACAAAACTGCAGACAAAGGTTCAATCCTGCAGTACTTCTCTGCTCATTTCCAGGAGAGCTTTGTTGTTTCATCTGTGATCCAGGATATTAATGAAGCAGCTGGATGAAAGCTGGGCCTTCCAACAATGAAGGGAAGGAAGCACTAACAAGGAACCCACTTACAGCAGCTGCATGGACAGAGGACTAAGTCAAGGTCAGATCTGGACTCACATTTATTCCTCCACTATGGCTGTTTCCATCAGCACAACATGGTCATGTGTTGCTCCTGACACAGTCAGAAGATGGTACAGTCATTAGTCAGTAGCTCTCAGCTCTTTTCTTTCAACCAAGTTCTTCATGCTTCCAAACATAAGATATTGGAATCATTTTCCATCCCTTATGAAACAGCCACTGGAAATCAAAGTTCTAGTCAAAATCCACAAGGAATAGGGTAAGAGAAGGAGGGAGGGATGGAAGAAAGGAGGCGAGAGAGAGAGAAAAAGAGAATGGCAGAGGAGAAGGGAATAGAAAATGGCCTTCTTGTATTTCAAAAAATAAGTCTATCATAAGCCTTCTTTGGTCTAAAATAATGACACCTCATCTCATTGATATGACAAAACACTTATTTGAGATAATTAGGAATTCTTTTTTCAGAATTGGATGAAGAAATTGTTCCCTTCAAGTGGTCAACCACCTCTCCCACTGTTAAAACTTTTGAAAGCTCTAACTGTAATTTTGGAAGATAAAAAGTCTTACTGCCAGAATAATGCCATTTAAAATTTTTATGAAATCTTATTGTTATCATTAAAAGCTACATAACTTCTTTAAAAGATTCAAAGTGGGTACCTCTCTCACTTGATAGCTGATGCCAAAAGTAAATCAGAGGATTTTTTTTTTTATAGTTCCTGCTTTGTGAAAATTGATTATCATTGCCTTCTGGGAAATGTCAGAGAGATTTTGGAATTGATTGACAAAGACTATCTAGGCATACTGTGGAATTGAAGACCTGGGAACTCAGAGGGACTAGAAATTATTTCTCCATAGTCAAAGTGAAATAATGAACACTAATCGATGACACTGATGATTGGGTGTCTTTCCACATCAGCTAGTAGTCCTAAAACATTGGTGTTTTTCCTACTAACATTGACACCCATGAGGTAGCCTGACTTGAATAGGCCTGGGAAGGTTTTGAGCATTTCTATGTAAAGAAGCATACAGGTAATTCTGATACACACTAAGATTAGATACTTCTCTAGATCTCTCTTCTCCTTGGTCTCAGAAATGGATACAGTATAGCTTTGTCCAAGTTGGCTTTCCCTACAAATGGAATCCTTTTTGAAATAACAAGAAGAAGAAAGTGCTTAGATATTAGCAAGCCTCCAATAAAAGCAGTTAATGAGATACAAAGTAAATACCAGGAATTTCTACCTTAATCACTGGCAGTGGTAACTCCAAGAAGACAAAGGGGAGGGGCAGGGTATGAAGCAGAATTCAGAAAAACTAATACAATAATTGCTTTACGTTCACCACACCTATCAAGCTCCTAGTCTAAAATAGGAGTAATTACCTTTATTAAGATTAGATTTGTATTATACACTTGGTTAAAGGAATATCAGGTAAGCCAATTTCAGCATTTGTTCAGGAAAAGGAAAAAAAAGTTGATTGCTTTATTCATTTTAGGCAATGATGGAAATTTATGTGTGAACAAAGTCATTGATATTGAAGTGTCTAGAGGAGTTAGGGCTTTTAACTCTGCTGTTGTCAAGACTCCACTCAGTGCCATCTATTGTACTTGATTCACATGCTACGTGCTGATCCACCTGTACTCTAGTCTATGACCATGTTGCCACCTTTCCAGGGAGAAATTCATGTGCTTCTGGCAACCAGGGAAGGGAAATTTTAGGCTTGCACTCAGGCCTGGGCACTGTCTGAGATTTTTTTTTGCTCAGGGCTAGCTCTGTATCATTTGAGTCACTGCCTCACTTTTGGCTATTGTTTTGTGGTTGATGTTTGTTTGTTTGTTGGTGGTTAATTGGAGATGAATGTATCACATGCTTTCCTACCCTGGCTGGCTTAAAACTTCAATATCTGAGCCTCCTGAGTAGCTAAGATTACAGACATGAGCCACCAGCACCTAACTAGGGACCTTGTCTTTTTTTTATTTATTTATTTTTTCAAATTTTTATTATCAAACTGATGTACAGAAAGGTTACAGTTTCATACGTTAGGCACTGGATACATTTCTTGTACAGTTTGTCTACCAGCAAGTTTGGGCTGAAGTTCATTTTTATGAAACCAACCATTTAACTTGTGCTGATCAAGTATTTTCATCTGAGTTCTTGGGTGTAAAAATCAGGATATGAATTTCTAGAATCATTTTAGTGAAATGGAATAGTACCTAAATGGCATGTGTTTTTTTAAGTGGGGAAAAATTTGCATGTGATTTAAAGTATATTGCAATAAATGCTCTCAAAGTTTGTGTGATATACTCCAGCCTGGCTAGATCAATTTACTAACACTGAACTTTCCCTAGAGTCAAATACAAATTTATCAGCTCAGATCATACTAAATCATCATCTTAATTTTGTAGGATACACATTGAATTATTGACTGAATTCTTCCCCTCTCCCTCTCTCTTGTTCATTCACTTGACCCTTGGCTTGTTCTGGTGTCATTACCACATTCCTGCAATATCATAAGCAGTTGTCTTTTGTTGTATTTTTAAAGGCATAACCTTGTCATCAGTTCCCTCAGTTGATCTTCCTGATCTCCACCCAAAGGTCTATCACACTTTCCATATCAAATTCAGTAGAAATCTTTTAAAGTAGTCACCTATGCTACATATGCAATTATCTTAAAGCACAGCTGTGTGAAACAACTCTGCACACTTACTATCTCACACAGTTATTAACGAGGGTCAGGGATTAGACTAAAGCTTATTGGAGTTCTTCTGGCTTAGTCTCTGCTAAGTTTCAATATATCCCTAAAAGGACAAGTAGACAAAGTATGAACAATAGACATTAAGCAATCTCACAAAACACAGAAAAAGGGAAGACTTCCACTGTATATATACAGCTGACCATAGAGCTGATATAATTCAGGGAACATAGCGTCAATAAGAGGATAAACACTGACCTTAGAAAACAGAGTCAAATGAGGGAGGGGGGTAACAAGGATGACAAGAAATGCACTCACTACCTTACATATGTAATTGTAACCCCTCTGTGCATCATGTTGACAATAAAATTAAATTTAAAAAATTAATTAAATTAAAAGAGAGTCAAGAAACGGATCTATATACACGGTCTCCAAATATTTAATAACAACAGAGGTTTTGTGCAAAATGGTTACTTTGATAAATGAGAAGAGAAATGTGGATCCCTGCTTCATACTTGATCCAAAAAAAACAAAAAACAATTCCACAGTTACTACTGATATAAAATATAGGGCCTTTGTAGGACTGTTTACTTAATTATAATGCCCATAGAAAACCCATAAACCACTAAAATATAAATTGTTTGTATTTCAAGACTATTTACTACAGTGGCATTTAGAAAGGCAAGAAAAACAGGTGTCAAAAATTATTGCAGGAGGTATGTCCAACAACAGAAAGAAATAAACTCTTATCCACAATAAGCTAAAAAATGAATTAAAAGCAAGAAAATCCAACAAGAATTAAATAAGTATAGACTTCTCAAAAGAGTGTCAAACAGTTAACAAACAGATTGTGTGTTTTGTGACAATCTCTTTCAAAGTGTAAAACCAATGCACACATCCACATGGTTAAAATGAAAAATTTAGAAATCTACATTTTGGCACATATGTGGAGCAACTATAGACTGCTATATTAAGTGGGAGCAGAGAACTTGGCATGAGTATGTTCTGAATTTGAACATCATCATATGACGATGAGTCATCAACCTACGCTTAACAAAAGACCAGTACTACATGTTAGTGGCAACAGTATTCATAAAAACCCACACAAACTGAAGACCATGTATATCATACATCAATAATATGGCAAATAAATAAATCAGGACATCATCCATAAAGAAACAGTACACAAATGAGAAGAAACAGCAAGGAACTATTCTCCACAACATGACTTAATAGTGTATTAGAGCTGACTCGCAGGAGTCATCATCCTAATTCCACATTCAGAGATGAAAAATTTTTACTCTAAAATCAAGCATAGTGAGTATATTTTGCCATTAAACCAAACCAAACAAAGTTCTACAAAGCGGATTTCTTTTTGCTTCTCCCCCCTTGTGAACTAATTTAGCACCATACTCCTGTTTCTATTTCACAACCATAATGTTAAGTGAAGAAACCTATACAACCAGAAAAGTGCATTCTGAGCAGCTCCATCTTATAAAATATTAATGTAACATTAGAAATTGGGATCACAGATGGGCAGATAGAGATAGAGAGATAGAGAAAGCTGGGAAGCAATATTAAAAGGCTTCTAGAATATCGAAAGTGATGTGATTTTTGTAATTTGTGATCTGGTTATACAGGCATGTGAAAAATCCACTGACTTTATGGTATGAGTACTTCTCTATTGTATACTTCAATAATAAATATGTATATACACAATGTTAGGACAATGGCTAACATTATTTCATTTCAAATATGATAAGATGATTCATAGGTAAGTAACTTTTTTTTCCAACTCACCAGATGGAGAATATTTTAGACTTTGAAGGACAAACAACTTCAGTGATAACTAATTAACATTGTTATTTTAGCAAACATAGCCATCACCCATATATAAACCAGTGGATGTGATTGTTCTCCAGTAAAACTTTAGAAAATCCAGTGGGCTAGCCAGATTTTCCCTGTAGGTCTTAGTTAACCAAACATTCTACTAACTGACATATAATAAACACTGTCATAATTGATTAAGGATGGTCCTTTAAATAATCAAATTCAATCTCATTAATTCATAGGCAAGAGAACAGATATTTCCAGAAAGCACAAAGGAGCTTCTTAAGCTATGGATACCTGTGGATAAACTCAAGATTTCTCAAATTAGAATATTTCCTAACTATTGTCCCTTCCACTTATACTTTTTGAATAATCCATATCTCATATCTCAAAGAGATAAATGAACACATTGTATTTGTAAGACAAGTTTTAAGGATGTGCTGTATGTTTTCTTGCTAGGTACCAAGTAAAACTGTGTGTGTCAAACTTAGATATTTGATCCTTCACACAGGAGCTAAGGGACATTAGAGGTAACATTGATCAAGATGCTTTTTATTCATAAACTGTTCTGCTGAATGACAACTCCTTTGTACAACTACTTAAACATAATAAAAGTAGAGGGAGAAAGAAGGACTAAGATTTTTTTTTTTTTGGTGGGGGTTGTTTTTTGGAGCTAAATCTGGACCTTGTATTTGCTAAGCAAGTCCTCTTACACTTAGCTAAATCTTCAACTCTAGGAATAGGTATTTTTATTAAGAACAACAACAAAAAACTGTAATTCCCAGATAGCCTGTTTGCATAATCAGTCACTCTTCTAGGAGTTCTTTGTATTCAGATTTACAAAGTGATGGTTACAGTTCCTTACAGAGGACTGAAAAGAAAGGAAAATAGTGAAGTCTAACCATCCTAACAGACCAGAAAGTCGTGAGCATCATAGAGTACCCAGAATTAAGTGGAACAAATTATCATTATGGTACATGTTATCAAGATCAGAAGAAGGTATATCTGAGATTGTGCATGTTGTGGGTGAAGCATATTGTAGGTCTTTCTTTAAAAGAGTTATAAAGAGGGGCTGGGAATATGGCCTAGTGGCAAGAATACTTGCCTCGTATACATGAAGCCCTGGGTTCAATTCCCCAGCACCACATATACAGAAAACGGCCAGAAGTGGTGCCATGGCTCAAGTGGCAGAGTGCTAGCCTTGAGCAAAAAGAAGCCAGGGACAGTGCTCAGGCCGAGTCCAAGCCCCAGGACTGGCAAAAAAAAAAAAGAGTTATAAAGAACCACAAAGTAGTAAAATAGCACATGTGTGTGCATGTGTGTGTATACATGTGTGTATCTCACTGATCTTAGAAATTAGTTAATTAATACAGAACTCCAAGTAAATGAATATATATGTATGTGTGTATATATGTATATATACATAAATACACACACACACACATATATATACATATATGTATGCCTCCCATGCTGAAGCCTAATGCAAAGTTCAAGAGTGTAAATGTGCAGAGACATAGATAAATTCACTATAAAGAGTTTCATTAAGAGTAAAAGCAGATGCTGTAATTACAGCTTTATGTTCTGGGAACTAGCCTTCAGGAAGTGCAGAGCATCTGAAAGGACAGTTTTAAACCATAGTGTTTAAAACATTCTTGTACTACAAGATCATTTATTTGTCATCCAACATGCATTGAGCACCAGGGAAGATGAAGCATGTGAAGAAAAGCACCATCACATGGAAAAGACCACATGAAAAACAAGAGCTGTGATGAGGACTGTCTCTGCTTCTAGTCACCAGTGGCAGGCAGGGGGGTGGGGGGGGGGAGTGAGGAGTATTCCCAGCTTTGTTAAAAGTAGATAGCTAATAAATAAGAATTACATCCTTGTGCCTTGCATTTTTAAATATGTGCTCAACATGTAGGAGAGGAATCAAAGATCTACTTAATTGCCCTCCTAAGGGCAAGAGAGATGTTTATTTATTTTGTCTATAACTGTTCTGATGTTCTTCAAGCATTCCAGCTGTCTAGGTGCCAGGGGAGAAAATAACAAATGTTCAATCTGGTTTATAAAGTACTGTGATGAAATTAACTATATAGTCCCTTGAGATAGAGATCACTTTGAGGGCTGTTGTTCAGTCCTTCCTAGTTTCTATACCTCTCTTTCTTAGATGGAATCTTGGCACTCTGAGGAAGGGATTCATGAAGCCCTGAAGGTGGCATGGAGAATCAGCTGATTCAATCTGCAATGTTATGTGTGCATCACTGTAGTGAGGAGGCATAGCTGCATCCCTGAATGCACATTCAGCTGCACGTGTTGGTGATGTCTGCCTGCTTTGACCTAGGGCCTTCTTTTCCTCAGTGTGTGAATTTGCTGTGTGGACTACCTCCTTTTAGCATCTGCTTTGCCTCTGTCACATGCCTCAGCCAATCTGCTTTCTCTCACTCCAACTTCTAAAGCAGAGGGCCACCTTGCTCTTAAACAGCAGAATCTGAAGCAGATTTGCTGCTGTCAAGAGAGTGTCACTGTGACAGGGTAACTTGGACATACTCTCCTTCTGGGGGATAACCAGAATGAAACTTATGCCATATCAAGCTACTCAGTATTCCTGCCACTAATAAAATCTTGGGCACTTTTTGTGGCTGACTACTTATTTAGAATCAATGAAATTTTTCTAGTCAAATCTAATATAAAAACAATGACATTAAAATAAATAATTTGGGGCTGGGGATATAGCCTAGTGGCAAGAGTGCATGCCTCGGATACACAAGGCCCTAGGTTCGATTCCCCAGCACCACATATACAGAAAACGGCCAGAAGTGGCGCTGTGGCTCAAGTGGCAGAGTGCTAGCCTTGAGTGGGAAGAAGCCAGGGACAGTGCTCAGGCCCTGAGTCCAAGGCCAAGGACTGGCAAAAAAAAAAAATAAATAAAATAAATAAATAAATAAATAAATAAATAAATAAATAAATAATTTGTCCAAGACTGGAAGAAAGAGGAGGTTTTCCTTTATTATGTCTTCCCCCAAAAATGCACTTTATTTTTTGCCAATCCTGGAGCTTAAACTCAGGGCTAGTTTCTTTCTGATCTTCATTTTGCTTGAAGCTAGTACTCTACTACTTGATCTACAGCTTTCCTTCCAGATAGATTGATAGTTTATTACAAATAAAAGTCTCATGGACTTTTCTGCCAAGGTTAGCTTCACACCACAATCCTCAGATCTCAGCTTCCTAAGTAGCTAGGATTACAGGCCTGAGCCACTGGTGCCTGATTAACAATTGTTTAAGACTGGGTGGGTTTTTTTTCTTCCTTGAGTTTTGGCCTGTACTCCTGCAGATTAAGAGTGCTATATTGGAAACCTTCTTTATTTTCCTGTCTTAGGCTACTTTTTCTTTTTTCCACTCACTTACTAGCTTTGGGTGGAAGCATGGGAGGAAAAAGAAGGTTAGGAAATGTCCCATTTGGCTGGAACTGACATTATCTGGCAGTGGTTTCCTCTGCCATTAGCATCAAGCCTCCAATGAGTGCTATACTTTGGTTGTCTTGCATTTTCTGCTCCTTCTTCTGAATGCAGCCCTACCATTCAGACCACACCACTCTTGAACCTCCTCCTTGGTTTCCTGTCTACCCGTCCACCTCTAGGACTTTCTGCACAGTTGTCTTACCCTCTGGAAGAGATCCTTGGGAGCATTATTCCATTCGAAATAACCTTTCTGCTGTGAGTTCTACATCTGGTATCAAAAAATCTGGAACTTGGGCTGGGGATATGGCCTAGTGGCAAGAGTGCCTGCCTCGGATACACGAGGCCCTAGGTTCGATTCCCCAGCACCACATATACGGAAAACGGCCAGAAGCGGCGCTGTGGCTCAAGTGGCAGAGTGCTAGCCTTAAGCGGGAAGAAGCCAGGGACAGAGCTCAGGCCCTGAGTCCAAGGCCCAGGACTGGCGCCAAAAAAAAAAAAAAAAAAAAAAAATCTGGAACCTTTGATCTCCTCACTCAGTGGGAGGAGAGTTGTCCCCACCTCCCTTGACACAGCCCTCTACATTTTCTGGCTTTTCCAGGCACACCCTGAGCATGTTGAAGGCCTTAAATGTGAAGCTAGAGTGTTCCCTATACCCTATGGGGGAACCTCAAACTAAATATGTGGTTTTGGTTAGTATTGCGCTTGGTAGTAGTAAGGCTGGGGAGTACTGGAGATCAAATCCGGGCCCTTGAACATCCTAAGCACACTACTGAGCATTACTCCCAGCCCTGAAGTTTTTAGTTTGAAACTATGCAAAACTAAACTGACTCAGACTGATACGTTCGTAGTGCTACTCCCTTTATCCTTCTGGATTCTTGTTGCTGGTCTCTCCCAGATGTGTATCCTGGGTGACAGTTTTGCCAATTGGAGTATTTAGATGAAAGTAGTTAGATGGTTCTTCTTAACAATATTGTAACACTCATCATCTTCCTTCACAGTAATGGCCTATTTTTGTGTCTATTTTTCTGAATGGTCAGTGTTTTGGAGACTTTATCCATCTGGCTGCCCACTATTCCCCGAAACACAGATAATCTCACAAATACATAATTATGTGTACAGCACATATAATTTCAATGCAAAGGCATCTCCTCCAAAGGTGAGAAGGAAGTGTAGATAATATAATGACTTATCACTCATTCTCCAAATGGTTAATGGGTTAATATCCATAAAAAGATACACTCCATGTCTGTAGAACTAAAATTTCATGGGTAATGAACACAATTAGAGGGAAAAAGTAGACAATGAAAAAATAGTTGACAAACTGGTTTTACACAGTGTAGAGAGAAATTTTGTTAACTAATTGCATAAATGAATAACTCAAATCTTTGTTCACTCTAGTTTTCCCTTGTAGTGTCCTTAGTGATGTTTGTGAGGCTAATGGCTCATTCACTAGAATTATACTCTTGTGTCTACCCATGAGTTTGGTGTGTATTTTTTCAAAAACCCTAAGAAAAAGTGAAAATTGTGTGTATATACATATATACACATACTGTGATAAGTGAGTTTCATAATATCTGTTTTAGAAACATCTCTTATTTAGTAAGGAAAAAGGAAGAAGATTAGAGAATAAGTGATGGAGAACGCTCAAAACAATTCACCCTCCCTATCCCATGGGTGAAAATTGATTATTTACTGATAGATAGACTCTAAAATAGGCCCATATCCCCAGTTCTCATTATAGTGCAGAAGCAGGAGAATATCTGCACCTGAGGGGCTTCTTTAGGTGATCTCATGAACGCTAATGAATGTGGGTATGACCGTGACAGAAAATTATTATTTCTTCTAGACCCCAAGGTATAGCAGGTACAATTAAATTTTCCCTGTCCTTAAAAGGACTTTGAGATGAGGAGGGATCTTGAGGCTGGGTCACTGGGGGAAAAAGCTCTATCAACAACCTGAAGGGATGTAATGTTGACACAACAACAAAAGATGATAACTGGAACAAATGATTAGAGAATATAGAGTGGTACATTTTGAACATAACAAATCATGGAACAAATTCACGCTGTTTATATTGTCTTACTCATAAAGATTAATTTAACCTCTCCTTCCTCCCCTCTCAGTTCTCTCTCCCTCTCTCATCGCCTTAGCTTATGTGTGTATAAAGTGCCATGTACATACAAATAGATTTGGTTTGAGACTTACTTTCATAATAACCTCGTAATTAAATTCTTGGAAGGCTATCATTATATATAATGCCAGAGATAGCAGGTCAGCATGTGATGCTCTGGAAAGCCTCATCTAACAATGTTTTAGGAAAAGTGTCCACTGCTCATCGGGACACTATTTCCCAAAGGATTACAAAAAGGATACATTAAAGCCACCAAGCAGTATTTCATTAGAAAACTATTCAACTTAACCAAGGTATAGAATCAGCCCAGATGCCCCTCAATGGATGAATGGATCAAGAAAATGAGGTATATGTGCTCAATGGAATTTTATTCATCCATTAAAAAGAATGATGTTGGATCATTTGTTAAAAAGAAAATGGAAAGACTTGTAAAAAATGGGTTAAGTGAAGTAGGTTTTCCCTCATAGGTGGAACCTAGAATCCCCATATAAAGATATAAGTAAATAAGTTCAGTGGTATGCAAGTATATACAAATATATATGTACATATATATGTACAGTGAAATATGGCAGATTCAAGGAATTAGTCAACTAGTGTAATTCCTTAGGAACACAAAGTCAAAGTCCAACAAAATAAACACCAGGAAATAGATACTTCAAAGAAGTGGGGTGAGGTCAAGGAGAGACAGGTAGACAAATATAAAGGGGGATGGGGGAAATGTAGTCAAGAATTTGATGTACACCTTACAAAATTAAGAAAAGTGAGATGAGATGGATTAGGAGGAATGGGTGAAAATGTTAAAAGAGGTGACACTGATCAAGAAGATGGCATTCATAAACTGCTTTGTTAAAGGACAACTCCTTTGTACAATTATTTAAAGTTAATAAACTTAAATTTTTTAAACATTTAATAGATAGCCTTTTATTAATGTCAATGTATGCAATTATACTTTACACATCTATATACTAGAAGTTACAGAATTATGCAAATTTAAATTTATATAATGAATAATCATTTGCATATACATGCAAATCTTGTGTCCTTCACCCAATAAATGACATCTCAACTCACCTCCACCCTCATTCTTACCCCCACAAGTTCCCAAAAGTTTCTCAGTCTGTTTTGTTAATCTGATTTATGGTTCAGATGAAGTCTGCTATAAGAAAAATCTTCTCTTTAAAATGTTTTTGTTGTCTTTAAGTACTTCTACAAAGGAGTTGCCATTCAACAAAGCACTTTATGAACACAATGTGTCTTAGTCAATGTCATTGTTTTGATCATTTTCACCTGCCCCTCTCTACCGAACCCTTCCCTCACTTCTCTTAATTTGATTTTGTTTCTGCATTCAGATAGTCTGCTGAACAAAATTTTAACAAAAAGAAAAATAGGAACTATCCACTAGTTGGCAAAATAAAGGCTTAAATATTAGATCTAATTATAGATCTATTTGCACTATTTGCATAGCAGTTACTAATAACTAATAGACTAAAAAAAGTGAAGTTTTTTCAATAAAAAGTAACATGCATTATTTGGAATTTCTCTATTATTCTATCTTTGCATTTAGAGCTTAAGTAAACAAAGGCCATGGCCACATTTTAAGAACTTCTTAGTGAGATTCTTAACTTCTTACTAAACTGAGTGACTAAAAGAGTTAATGTATAATCTAAAATTAATTTTCCATAGTATAATGTATGGAATACAAGTTACTAAAAGAAGAGGTGTAGCTCAAGTGGTAGAGTACTGACCTTAAACACAAAAGCCAAATGAGAACACAGGCTCAGAGTTCAAGCCCCAGTACTAGCATATACACAGACACAGACACACACACACACACACACACACACACACACACGCAATTTTCAAATCAATTATAAAATTTATATTAGAAAGGAAGTTTGATGTGTGTATGTGTGCATGTATGTGTTGAGAGTATTTTTAGAGATTAGCATTCTAGAAAACATTTTCGAAAAATATATGAAAACACAGGAGGAAAACTGTTACTGACCTTCCGAAGGTTCTGCTTTCTTACTCATTAAATATTCACCATGCTTTACCAGTGTCTACATTTGAGTATCTTGATTGGCTAGTAACTGATTCTCTTGACCT
The DNA here is from genome assembly GCF_023159225.1 of Perognathus longimembris pacificus. Lineage (NCBI taxonomy): Eukaryota > Metazoa > Chordata > Mammalia > Rodentia > Heteromyidae > Perognathus > Perognathus longimembris. The sequence goes on from NC_063169.1 coordinate 36,009,554, forward strand.
TTCACTTGAAGTAGACTTGTTCAGTTTTATAACTGCTATTCCTGGAATTAGTTAACAGCTAAAGAAATTTTGTAGATAGGAATTTTAGCATTATCCTTTTATCATGATATCTATATTTTGGGTGAGTCCATTCTACTAGAGTTTCACTCTAGAGCTAGGTACATTTCCGTAGATCCTGTCAGCACTAGGCACCAGTGGTGAGAGCATGAACTCCAGAAAACTATCTCCAGGCACTTTATAATAATAGAATTTTCTCCTTTTCTTTTACTGTTTTATTTACTTTTCATCACTCTTGTGAGTATATAGACAGCTTTCTGTTACACTTTCCACAAACTGTCAAAAACAGCACTCAGCCTCATATGGACTACAAATATGAATAATTTAGTGAAAGTTCTCAAGTGGTATAAATACAGCTTCTATACAGAAATGAGCTTTCAGAATGGTCTCTTAAAGTTGTACAGGGTACAGCAAAAAAAAAAAAAAAAAAAGGCAAGTCATTACTGGAAGCCAACAACTAAGGGGAGCTCTTTCTCCTGCATATCTACTTTGGACCCAGTAGAGGCAGGTAAAATTTCTGCCTAGGAAGTCCACGAGGTATGGCTTAATTTCTGCTTCTTCTCAGTGTCTAATTGGGGAAAATTCATTCAAAAGTTCACTATGCTATGACTACTCCATAATTAGCATCACCTTTGCATGTGTTTCGTATGACCATTCCTGCAGAAAAGAGATTCTGGTGCCACGCTAATAAAGGAGAGCACATTAGGTGGTTTTGTAAACATGTAGAATACTGGCTCTGTATGCCTTTGCAGAGGAATTTGCAGTGTTGCAGGAAGACTTTTTTTTAAGTATAGAATGTCGTCAACTATTCCCAGGCATACTAGATCCTGAGCTCTAGGGAGCTGTGGTCTGGAGGATTGAGAAGGCATATTACTTCCTCAAATTTTCTTTCCTTTTTGTTCCAGATGGAATCGCTTAAATGAAGTCATAGCTTTATATGCATAAAGCAGAAACCAAGGGGAAGAAAAAAATATAAACAAGACCCTGCCCATATCTGTGTGTCCTGATACATATAAAAAAAAATGTCGATATCACAAAAATGCAAATAAATCTACATACACATATATTGCTCCCCCCATAACTACTGAATAAGTTATTAATAAGATGAAAAGCTCTGTCTTCTTATGATTTTAAGGTCCTTATACATGCACATGAAAACATACCCAGACACATGTAAAACAACTATATTATAAAGTAACCAAGATTTTTCCATTATAATCCCCATTTTGAAGGTACAATGTGAAGAAGGAAGTAATTTTTCTGGGATTACAATTAACTCATAATAGAGTGAAAATCAGAACCCAGCATTCCAGGTCCACATTTCAGTGCTGGGAATCTTGTACATATAGAATTTGGTGCTCAAAGAGGCCATTGCTTTTTCTCAATCTAATGCTAGGTTGATTGTGAATAGGTAACAGAAAACAAGATGCTTTCCTCATAAATCACCTTAATTTGTGCTTTGAAGATGTTATCATTGACCAGGCTAGTGAGGTAAATTGCTATGAATGGGAATTCAATCCAAATGCGGCTTCTGAAAGGAAGTTGTTAGGAGAATAATTAAATACATTCACCAACCTTTCCTTTGACATAAGGGAAACCCAGAAAATGGGATCTCTTAATGCATCATGAGAAATATGCAATGTTTGAAAATAAATGAATTATGAAGGAAGTCTACTGTGTCAATAAATTATTTATGCACCATCCCAGTCCTTAACACCTCATTGCTTTCTCTCAGGAAAGCCTCTGTAAGATGTCAGTCCCATGGGCAGATACTTGAGTCCTTGATGGCCAAGGACACTGATTTTACTTTAAGTCTGAAATATAAGATAAGAATCAGTAACATTTTATCTTTTCAACCTGCCCATCTACATCCTTTTTTCATGGTTTTTATAAAACGATGCGTAGAACATCCTCAAATCACAAGTATTACTGGAATTCATTATTGTATGAAAATAGTATCAATTGCTGCTCATGTTGGGGTGACTTATTTCTACTTTTCATTGCTTAGAAGGAGGAATAGAAATATGAACAGCCATGAAGTTAATCTACTAGTATCTTAATCTAATCCAAACTGTTGGAAGAATATAGGCAAAAATCAAGTCTGGCTGCTGATATGGACAAATGAACTGAAAAGCACGTATTAATTTATATTCCTCCTGGGTAATTTCCATTTACCCTTACCACAGGTGTGCTGTAGGTTCATTTTGCATTCTTCTCTTTATCTGTAAAGTGTGTCCTTTATCTCCAACTTATAACAAAGGCTGGTTCATCCTGCAATACTCCTGCCTGGATTACCACATCTTTCTCCTTGAACTTTCCAATTCTTCCTAATTCTTCAAAGTGCTTTCTATTACAAAAATACATTTTCATCATCATCTTTCCAAAAGAATAGAAACATGTTGAGAGAGAAACAATAGGAAAATTAACTAATAGTTCAAAGAAAGTTAATTGAATGTTAGTATTTGAAGAACCCTTCCTGTGATTTCCCAGAGACTTTATGGTCAAAATACTCGACAATGTAGAAATACACATCAGCTGATTCATACTAGTGAAAAACTAAGGCCAATTTTTAAAAGTCCATTATTTTCAAGCAATTATTATTGAATTATTTGTTGGTGGCAAGATATGATCTTCACAGAGAATTCACCAGCTTTACCATCCGCAATTCAGGAACAATTTTCTATTTGTAGACAATGTATAAACACTTCTTTGCATACTGATGTAACTGAATGAATATATCTTCCCCTCTTCCAGGAATTTCAGGTATTCTGGAGTTCAGTAGGAAGAGAGCTTGTCCTTTAAGCAGAAGAGAAGCTGAATATTCTATCCAAGGTTGAGGAATGCTTTATGATGATGTGATGTCCTTTGTAATATAATCTCTATCATTTCTAATATTTATAATAATCTTTGTTAAAGTGGTCAGCATGAAAGGCAAAGAAAAATAGCTAGCTAGAGGAAAACTTGCCATTTTATAGATAAATTATTTTGGAACTGTCTTCATTTCCAAAACTTAGATATTGCATGAAATGTGTGTGAAACACTTCCCTACTAAGAATTTTATTTATTCTGTAAAAAAAAATATTGAAATGTTCATAAATGGTTAATTCAAATAAAGTACCAAATACAATCCTTGCTACATCCAATAAAAAGATCTGAACTCTACTCCTATTGAGAACTTTGTATTGTGAAATATTAAGTGTTAAACAGTACTAGTAAAGCATTATAGTATGTTGAATAATACCCACCCAAAGATGTCAAGGCCTCTTCCTGGAAACTTGTAAATGTTTTCTTACTTTGAAAACATAGTTAAATTAAGACTGTTAGAATGAGATTAGTCTGGGTTGTCCAGGTAAGCCCTAAATGCCATCACAAATTTCCTTGGAACAGACAACCAAGAACATTACTGTAGATATATTCTGAAGGGGTTGGGGAGAGAAAGAGGCAGAACAGCCACAAGCCAAACATTCCCACGTTGCCCAAGAGCCACTGAGAACTAAGAATGGATTTTTTTCTCTCAAAAATATCCAAGAAAACTCCAACTCTCCTAATACTTTGATTTTGAATTTCTAGCCTCCGAAATATAAGAGAAGAAATTTCTATTACTCTATGCCAACGATACTGTGGTTATTTATTATGGACACCTACAAAACTAATATGGACATTTACAGTCTATAACATAAATTTTGAAGACATTTTTCTTATAAATGAAATGTGTATCTGTATTATTTACTACCCTGTATTACAAAAGCAAATCAACCCAAACAGGAAAATTAAATCTTGGGACCAAGAAATGAGAAAACTTTGGGGAACAAAATATGAAAATGTTACAAAGGAAAACAAAAAACAGATTGGATTTGTCTGCTTTTCATTACTATAACAAAATACTTGAGATAGGCTAGTTTTATAAAGAAAAGAGATTTATTCCACAGTTTTTGAATCTGAAAGTTCAAAAGTACATGGCATAGGTTCTGGAGGTTTCCTATGGGCTATAGCACTTAATAACAAATGTCATCAGAGTAGGGGTGTGTGTGTGTGTGTGTGTGTGTGTGTGTGTGTGTGTGTGTGTGTGTGTGTGAGACCAAGAGAAAATTCCTCAAATGCACAAAGGAAGAAGGGTTTGAGTCCATAAACACTTCCAACAACAGTATTATCAATGCTATAAGAACCTCCCAGTACAGCCTACCTCTTAAATGTTCAGAATTACCACTCTAATGAACAGTCTTTTAACATGTAAACCTTTGGGGTATGTGTGTGTGAGGGGGGTGTTGGGATTTTAAATTGAAACACCTTCTTACAACCACTTATAGAGAATTAAAAAATTAGTTGAAAAGGATAAGAATATCAACAAACCATATTCATACCAGAGTACAAACATAAAAGTGAACTGACATGCCTTTTAAGGATGGTCTAAGTTAGTTGCTCTGTCTTCTCCTCTAATCTTGCCTAAAGCTGCCTTTTATGCCTGTTTACTTGATCTGTCAAGAAGGAGGATTCAGTTAGCTTTTCATCTTACAAATTTTATTTAGACTGTACAATAAAAAGGTAAAGTATGCTTGGTTTCAAATAAGTGTTGGTATCTGCAAATGTTTGAGGAGGAAAGAAAGAAAGGAAGGAAGGAAGGAAGGAAGGAAGGAAGGAAGGAAGGAAGGAAGGAAGGAAGGAAGAAGGAAAAGAAAGAAAGAAAGAAAGAAAGAAAGAAAGAAAGAAAGAAAGGAAAGAAAGAAAGAAAGAAAGAAAGAAAGAGGGAGGGGGAGGGAGGGAGGGAAGGAGGGAGGGAGGGAGGAAGGGAGGGAGGGAGGAAGGGAGGGAGGGAGGAAGGGAGGGAGGAAAGGAAAGGAAGAGAAAGCAGCCAGAAAGGAAAGAAAGAAGGAAGGAAAAGAGAGCGAGGAACAAATAAAGAAAAGAAGGAAGGAATATTTATAGTGCACTAACATTCAAAATACCAAAGGCATTTTCCACTCAAACATCTCAGCAGAGTTACCATTAGAAACCGCTTGGGTTTGGATGGAGTCTTTTTAGTAGTGTCCCTTCTGCTTTTTGAGTCTACATCATCTACTAAAAAACATGCTTGAACTACTCATTTCATAAGCTAGCTTCTCTTCACTTCAAGTCATATAAATCTTTTGCCTTTTAAAATCCACATTTACACCAAAACATGTAAGAAAATATGCATTTAGCCACAAAAACAGGACAGTCACTTTATCCTACCATCAACAACCATCTTCCTCTCTGTAACTGGATCTCAATATTCAACTGGATTCATGGCTACTCAGAATAAACTTTTTTTCTCCAACCTCATTTGCAATTAGATCTGGCCACAGAAAGAAGATGGAAGTGTTATTAAATGTAGAAAAAAAGTTATTTTGATTTATATTTGTTCATTATCAGCAAAGATGTTATCATGGGATTCTCTAAAGCTATCTTGGACCAGAGATTGAAGCTGCATATTGCCTATAACAATACTAGGAGAAATCCAAGCAAACATTTAGCCAATTGAGTGGTGTGAAATGAATGGTTATAAGATATTTCTTATTCCTACTTTTGAATACACCATTTTTATCTTTGCTGATTTATTACAATGAACATATATGATCACATTTAGTAGTCATTATCATATAATAAATTATCATACTTGTATTATTTGAAAATAATAAAAAAATCTTAATTGTCCAGAGTCACAGATACAGTAACTGGTACATGAGGCATTCCTGCCAGGACAGACTCCCATCCAAGCCCTTACAGCTATATTATTCTATCCAATCATAAGATCGTTGGTTACTCTCTCTGATTATCCCAAAATCATTCTAAGGCTGTGGTATATTTTAAGTGTAGCAATTTAACTGAATATAAAAAAAATGATGCACTTGGACAGAAAATTCATTGCTTTTCAAAAATAAAAATAAGCAGAAAATTCTGTAAGGAAAAAGCTATTTTAGATGAGATTCCTGGTATTTCCTGCTGCTAATCATGCAGGAAATGTCTTTTTCAGTCTTTTTCCCAGAGCTTCCACTCAAGATTTTAGCACTTCTATGTCAGCCTATAAACAATACTTAGGGGACTCAAGAGGAAAACAAATGTATGGATTTAAAATAAAAAATGAGAAAGAGACATTTTCCACATTGCATTTGAACTAATTTCTTTTTTTTAACATGGCACAATTTAACTTTCTCCACAAAAATAAGATTATGATGTTAGAGAATGGAACATGAATTTCCACACTAATGGGAAGGTAGAACGATGTTAAAATAACAAATCTACCTTTTACTACAATTTTTTTTTGCAAATTGGAAATAAAGAATATTAAAGTTTAATGGCTGGCTAAAAGGCTTGGCCAACGTCACTTCAGAATCATCTCAGAGTTCTTGATTTGATTAGAATCCATTTACTCATTTGAAGCTAGTAAAACATCAAATTAGTAATTCAGAAAGCCAAGGTTGGTGTGGTAGCTATTGTATAAGTCAGTATATGCTGTATAAAAGACACTCAAAAACTCTGTGGATCAATGTAGTAAGCTAAGTTCACAGTTCTGGTAGTATGATCTGGGTTTAACATTCTTGCTAAGGTTTTCTTTCATGTCTACAGTCAGCTAGGGATTGCTGGCTGAATGTGGTATGTGTTCTTATCTATCAAGAAGGATTGGTACATGATCCGATTGGGGAGCCATTATTCCAAAAAGGTTTGCCCAACTAAAGTGACCATGCATATAATTTCAGCAGAGTGCCAACTAATCATGGCCTTTTACTTTATTATTTTATGACATGAAAATTTTCAATGAATTTTCAATGTCATCCATAAATAAAATTTTATGAAAAGCCATGCTCATTTTTTTGTCTGTTGCACTATAATAGTAAAACTGAGTAATGTCAAGGAGACCATATGGTCCTCAAACACTGAAATATTTATTATGTGGCTCATTACATAAGAAAACCCACCAACTTGATAGAATCATGCTATCAAAAGTGAATAATCCTTGGTACTAGGGAAGCTGAGGTCTGAGGATTGCAGTTCAATGTCAGTCTGGGCAAATAAGTTCCTCAAACTCTTATCTCCATTTAACAACCCAAAATCTGGAACTGTGGCTAATTGCTAATTGCTAATTGAGCAAAAAATCTCAAGAACAGTGTCCAGATCCTGAGTTCAAGCTCCATGAGCAGCACGTGCATGCACGTGCATGTGTACACACACGCTCACACACATGCATGCATATTATCACTAGGAACTTTGTAAGAAATACAGAAGCCTAGGTTCTACACCTGACCTATTGTATTTTAAATCAACTCTAGATGATAAATATGCAGAGTAACTTGTGAAGTACTTTTATAAAGTAGTGAACGGTTCTAAATTTCCACAATTTGTATATATTTAAACCATATTCCATTGTTTCCATCAATTGTTATTATACAGATGATATATAGAAGGGTTACTGCTTCATCAAGGTAATGAACAGGATCTTTTGAGTCATATGGAGAAAAATAGTATTATAAAAATTAGGGCACTCTTCTCTAAATACAGATTTTAGTGACTAACCCCATTCTCCAATTTAAGAAAAAAATCCTGGAAAAATTCCTGATTCTGAGATTATGGTACATAATTTACAAGATTAATCTAATGTATAATATAGTGACAATATTTTTTACAAAAGAAGGAAGGCAAGAAAAAAAAGGAAGAGCAGGAAGGAAGGAAGGACAGAAAGGACAGGAAGGAGGGAAGGAAGGAAGGAAGAAAAGAAGGAAGGAAGGAAGGAAGGAAGAAAGGAAGGAAGGAAGGAAGGGAAGGAAGGAAGGAGAAACAAAGAAAAAGAGAGAGAGAAAGAAAGAGAGAGAAAGAAAGGAAAAAAGAAGGAAAGAAAGAAAGAAAGAAAGAAAGAAAGAAAGAAAAAGAAAAGAAAGAAGAAAGGGTGCGAAACAAAGAAAGAGTAAGAAATGGGCAAAGATATATCAAATAGACAAATACACAATTGAAAATGTTTTTAATGCCCAAAGTTAGAGCAGTTTCATTAACATATTAATAATATAGTAGTATTAAGTTGTATTATGTTCATAAACTGCTTTGTTAAAAGGCAACTCCTTTGTGCAACTACTTCAAGATAATAACAATAGTATAGTAATTGATTATAACCAACAGTGTAAAACAAGTAATTATGAGTCCACACTGACATGTATAACTGAGTAAATATAAATAGAAGAGACAAGTCTGTGCAGAAGAATTTCAAACAAATTGTAGATAACCTTACCTCAAAAAGGTGAACAGTATTTCCCCACTCTTTCAGTGTGGGCTACACTAGCAATTGCCTTGAGAAGCATTCAATAGAGGAAAGGCATAGTTCTTCTAAAAGCTCTAGCATGGTAGAAAACTGACAAACATTGTTGGGTGTCGAGCTCCCCTCTTCACTCTCGCGCGTATCCTGCCCCATCCCACCAGGTGGGAAAGCTGGAGTGCGGCCCAGTGTGCAAACCTTGGGGGTGCGTAGTTGCAAGATGCCACTCCTCCCCTCAGTCCCCTAAAAATGACACAGGACGCCAGTGCGAGTATCTTGGGGTGAGCTTCTGGAACTCCCACCAGGTTTACTTGGGGGGGGGGGGGAGTTATATAACAGTAATGGCGGCAGGAAGGGGAGGGACTAACTGGGTATTAACGATTGGCTAATGAACTTTCCATTACGGTGATGTCACGGACCTTCCCGCAGAGGCCGGGCCTCTTGGCTCGGCCCCCTGGCTCAGCTGGCGCCATGGTGGCACATGTGCTCTTAGATGAGAGGCGGGGCGAGTTTGGCATCTCTTCCGGTAGAATCCGGATGGAGATGGGAGTGGCCAGCAGCCAGGCAGTCCCAGGTCTCAAAGGCATAGCCATCCCCTACAGTTGGGACCAAGAGATTGATATTAATGTCATCCATGGTCAGTCATGATAATGTAGAACATTGTTGTTTTGTGGTGAGATAGCACTTTTCTTCTCAAGCCTTCTTCCTCTCAATCCATAATCAGAGATTCATCATGTAAAACAAAACTCCAAGCTAGAGGAGATTCTAAAATGCCTATTCGACATTCCTCACAATTGTCAGGTTCCTCAGAAACAAATAATACTGAGAAGCTTCTATGGTTATGCTAACGTTCTGTAAATACTACTAAATATAAACCAGTATTCTACACACGAGGCTGGTACAGAACAAAATAATATCAGAAGAAAATCTAGGGGATTTTGATTAAGGAATCTAGATTTAGTTAATGATAAAATTCATTAATGATAACAAATGTGCCATACTAATATAAGATACTAATAATAGCGGAAATTGAATACAAGATATATGGGACATTTGCACTATTTCCACTACTTTTATGTGAATCCAAATTATCCAAAAATAGAATAAATAATTGGGGGCTGGGGATATAGCCTAGTGGCAAGAGTGCCTGCCTCGGATACACGAGGCCCTAGGTTCGATTCCCCAGCACCACATATACAGAAAACGGCCAGAAGCGGCGCTGTGGCTCAAGTGGCAGAGTGCTAGCCTTGAGCGGGAAGAAGCCAGGGACAGTGCTCAGGCCCTGAGTCCAAGGCCCAGGACTGGCCAAAAAAAAAAAAAGAATAAATAATTGGAATAATTTTCAATCTTGCACTTTTTAGCTTCACTTTCATTTCTTTAAGTTTACTTACCATATCTTCACTTGGTAAGGAATCTCTACTGATTTAGGTTGTATATCGTAAGTTGGATGTTAAATAATGATGTCACATGCACAATCACATTCCAGTACATTATTTCGTTCTTGGAGACCCATCTTTGAATTTTGTATGAATGACAGGAGAATTGATATTCACTGAGCCACATGGCTGGTTTAAGTAGTGAATGATTGCTGAATATTTGTTTCCATGTGGAATGAAGGCAAGTTGAAATCATGACACATTAGAGATGCAGGATTTTGACCTTCTAGCTTTGGGGAAATGTGACTGACTGCTGAGAGCTGTGGAGAGACTCAGCAGGACTGAGGAATGTTTATGAAGTAGGTCTCCCTTCTTAAAAGCAGCTTCTATTGAAGAAAGAAAACATAGTTATTAAGGATGAAATATTGTGGAGAAATTTTTGTAATGTAAGTAGTTCTTCCTCCTAAAAACATCCCTTGATACAATCCAAAGAAACCATGACTAGTGCCAAAGGAAGCACTCATTTTGAAGGAACAATTATTGAGCTTTTAGAATATCCGTGATCTTAGGACCAAGTAAAGTTGCTCTGAAATATAGACAGAGATTGCCCTTGTGGCACATTTTCAACGTGTATTGGCCTTAGTAGATGGTGGAACCTCCTTCGGCAAACAGATCATAAGCATACTACCAGAATTGTCAGATCAATCTGTTAGATTCTTAGACGTTCTATTAATTCATATAACCATGAAATGCAAATATAAGGCTGTTTATTTAATACAATACAGGATGGTATGATGACACAGAAGCAAAACAACATCTTGTGGCTGGAGAACTCCTTCAGAGTGTGCAGGCTTTAGAAAACATCAGTGAGGCCAACACACACACACACACACACACACACACACACACACACACACACACACACACCCCAAAAAGTCAGTACAAACAGTAAATAATGCAATTCCAAATTATTCTTGGAAACCTGTTAATTTTTAAAACAGAAATATAGCAATCTACTGGAGTTCTGATTGTAGTATTAATTTTTATATGAATTTGGGGAAAATTGACACCCTTAATTCTTCCAAACCATGAATGTACTTAATTTTTCCACTTATTAAATGTTTGTTAACAGAGAAATATACTCTTGTTTTCACTGCATATATTTGTCCACTATATTATTAAATTTATCACTAGATATCATATGGTTTTTGTGCTACTACAAATGAAATGTTTAAATTTTTAGAAATTTTATTTTTTTCTTATACTGAGATATTGCAAAATTCTTTGGAATTTGCAAGAATTTTTCTGAAGATCCCTTAGGATGGTTTTTATGCCTTAATATTTTATCTTGGGTAAGAACAGTCTTGCTTATTCTTTTCCAAATTCTATATATCATTACTTACATATTTTCGCTAGGAACCCAACTCCAACACTAGCTAGCAGTAGTAAGTGTGGACATCCTGTCACTTGATCCCAATTTTAAGAAAGATGAATTCAAGTTTTCTCATCCAGTATGATGTTAATTGACATGTTTTAAATGCCCATTATTAAGAATTTCAGTGTATTCCTAAATTGGTGACATCATTCCATCAGAAAAGGAGTATCGGAATCTTCTGTCGCAATAACAGATTTTTCCATTTCTCCTTTAAATTTTGTCAGTTTTTTATGCAAATTGAAGAACTATAGTTAGGTGGATATATAGTTATGATATCTATGCTGTTTAGTTGAATATCTTTTATCATTAAAGTTCTTTTTGTTACTATTAAAAATATTTCATGTTCTGGAGAACTATGCATAGTGTACCTCTTCTCATCCTTGTAACTACCCTGGTTTTACATTAGAAGTGGGTTTTATCTACAGTATGCAAAGTGACTCTTATTTTTTTACTCATTTTGATGAACTGTGCACTTTTATTTCAGTGGCGAAGACAACTTACATTTAAATCAATTATCAATATGATTGAATTAAAATTCTTCATTTTGCTATGTGTTTGCAATTCAGTTCATTTTCTTTCCTCATGTTCCTTCCTTCTTTTCATTAAAAGGACATTCTTAGCATTACATTTTATGTCCATTTTACATTAATAGAATACTGTTTGGTTTAATCATTATTTCTAATTGCTTTTCAGACCATAATATACATCTTTAGTTTTAAAAGTTGACATATAAATATTTTATATGTTCCCCCAAGTTTTCTGTCAGTGTTTCTGAGCATGACATTTGTAATTGCTTTGAAACATAATCATTGAGTACAGGTACTTCATAATTCTTCAAATATTAAACATTTGGACATACTCCATTTTAATGTGTAGACCCAGATTTCCATTTTATGTCATTTCTTCCATCTGAAGAATTTTCTTTCTTGTAGTAACAAATTTTAATGATATCAGTTCTTTATATGGCTAAAAATGTCTTTATTCCTTTTCTTTTTTTTTTTACTCTTTGATGCAGAGCTTTACTATAGGTTATAGAATTCTGTTTTTTTCTTCCTATTTATATGAACTTGTTCTATTATTTCCCAGAAGACATAGTTTCTTCTCAGATGTCAGACTCTTTCTTTAAATATTTCTAACAAATATATTGTTTCTCACTCTCTTATATTTTATGTACATTTTGACCCAGCCTGCTTTTGAAGTCTTAAGTACTGGTTTCCAGTAATATGATACCTATATTCCTTAGATTGGTGTATGCATGTATCTATGTTTGTGCATGTGCATTGTGTATACCCATGTGTTGATTTGTGCATGTGTGTATGTCTCTGTGTGTGTGTGTGTGTGTGTGTTTACTCTAATTAGGCTTCACTGAAGTGCTTTTGTGGCTTATATCACAGAGCTCTCATGCTTACCCTTTAGTAAATGCTGAAGGGAAACTTCTGTAACATGCCTGAAGCTTTCTTCCTGCATACTTTTCTTCTTGCCAGGGGGTATCTCCTGTAAGTTCCAATTGTTTCAGCCTCCCTTTACTATAATGTCTAACTCTTCTTCCCAAGAGATTGTGCTGACTGTGAGCTTTCTTCCTTTGACCATGGGCTGAAATTTGCCTGCAGATACACAGGCAGGTCCAGCATCCAGCATAGATTTCACTTCATTATTTTCCTCTCAAGGACACCAGTTTGGCCAGCCTGTTGTCTCACATCTTAAAAAAAAAAAAGGTTCCACCATTGCCTTGTTTTTCAACTGTTTGAAATGTGGAATTTTATTATGACCGTTCCAAAAAAGTGTTATATATGTTGCCCACTGCTGCTGGCTCACTCCTATAATCCTTGCTATTCAGGCACTTGAGGTCTGAGAATTGAAGTTCAAAGCCACACTAGGTAGGAAGTCCATGAGACCGTTATCTCCAATTAACCACTAAAACACCAGGAGTGGAGCTGTGGCTCAATGTGGTAAAGCATTATCCTTGAGCAAGAAAGCTCAAGGACAGAACTCAGGCCCCAAATTCAAGCCCATGACAGCCAAAATAAACAAACAAATAAAGAAAACTAAATAAATAAACTAAATAAACTAAATGGAAAAGGAAGGTGTGGTATACAGTGAAATGAAATTCACCAACATAAACAAAAGATTATGGAGGCAAGTTATGAATCTCAGAAATCGTGTGCAAATTAGAGAGCCAGTCATAAGTAGGAGAGGAAACAAGAGGTAGATTAACATTGGCTTGGGGATTTGGTGGGAGTGGCCACCAAATAAATGTGCTAGAAGTTTCCTTTTCAGGATGATGAAAATGTTCTACAATCAAATGTGATATTCACTGTATAATTTGTATAGCTCTGTGAATTTTAAAAACTCATCAAATTGTATGCTCATCATGGCAAAGTTTATAATGCTAAAAGATGGCATCTTCTATAGATTTTTTTTTAACTCTGCTTTGGAAAATTGAAAAAGGCCTCATGGCTGCAATATGAGGGCCTCAAAATGTGGTTTGAATGAAAGAGACCAGTCAGTGAGTGAAATCACCAGTGACCAAGTACCAGCTGTAGTCTTACAAAAAAATTTAAAGAATAATAAACAGGGCTGGGAATATAGCCTAGTGGCAACAGTGCTTGCCTCATACACATGAAGCCCTAGGTTCAATTCCTCAGCACCACATATAGAGAAAAGACCAGAAGTGGCGCTGTATATCAAGTTGGCAGAGTGCTAGCCTTGAGCAAAAAGAAGCCAGGGACAGTGCTCAGGCCCTGAGTCCAAGGCCCAGGAGTGGCAAAATAAATAAATAAATAAATAAATAAATAAATAAATAAATAAATAAATAAATAAATAAATAAAATAATAAACAAATATGAGATGAGCAGATAAGTGGCTAAGTATGAGATGAGCAGGTCAGTGCTTAAGAGATCTTTTGGAAAACAATAGAACAAAATTTGAAAACTTTGCAGAATATTAGTGTGGACAGTACAGATGGCAGGATAATGGTGCTGAGATGGTCATTTCTTGTGTTAGAGCTAACTGGAAGATGTTGTTCTTTGGAGGGAAACAACATCAATTCATCATTGCTCCATTAAGTATAATTACCACTGCTGATGGGTAGATTGGGTAGAAATATAAGCACAATATAAGCCTACAAAGACAAAAACATACATATGAAAAGAAAATGAAGAAACAAATGAGATAGCTAGAGAAAGTCTAGCTATCATAGCTATCATGAAACCATTCCTTCATTTAAGACACAATAACAGAAATTGAATTACTTAGCTAACTTCAGAGACCTCATACAGACTCTAATTATGTTATACGAATATGAACTCCCTACTGACAAAGGTATTAACTTTGCAAATGTTCTGAAAAAAGTAATGAATCCTTGTTTAGATGTAACATGAAGAAACTAGTAAACACCTCTCAGCATTTGTGGTCCAAGGGATGTTTAATACTCCTGTCAGCCACTCTTTTTTTATTTTTTTTCAAATTTTTATTATCAAACTGATGTACAGAGAGGTTACAGTTTCATACGTTAGGCAATAGATAGATTTATTGTACTGTTTGTTACCTTGTCCCTCATACCCCACTCCCTCCTCCCCCTTTCCCATACCCCCCGAGGTGTTTAGTTCACTTACACCAAACAGTTTTGCAAGTATTGCTTTTATAGTTTTTTCTCTTTTTTTACCCTGTGTCTCACAAATTTGGTATTCCCTTTCAATTTCCTACTTCCAATACCAGTATACACGGTTTCCAATATACTCAGATAACATTACAGAGATAGTGTAGGTACAACCACAGGAAGGTGATACAAGAACATCATCAATAATAGAAGCTACAGATACACATAGGACGTTGAAAGTAGTTACAACTGTGATATAACAATTGTTTCCATAACATGGAGTTCATTTCACTTAGCATCATCTTATGTGTTCATAAGGGTATAGCTATTGGGCCTTGTGATGCTCTGCTATGACTTGCCTAAACCTGTACTAATTATGACCAATAAGGGAGACCATAGAGTCCATGTTTCTTTGGGTCTGGCTCACTTCACTTAGTATAATTTTTTCCAAATCCTTCCATTTCCTTACAAATGGGACAATGTCATTCTTTCTGATAGAGGCATAAAATTCCATTGTGTATATGTACCACATTTTCCTGATCCATTCGTCTACTGAGGGGCATCTGGGTTGGTTCCAGATTCTCGCTATGACAAATTATGCTGCGATGAACATTGTTGTGCTGGTGGCATTACTGTGATTTTGTTTGTGGTCTTTTGGATAGATATCCAAAAGTGGGGCTGCTGGGTCATAGGGGAGTTCTATATTGAGCCTTCTGAGGAATCTCCATACTGCTTGCCAGCGTGGCTGAACCAGTTTACATTCCCACCAACAATGAAGTAGGATTGCCTTTTGGCCACATCCCCTTCCAACAACTGTTATTGTTAGTTTTCTTGGTATATGACATTCTTACTGGGGTGAGATGGAATCTCAATGTTTTGATTTGCATTTCTTTTATGGCCAGTGATGTAGAGCATTTTTTCATATGTCTCTTGGCCATTCTCATTTCCTCATCAGAGAAGTCTCTTTGTAAGTCTTTAGCCCACTTGATGAGGGGGCTATTGGTTCTTTGCAGTTTTGTTTTGGAAGAAGGTAATTTTTTTAGTTCTGCATATATTTTAGAGATGAGGCCTTTGTCTGTTGAATGTCCGGTAAAGATATTTTCCCAGTCTATGGGCTTTCTGTTTATCTTGCGAGCTATGTCCTTTGCTGTGCAGAAGCTCTGAAGTTTGATGCAGTCCCATTTGTCCAACCTTTCTTTGATTTGTAGCCTTTCTGGGTCTTTGTTAAGGAAGTCCCATCCTGCGCCAAGGAGCCCAAGTGTTTCTCCTACTCTTACCTTCAGTGTTTTCAGGGTGTCCGTTTTGATTTCAAGGTCTTTAATCCATTTGGAATTGATATTGGTGCAGGGTGATATATAAGGATCTAGTTTTAGTTTGTTGCATGTGTTGAGCCAGTTTTGCCAGCACCATTTGTTAAAGAGGCTATCTTTCTTCCATACTATTGTTTTAGCTCCTTTATCAAAGATTAAGTAGGCGTAGTTCTGCGGGTTCATTTCTGGGTCTTCAATTCTGTTCCATTGGTCTTCAGGCCTGTTCTGGTGCCAATAACAAGTTGTTTTTAGTACTATAGCTTTATAATGCAGCTTGAAGTTGGGTACTGTAATTCCTCCAGCACTGTTCTTGCTGCTTAGGACTGTTTTTGCTATTCCAGGTCTTTTTTTGTTCCATATGAATTTCTGGATTGCTTCCTCTATTTCATTCAAGAACGGTGTTGGGATATTAATGGGTATTGCATTGAATTTGTAGATAGGCTTTTGCAATATTGCCATTTTGATTATATTAATCCTCCCAATCCAGGAGCATGGGAGGTTTTTCCATTTCCTTAGTTCTGACTTAATTTTGTTTTTCAAGGTTTTAAAGTTCTCATCAAAGAGGTCTTCCACTTCTTTGGTTAAGGTTATTCCTAGGTATTTTATGTTTTGGGGGGCTATTGCAAAAGGAGTTGCTTTCCTGATTTCAGCCTCGGTCATTGGGTCGTTAGCATAGAGAAAGGCCATTGATTTTTGAAGGTTTATTTTATATCCTGCAACTTTGCCAAAGTTTTGTATCAGCTCTAGTAGCTTGGGGGTAGAGTCTATGGGATTCTTTAGGTATAGGATCATGTCATCTGCGAAGAGAGAAAGTTTAACTTCATATTTTCCTATTTGGATCCCCTTTATATTTTCTTCTTGTCTAATTGCTCGGGCTATGAATTCTAGCACTATGTTGAAGAGCAGGGGAGAGAGTGGACATCCCTGCCTTGTTCCTGATTTTAAAGGGAATGGCTTTAGTTTTTCACCATTTAGAGCTATGCTTGCTGTTGGTTTGTCATAAACTGCCTTGATTATATTCAGGGATGTTCCCTGGAGTCCCAGTTTTTCCAGGGCTTTTAGCATAAATGGGTACTGGATTTTATCAAACGTTTTTTCCGCATCCAGAGATAAAACCATGTGGTTCTTTACCTTGCTCCAGTTGATGTGGTGGATTACATTAATTGATTGCATATACTAAACCAACTTTGCATCCCTGGGATGAATCCAGTTTGATCGTGGTGTATGATTTTTTTTGAAGACCTGTTGAAGTGGATTAGCCAGAATTTTGTTGAGAATGTTTGTGTCTATGTTCATCAGGGAGATTGGTCTGTAGTCCTTTTTCCGTGATGAGTCTCTGCCTGGTTTTGGGATGAGGGTTGTACTGGCTTCATAGAATGAGTCTGGTAGTGAACGTTCTCTTTCAATTTCATTGAAGAGTTTTAGAAATATTGGTGTCAGTTCTGTTTTGAATGCCTTGTAGAATTCTACAATGAATCTGTCTGGACCTGGGCTTTTCTTGGATGGGAGATCACTTATTGCCGTTTCTATTTCAATACTGGATATGGGTCTGTTTAGAAGGTTTAAATCTTCATGGTTGAGTTTGGGGATATCAATTTTTTCTAGGAAATCATCCATTTCTTCCAAGTTCTCGAATTTGTTGGCATAAAGGTTTGCAAAATAGTCCCTTATTATTTTTCTGAATTTCGGTCATTTCTGTGGTGATGTTACCTGTTTCATCTCTTATCTTGTTTATTTGAGTGTGCTACCTTTGTTTTTTGGTCAGGTTTGCCAGGGGTCTGTCTATCTTGTTGATTTTTTCAAAGAACCAACTCTTTGTTTTGTTGATTCTTTCGATGGTTTTTTCGTCTCTAATTGATTTAATTCTGATTTGATTTTAATTATTTGCTTCTGCCTATTGACTTGGGGTTTGGCTTGCTGTTCTCTCTCCAGAAAATTGTGGTGCTTCCTTAAATTACTGAGTTGCTGTTTCTCCAGTTTGTGGATGTATGTACTCAGAGATATAAATTTTCCTCTGAGTACTGCCTTTGCTGTGTCCCAAAGGAGCTGGTACTTTGTGTACTCAACTTGGTTGAATTCCATAAACATTTGAATTTCCATTTTAATTTCTTCAATGTCCCTCTGATGGTTCAGCAGTGTATTGTTTAGTCTCCATGAATTGTAGGATTTTCTGTGGTGGCTGTTTGTGTTGAGCTCTAATTTTAGTCCATTGTAGTCTGAGAGAATGCAGGGAATGGTTTTGATACTTCTGAATTTGTACAGATTTTCTTTGTGCCCTAAGATGTGATCTCTTTTGGAGAATGTTCCATGTGCTGCAGAGAAGAATGTGTATGCTGTTGCTGGGTGGAATATTCTGTAGATGTCTGTTAAGTCTAGTTGGTCTATGCAATTATTAAGATCTGTGGTTTCTTTGTTCAGTTTTTGTCTTGTTGATCTGTCCAGAGGTGAAAGTGGAGTGTTAAAGTCCCCAACTATCAATGTGTTTGGGTCTATGTGTGTTTTTACAGTCAGTAGTGTTTGTTTGATGAACTTGGGTGCTCCTGCATTTGGTGTGTAGATATTTAGAATGGTTATATCTTCCTGTAGGAGAGATCCCTTTACTAGTATGTCGCAGCCTTCTTTGTCTCTTCTTACCTTTTTTAATTTGAAGTCAATTTTGTCTGATTCTAGGATTGCAACTCCAGCCTGCTTATGGGGGCCATTTGCTTGATAGATTTGTTTCCAGCCTTTCACTTTTAGAAGATGTTTACTTTTGCTGGATAGATGTGTCTCTTGGAGGCAGCAGAAAGATGGATCTTGATTTTTGATCCAACTCATGAGCCTATGTCATTTGATTGGAGAATTAAGTCCATTAATGTTGACAGGATTGAGAGATGATCGTTTGTTCCTTTCATTATCACTATCTTGTTTAAAGCTGTGTCTTCCCATTTCTTGATCTGATGATTACTAATTAGGGTTCATTTCTCTGTCAGCATTGGGATCTTGATTATTTTCCCTGTATAGTACATCTTTGAGGATTTTCTCTAAAGCTGTTTTGGTGGAGATATATTGTTTCAGTTTTTACTTACTGTGGAAGACTTTTATTTGACCTTTGGCTATGAATGAGAGTTTGGCTGGGTACAGAATTCTTGGTTGGTAGTTATTTTTATTTAGTATTTGTTATACTTCATTCCAGGCTCTCCTTGCTTTCATGGTCTCTGCTGAGAAGTCTGGGGTAATTCTGATTGCTTTTCCTTTATATGTGATTGTTTTCTACTCCCTAACAACTTTAAGGATTCTTTCCTTGTTCTCTACTGATCCTGTTTTCATCACAATGTGTCGGTGGGATGTCCTATTCTGGTCTGGTTGGTTTGGGGTTCTAAATGCTTCTTGTATCTGTATAGGCCTTTCCTTCTGGATATTTGGAAAGTTCTCAGCTAATATTCTGTTAAATAGATTGCCTATCCCATTAACTTCTTTTTCCAAGTTTTCCTCAATACCTATTATCCTTAAATTGGGCTTCCTGATCGTGTCTTGAATCTCTTGTAGCGATCTGTTTTGTTGCTTGCACTGGATTTGTATTGATTTTTGATATTTCTCCATAGAATCTAAGGAATCTTCAGCTCCTGAGATTCAATCCTCTGCTTCAGTTAGTCGGGACTGTAGGCTAGCTACTTGATTTTGAATCTCTTTTCCTTCTGACTGGTCTTTCCTGATGATTTCCATGTCATTTCTTAGGTCTTGTATGGACTTCTTTACTTCATTAACTTCATTACTTTGGTTTTGAGTGTTGTCTCTCAAATCTTTAAGCTGAGTAGCTATCTTTTCATTTGACTCTAGAAGTTCATTTATCTTTCTTTTTGTGGATGCCATGAAATTCTTCATTAATTTTTGCTTTGCCTCCTCACGCTGTAAAATAATTGACTGAAGAGATTCAAACTTTTCATTTGTTATGTTTATCAGTAGATTTTGTAGAGCATTTTGGAGGTTCTCTTCTATGTCTTTGATTGACTGCTCTGCTTCCTGCTTGTTTTGAGTGGGGGATAAGACTTCGTTGTTTGCCATCTTTCTTGTGTTTCTTGTGCCCATTTGAATTGGGAATGCCAGTCTACCAGCACCTGTGAGCACGGTTTAAGACCCAATGCAGCCCTTACCAAGCACTGTTGTTTAAATCTTACCAGTTCACTATTATATACAGATACCTTGTATATCTGTCTATAAAATTAGATTTGGTGTTCCTAAAGAATACAATTTCAATATAGCAACCGATCCTGGCCCCTGTATTCAGTAGTTACTTATTTACTGTTACAACCTTATATGCAATTCTTGTTTTTATATTAAGTTCTTTTAGGACTGGCTTTCTCTATGAACCTCTTTGATTCACTCAGATTAAGCTGGGATACCCTCTATCCAATAACCAGGAGTCAATGGAACCTGGAGGTCCAGGCAGTAAGTCAGGAATGTAAGTTGGATGTAGTAAAGAGAATAGAGTAAAATGTATGGTGGGGGGGTGATTTTGGTTTAGTTTCAGTGATGTGGAAATGTGGAGAAGAGTAGAATCAGTAGAAAGAACAAGGTTAAAATGACAGACAATGGAGAGTTAGTAGAAAAGAGTGGACGTGTTATTCATAGGAAAGTAACTTTTAAAGAAAGAGATCGTAAAGAGAGAAATAAAGTAAAAATACTGGGAGACAGATGCACAAAACAGAGAAAAATTATTTAAAAAATAAAAATAAATAAAAAGGAAAAAAAAAACAGAAAAGGAACAACCTAAACAAACAAACAAAAACTTGATAAAACAAACCGGTAAAAATGGAAAACAAACAAACACAAAAAAACAAAAAAACAATGATGTTTCAGAAGTAAAAAATTAATAAGAAAAATTTTTTTAAAAAAATTTTAAAAAATGTTTGAAAAGAAAAAAAAAATGAAGCCCTCCTTGTTTGGGTGGTCTTTCCCCAGTCTCTGGTTTCCTTGCAATGGTCTGCAGTCTATTTTCCTGATTGGCTGGTTTGACTTGATTTCAGTGCAAGCTGTGGATCTGTT
Organism: Perognathus longimembris pacificus; assembly: GCF_023159225.1. Lineage (NCBI taxonomy): Eukaryota > Metazoa > Chordata > Mammalia > Rodentia > Heteromyidae > Perognathus > Perognathus longimembris. Next base: position 36,030,612 of record NC_063169.1, read on the forward strand.
CTGACCCTTCTCCCCTGTTGGTGCAATCCTGGGTCTCTGTGGTTCGCACACCTTGCAGGTAGGCCTTGGGCGTCCTCTGTAGATGGGGACTTGAGCAGTCTTGGGAACTGTGGCTCCTCTGTCTGCTGTGGGGCCGCTGCCTTAGATGCCTGGCTTTGAATAGGCTGTGGACTCAGCAGGGCGGGGCGCCTCTGGGCCTTTTTACCTGGCTGAGAGTTGCTTGCCTGGGGGAGGCGGCCTCCTTGGTGGAGATGGCTATGGAATGCAGCTCCATTTCGGGCTGGGAATTGGGCTTCCTCTGTGATGGGACTGTTTAGCTGTCCCAGGAACTGTTTGTTCCCCCGTCTGGTGTTTCTGTGCCCCTGGTAGCTGCTCTCAGCTTTTGCTTTAAGTTTAGAAATTCTGGTGGGCAGGGCGAGGCACCTCTGGCTAAGCCGCGGCCCAGGACATGCCTCCCGCTTGGGCAGGGGGCGTTCTCCTGGGCCGAGCTGGCTCTCACTGTTCAGTCCCTCTTGCCCTTTTCAAAGATGGCTCCTTTGACCTCGCTTTCCCCAGGCCCGCTTTAGTTCCAATCTGGTCTGACGCTATGCCAGTGGCAAAGATGGCGCTTTGCTCTGGCGGTGGGGGAAGGGCTGCCTTCCAGAAGCTGCTCTGTGGGCGCGAGTGAGAATATATTTTATTGGGTACTCACACTTTCTCTGTGATTTCAGGTCGTCCGTGCTCTGCTGCCGTCTGGAGTATTTCTCCCTGGTCTACACTGTGTGCTTTAGCAGCGCGGAGTGCGGGTTGCTGTGCCGGGCGCTGTGCCGGTGCGGGCACTGGCGCAGTGGCGGGATGCTGCCTGGAGCTCAAATCTGTGTTTTCAGACGAGCAAAGTCGATTTTTCCTTTCTGGCCAGAATCCCTGTACTGTTAGAATTTACTCTGGCTGTCTTTCTAGGAGTAAAAGTTTCTATGGGGTGAGAAAACTGCTATGTCGGAGGGAGCTCAGCTAGGGCTCTGCTGCTCCTCCGCCGTCTTCCTGGAAGTCCCTCTGTCACCCACTCTTCATCCCACACATTTACCATGCAATTCCCTAATATCAAATCCATGTGCATCCAATAAAACCATTTTTAAAGATGAGCTAGATTCTACTTAACTCCATATACATGCTTAGAAATATCACAATAAAATCTTCTATCTTGTATTGCTAGTACAATAAAAATAAATAAATTAGATCGATTTTGTCAGAAAGTTTAAGTCTTCATAGGACATTCTATGTATTTAAACACACTAATGTGTTAGAATTCAATTAAAATAAAATAAAGCTCATTTGTCATGATTCATAACCAAAACACACTGGTTGAAGATAGCTGATTCTGTTGATAGACACATCCAGTGAGATCAACATTTAAGAGGCAGAATTGTAGCTCAATGTGTTCTGAATGTATGTTGTTCCATATTCCAGGCTTTCACCCTATGTAACATATTGCCTCTCCTGCTGTTGCTTGCAACTTTCTTACAGTTGGCATAAGTGTGTACATTAAATTGATTCTGATTAATATGATTATCACACTGTGCAAGCTCCCTTTGCAATGGTGTAAATTAAGCAGTGTTTTTATTGCCTAAGTTATCCTGCTTTTGTGCGTTATTAAGTGCTCCCTCTTTCTACCACTTTATGGCTCTATAATTACTAAAGAAGGCAACTGTACAATGTTTGCAAATTTACTCAGAAGCTTGATCAGGGACACCGGCTGCTAGATGGCAAAAATATAATTTGTACCTGGGGATCCTGCTGAAAAAAATATTGTACTTTCAGTTCAACATATTTAAGTTCCAAGGAACCCATTTGAATGTAGACCTCAAGGTAGCCATGACCACTCTTATTAGAAACAAACATGCTTGCAACACTGACAAAGGAAACCAAATCCCCACAGAACTCATTCCCCTATCATATCACTTTCATGTATCACTTCTCTGCTTCCTGGACACAGGGCTCATTTTTTATGTACTGGAAGTTAATTCTCCTTCTTGCCCTATTTTACTGTGGAAGTCTAAATTAAGAAGGACAGGTATTCCTATCTATCTCTGTACTCTCTATGACCCATCTTTAAATATCTTCCTTAATAGTCCAACTTCTTTCACTTATATGTGATAAAAGAAATGATCATTGTTTTCAAATCCATTTCAGTTGCATCCATGAATAGAGTCAAGGTGCCCAGAGACAGAAATAAAGATCACTGAGGATACAGTGAAGCCAGGAAGAACAACAGGTTGTAATGAAACCTCACAGTGTGAAGAGGTCAATGCACAGGTTCTACAGCAGAGGCAACAAGCCCAACCTGGGCACCATCCTGACAGAAAAGTCAGAACAGATGCATGCTCCTCCAAGTCTATATGCATATCAGCAGAGTACAGGGAGGTAGGTAAGGGTGTACACAATAACTACAGAAATTACGTTGTGACTGAGTCAAACCTTTTGAATAATTTAAGGTACTGTGTAGCCAGGCAGTGAATGATGCAGCAGAGAAGAGACAGGGATGATGGGAATGGGATGGAAGCATTTGACAATGGAATCCTATGGAGTAAAACAATGGAGAGGAAAGTTGTAAAAAACTAGATGAAGTCAAAATGGAAAGGGAGGAAACTGCCACTGTATTCTGGAAAGAAGAAACTAAAGACACAAAGGGAGTTTAATATTGCTGACTCACAGGCTTTGGATTTGCTGCTGCTTTATTGATTCAAGGCAGACAATGATAAACATGGGTTTCACATAGCACCTACGATCCATGAGACACAGATTGCTTATAGACTTTTCCAACCACAGCCAGGTCGTGACATGACCCGGCAGTTAGCTCCAATTTCCAGAAGAAAGTAGGCACAGACTAGTTAAAAATGCAGATATGAAAACTGAACCTGAGTATTTTAAAGCCCACTCTACTGCTTTTTACTCTTCTAAACATTCAACTCAACAATTTTTTTAATGGTCTGAGAGTTTAGTATGCCACGGTAGGCCACTTCTAGAAGTCCTCCAATTGAACAGTGGTGAGTAAGGTGCTGGAGCATGTTTTCATCATCTTCTGCTTCACCCTGGGCAGCTCTCAGGCAAGTCAAGAGGATCATGAGAGGTATCTGGGCCTGGAGAGACATGGTGCCATTCTTTGTCTTCTTCAGAACTTCCGGCTAAAATCTGGCCAATTTGCCTCGAGTTGACTCTGGTCCCTGGGGGGAAAAAAAAGCATCCTTTTCATTTGACTGGAAAGACCTTCTGACGGGGAGCGGCATTACTGCTATACATGTTCTATTGATAAGATTACTAAGGAATCTTGTTGAATAATTTCTCCTTTATTCTGAACCTATATGTTAACAATAGTATACATTTCCTGTTGTATGTTTTCCCCCAGATATCAAGTTGAGAACCACATCATCAGTCTTATACATGAACTCCAAAGGAAGCTTTTGGTGAGTGAACATAAGGGAATTTTTAAATACGGAACACTCCAGTATGAATTTGTATTATGATCATGTCATCATCACATCCTTTCCAAGAGTTCAAAAAATTAAATGGCTCTCATTGCAGAAAGGAAAATGAGTGATCTGGTCTATTTTCAAAATAAAAGGCCAGATGATTCTCTTTCCATCAACAATGAGAATTTCACCCAGTATTCACTCTGATAAGGCCTGCGTCTTTTCTGGGAGTAAAATCTGAATGAATGCACACAATGTTATTTTTATTTCTGAAAATTATCCATGTCTAACTATCACCTACTCGGTCTTCAGCCCAATAAAAGGATTTGAAATGGAAACGTTTCCTTCTTTCCTGCAGTTCCTCTCTTAATTGTATCTTAAAGTGCATCATGAATCTGAATGAGCTCCAGACAACCCTCACATACAACAGCCAGGGGAATTCAAACCAATGCATTTATTATGCTCAGGAGTCACAGCTGACGCCTGAGGTTGCCAAAGCCAGCAGTGTCTGCACAGACTGCTCATGGTTTTCATAAGCATTGATTGTAGCCAAAGTGTTGTTTTGTGATCTGAATTTTGATCCAATTGACCAATGTTAACTTTGCATCAGTATGAAGATTTGTAAAGCTTATTTTATGACTTTTTTTGCTTACAAGCTCATTTGATTCTGCAAGTCTTAAACATAAACATGAAGTTTTCTTTCCAAATCTGTCAGTGAGAACAATCTTTTGTTTGGTTCTGTTGTGTTTCATTTTGGTTTGAGTTAATGAATCCTGAGCAGATGGATTACAATCTCCCAGAAAAAAAAATCATACAAATCAGTACTCCTAAGGATTTGGGAATATGACTTTTTTATTTAAATAAAAGATGACTTTTTTATTTAAATAGAGAATTGGCTCCTTGCATCTTCATCTCGCACCAGAGCGGTCACTAGTGGTACAGACCTATGAAAAAATAATGAGTTTTCCATGTACCACATTGTAGAATAGAAAAAAAGCATCCAAGTCCCAGAGGAATTTGGAGCATAAAGTTTTATATGTAAACGAGAGGAAACAATGCAGGATTTAAGCACAGTAATGAACTTACACTAAATAAAGATGCTCTCCAAGGAGCTCCTCATTACTACTAAAAACCAGTTCATGTCAGTCATCTGGATGGCATGCCAAAGGAACAGTTTCTCCTTCAAATTCAGTGTCACATGGAGATTTACAGAGAAAGATTAAGAAAACATAAAATAGAGCTCATGTTTTGAATACTACTCCTTCCTTTAAGGTTTAGCTATGTTTTGAAATGGAAATGTCTTCTCTTTGACCAGCCTCCTCCTCATTATCAATCCTTTTAAAAAGAAGAATTGAAAACCCATGAGAATGGGAGTTTCATTCTAGAGAAAAAGAGTTCCCCTGAAGAAGCAGAGTATAGATAGCCCTGCCTGTAAGGTTTTGTGTAACATGAGAAGCTCCAAAAGCTAGTCTTCAACCTGCACTACTCAATGCCTGATCTAGAAAATATGAAAAGTAATTAAGTAGTTTATGACCAAAACATCAGCTCATATCCACAGCTGAGTTATGACAAAGTGACCGATATATAATTTCACAAATGAAAAACAAAGGAAACTGGTATTGACATTAATCATTAAGTTCTGTTCTGATGGAATTTTCATTTTTTTACTGATATAGTGTCGAGATTGTTGTTGCTCTGGAACTCTTCATTCTTGTGTGTCCATGTAGAAACTACTATCATAATTCTAAACAATAAGACTATAAAATATTTATAAGTTATATATTCATTGTCACCATTCTAAAAATTCTGATATTCTGGGAACAAACTTAATGTCAAAAATTTAAAAGAACATTTTTAAAGTATCCATATTTAATTTTATAATTTGTTTTAATGATACTTAAGACCAGAAATACTCAAGAAGTTAATCTAAAATACCACTACAAATAAAATACCACTACAAAACAATAAAAATATACCTCCCCAGGCTTATTTTAGTTAAACTAAACTCCAGGAAAATGTATTTAGAAAATTTACATGATGTTAAGTATTTGATAATATCCTTAAATAAAATAGATTTGATAGCTTTTGCTTAGCAAATAAATGAAACCATAATGCAAAATTAGTATCTGAATTTTGTCTCAGTAAGCCACTTTCATATGTGGAGGAAAAAGATTTTAAAACTTGGGAAATGGACCAAATGGTCCATTCACTTAAGAGAGTGCTGAAGGAGGACTGAAAGTTCAAGGGCAGCTTGTGCTGCATAATGAGATCCTGTTTAAAAAAATGTATAATTATATACCTCAGTAGATCCTTAGCTCACAAATTACATGTGGATAAACAGCTTTCAAAAAAAGAGTCCCAGTTTACTCAATCATTTGTTACATGTTGAGTGCCAAGGATGTCCAAAACTTTATGCTAACAACTAATGGAAAATGAGGAAGAATTTGTCTTCACTTCTGACATATAGATCCACCCATACATAAATCAATATTTACAGTATGACATCATCAGTGCCACATCTCACATCATAGCAAACACATTTAGTTTATTTGTATTGCACTTGAACTGTGCATTCGACCTCAACTCCCTTTTTCTGTTTCCTATTTTCCCACAGGATTGACAGTTTCCTCAGTTTCTCCTCCATAGAGAGGTGTTTTACTTATTCCCCAGCATCCATCAGTATCTGGGTCTCTGTCTTTTGTTATTTTTTGTCTTCACCATTAGACATGCACTCCATGTGGGTAGGAACTTTGTTCCTATCATCTCCATATGCCACACTCAGAGGACTAGGAGCATGGCAATATTAAACATATATTAAGTACTTAAAAACAGTTGTCAAAGGATTTAATAAATGCAGACCTGTAGTAATAGCAAAAACAAACAAAAAATGTTTGATGTTTATACAAACTCTTAATTCTGCATCAAACCCTTATTGTTGTGAACAAGTCATGATTGTAAGACAGCCCAAGGAGTAAAAGAATGCTAGAGGGAATTCTGAGTGGTTGATTAGGGAGAGAGGCCACGGTCATTCCATGATGCTCATTTTTTCTTAATTATGAGGCCCCAGGCTTGACAACTCTATCTGGAACTTACAAGTTCTACAGGGAACTGGTTCACTACATTTTCTTATGATGTGGAGAGTTCCATCCATGGTTTCTTCTCATCTTAATTCATGTTATTCTCATGAAGTTAAATTATAAAGAGATAATTTTAAGATAGCATCAGTGAGCTTTTACATTTGTATTTTCCTTAGAGGACATTTTGAAGGATTACCCTCATATTGTGAGACAGGAGTCTTCTCCAGCTCTCATCATCATTCTTGGAAACCATGTTTCACTCCTATCAGGAAGATATTTTCCAGTTTCATTATGATAGTTAAGTAAAGACTGCATTATACATGGGTAGTAGCCTGCCATCTTAAGTTGAACTCCTGAGACGTGACCTTGGCTTAACTTTTCCTTTTTGTGTGTGTGTGTGCCTTAGTTTTGTTTTTTTCCCTGATAACACAAAAACAATTAATCTACCCTATAATGTAACTGTGAGAATTAATATGAGAACAAATGGACAATATTGAATAGAAAACCGGGCCCTCTAAGTGATAAATTAATAGTAATTCTTACAGGTCAATATTATCCATCTTCTTTCTTTTTAGCTTAATGCAAACTTCTGGAAGCTTTGTAATTCATTCAGTAATTTATAGTATCTATATTGTATGGAATATTTCAAGGGATAATTAACTTTCAGAATTCATGAGCTCTGCATGGTACTCTATTGAGTGAGAGGGTTAGGGATTTAGTAAGAGAATAATGATAATAGTCATATTTCTCCCACTATAGATTTTTTTATTTTGAATCTCTTGAAAAACTTGAAATAGATCTGCATTACCAGGTTATTTAGTTCATTCTCACAGAATTTTGTGAAGTCATCTAGTACGAACATTCTTATTTTTCAATCGGGCCACTTAGCAAACTCAAATTGTCCTGTATGCTAATAGCAATACTAAGAAAAGGAAAATGTCACTGTGGCACTGTGATGAATAAGAGTTAAGCATTAGAGTCAGACAGACATGTATTCAAAATTTTATAACTTCTTCAACTCAGTTTTCTCACCTGTAAGGCAAAGCTAACAACAGTAATGTCATAAGTCTATTGTAGTAGTTAATCACAAAGTATGGGCAATCTAGTTAACAAGCCTACTGCATAGTCTGTGGTCACAAAATTTTTATAATTAGAATTACTAAGCAGCCTCCTAAACTGTGTCTAGCTATGATGCTGAGACATCCTGGACATAAAAATATATATCTAGCCTTTTTTGTCTGGAGCCACAAGAGTAAAGTCTTAGCCACAAAAGAAGCTAAAAATTGAATACACACATGCTCACGTGTGTATATGCGCACACACAAAGTACAACAGATTAAAATGATATTTAGATATCCTAGATGTAAATGTACACAATTTTATGTTTTATCATTGTCAGATTTGATTAAACTACAGCAAACCATCCTTCAGTAGGAAAATGGCATCATCCATGCCGCCTTACACTTCAAGTTTAGTGATTGCCAAGAGTGTGATTTGACCTCATCTTGCAGGGAAAGGACTGACTTTTCTTGTAATTGATCAATAATGCATAACTCTGCCTTTCAAAACCCCTTCATCACACTCCTTTGTTCCACTCAGTGATTGATAGAAATGAAGAATTCTTTTCCTTTTTTTTTTTTAACTTAAAACTCAGAAGGCATTTACCAAGGTTCTTTTGCCAAATGGAAGTTTCCCTCTTAGTGTGTATTTGCCAATTAGGATCTCTGCCAATTTCAATTCACTGGAATTTCTGTCTGGAAGATTCTGAGTAGGTTTTAAATTTAATCCTAGGACAATTATAACCATATAATGCATCTCTAATTTCTGTGATTTGGCAATGAAAATGTCATTTACCACTTCTCTCATTTTTAACATTGGCCAGGACTAAGTTCAAATACTTGGTAAGTAGTTGAAATTTTTCTAAAATCCTCTCTCTTCTATTCTAACACATACTTCTTTTCTTTTTTCTTTTTTCTTTTTTTTTGCTTTTCCTTTCTTTATTTTCTCTCTCTCTTTTTTTTTTTTTTTTTTTTAGTGCTAGAGACTGAATCCATGGCAGGCACATTCTAGAAAGTGATAGACAGACAGACAGATATAATAGATATATCTATATAGAGAGATATATGTCAATGCCACTGGGCTATACAGACCACTAGTATGTACTTCTAGTCATAAAGTAGACTATGTCTAGACTAGATCTAGTCATGAGATAGAGCCCAACCCCTAATAAAAGTCTTAAGACAGTGAGGCTCAGTTAAGTTTCTCCACTTGAGAATCCTTCCTGTGGCTTCTCAGATATTTTTGCAGAGAGAAATAATGGTTGCTTACACAAATCTGTTGGGTTCAAACTCCAGTAACACAATAATGCAGGAATTAAAAAAACAGCGGAGAGATCTCAAACAAATAACTTAAAGAAACATGTCAAATTCTTTTAAAAAAAAATGTAAGGAAAAAAACAGCGGAGAGATCTCAAACAAATAACTTAAAGAAACATGTCAAATTCTTTTAAAAAAAAATGTAAGGAAATGCCAAAACAAAGTCAGCAGGTAGAAATAACTTTAAGAATATGGAAGTAATTAATGAAATTGAAAAAAATTTCAAAAGGAATTATTAAAACTCAGAACTTATTCTTTGAGAAGATAAACAAGATTGGCAAACGCTGAGCCAAACTAATCAAAAGAAAAAGTACAGTGCTGAATTCAAGGTCCTGAATTCAAGTCCCCTGACTGACAAAAACATAAAAAAGAAAAGAGAGAAGATCCAAATGAATAAAATTAGAGATAAAAGGGATAACAAAATACCAGTAAAATATAGAGGATCATCTTAGATTATTTCAAAAGCTTATGATAAACCAAAAAATCTAAACAAGATGTGTTAATTTCTAGAGCCATGACTTCCAAAATTAAACAAGAGTGTTGATCTACAATAAGCAATAAGATTGAAGCAGAGATAGTGTCCCAATAAATAAAATCCCAGGACCAGATGGATTCACTGCTGAATTCTACCATGCTTTAGAGAAGAACAAGCACCAATATTCCTCAAACTATTTCAGAAAATAGAAAGAGAAGCAACACTACCAGATCCTTCTCCAAAACTGGCATTATTCTGATATCAAACCCAGATAAGAAAACAAGAATATCATAGATCAGCTCCATGATGAATGCATATGCAAAAACTCTCAGTGAAATTGTCATAAATTGAATTCATGTAAGCATTAAGAAAATAATATGCCATAAACAAGTTGGTTTCATTCCAGTGATGCAAGAATATTTCAAAAAATGCAAATTATTGTTAACAATATATTATATTATATATTATGTGTTATATATTAATAACAGTAATACAAGACGCAAGAAACACAGAGGATAAAAACACACACAATTGTCTCCATAGGTGTAGAAAAATCCACTGAAAAATTCACCCATTCATAATAAAATGTGAAGACACTAGGAATTATCTCATCATAATAAAGGTGATTTTAAAAAAATAGCTAACATCATGATAAGAACCCCAAAACAAACTATTTTCTCTGACCTAAGTAATGAGACAAAGCTGTCAATGTACTCTCTGTACCCATTACAGTGATTAAGTTCTTAGCATGAGAAATAGGCAATAAAAGGAATAAAAAATGGGAAAAGGGAAAACATTTGCAGACAATATTATCCTTTCACTAAGAGTCCCTAAAGATTACAGCAGAAAAGCTTTAGATTTGATATACATCCAACTAAGTATCAGGATGCAAAATCAACACACAAAAATAAGTAGCATTCTATCTACCAGTAGCAATCATGCTAAAAAATCAGAAAGCCAATTCATTGAAAAGGAATGAACTAAGAAAATGAAATATTTCTATTATTTCTACAGTAAAATCGATAAAATACTGAAGAATCTGAAGACCATAAAAGATGGAAAAACTTCCCCTATTCATGAATTGGTAGAATATGTGGTATATTTATTATTTGAATGAAGATGGAAATGGCTATGTTACAAAAATAATCTACATATTCAGTGTAATCCTCATCAAAATTCCAATATCATTCTTTTTTTTTTTTTTTTTTTTTTTTTTTTTTTGGCCAGTCCTGGGCCTTGGACTCAGGGCCTGAGCACTGTCCCTGGCTTCTTCCCGCTCAAGGCTAGCACTCTGCCACTTGAGCCACAGCGCCGATTCTGGCCGTTTTCTGTATATGTGGTGCTGGGGAATCGAACCTAGGGCCTCGTGTATCCGAGGCAGGCACTCTTGCCACTAGGCTATATCCCCAGCCCCTCAATATCATTCTTAACAAATGAATGACTAAACTCACATGGGAGGATAAAATACCTCTTTATAATCAAAGCAATACTTACCCCAAAAAGCTACAGATACCACAATATCAGACTTTAAATTATACTATATTTAAGTAACTATAACCCCTCTGTACATCATCTTTATTACAACAATTTTAAAAAGTAAAAAAAAAAACTGTACTTCAGAACTATAATAACCAAACAACATTGTACTATTATAAAAGTGGAGGCATAAACTAAAGAAATAGAAGACCTTGGTATAACCTCACTTAGGTAAAGCTATCTGATTTTCAACAAAGTTATCAAAAATGTATGCTAGAGAAAAGATACTCTATTTAACATCAGTGCTGGGAAAACTGGATCTCGACATGTGAAAGATTGAATTTAGACCCCGATTGATCATCCTGTACAAAAATCAAAATTCTCCATGGATCAACATCCTTAATGTAAAACCTAAAACAGTGAAATTTCTACATGAAAACATAGGAAAAGCTCTTACAGATCTAGTCATAGGAATATGCTAAGGTATAAGCACAAGAATTGTCAATATAGCTGCACCGAGTTAAAAAGTTTCTGCAGAGCAAAGAGAAATAATTACTAGATAATCTTCAGAATGAAGGAAATCTTTACAAGCTATTCATCTGATATTTAAACTCCAATACTTCCAAAAATAATGGCATGATTGTAAAGTAGGGGTACTGGAAATATCAAGAAGGGGAACAAAGGAAGTAAAGGGGAATTGAACATGATCAGAGTTATTCATATGTTTGTAAATAAGAAAATAGAATAAGTAAGTCCAATAAAATAGTTTTTAGTAAAAAAAGAGCAATGAGGGGGTAAGTCTGATCAAAGTACATTATATGTATGTATGGAAATATTACACTAAAATCTCTTTGCCCAATTAATACATACTAATAAGAGAATAATACAAAAAGTGAAAAAAATGTTTATTCTCTTTGAGACACAATCTTACTATCTAGGAATGTATACCAAAGAAAGAAGAGATATACACCATCAGAGAAGAGATATATAAACACAAATTTTCAATTCAGCATTGCTTGCAACTGCTAAAACTAGAAACAACATATGTGTTCATCAATAGGAATTGGTCAGATTGGGTTTTCTACAAGCAGAATGGGTTGTGTAGCTCTTCACAGAAATGGTGCCTTATGCTAGGCTACTGGCATTCTTTACATTTACATGAGAAATGTTGAGAAGGATTAAATGTTTTGTTTCATACACCACTGTACTATTTGAGTTTTGTAAGAAGTCAATCCTACTTTACAGGGAATTGTTTTTCTTTTGCATCCTAATAAATTTATTTGAGTGATAAGGGACCACAAAGATGACTGTGATATTACTTTTAAAGAGAATAATAGTGGTTGTGCCTAAAGAGGTGGAAGTCAAGGCTCCAGCAGCCTTCTGTTAGAGCTTCTCAAGAGTTCTCTCCACAGGAGCTGAGAATGGTGGATGAGTGGTAGAGTGCTTGCCTAGCATGCTATTTCATTCCTCATCGCCACATAAACAAAAAATAAGTAAAAGAAATAAAAGTAAAAAACAAAGAGCTCTATTCACTTGTTAAAACAAATGGACAATGGTTCTCAAACTAGAGTACCAATCTCAAATGGAAAGGTTATTAGAACAAGGTTAAGTGGCCTGGGATGTTACCCAGTGCTACAGCACTTACCTAGCATGTGCACTATCCTGGGTTAGAGCTCTAGCAAGATATAATCTAGGTCACTGTTCCTGTTCTCCACAATGTGTCATCTCTTGGATGGGCCCCTAAATGTTTTTCTTTTTCCTAAGAAGTTCCAGGTGATGCCTATGTTGAATACCACTGTCCAAGAGGAAGAGTTGTTTTTATGAGGACATCAATTTGATAAGGCCTATTTAACAATTTTGGGTAGAATTAGATCACTTGACCTTCACCCAAGAGCTGCCATCCGTATCAGTGAGATCAGGTGAGCAAAGACAACAAAACCTGCCAGCAGAGGGCAGTGCCAGGGGTGTTGGGCATCACACTGAGGGCAAAGCTACTATTCTAAATAGAGCTAAACTAATTGAACAACACCCCTTCCCCTAAATCGTACTATCCTTTGTGATGATGATGGTGGTGCTTATGCAATGTGTCTACTTCTTGTGAAAAATAATATAAAATTCTCAATCTTCTCCTCAGTATTTAATCAAATTCATTTTTAAAGTTGGATTTTGGTTTTCACTATACTTGTAGGACTTTAGTCCACACGAAAAAGAAAATAGCAGGTAGTAGTTGCTTCACACTTGCTTTATTATCTGAAGCACACACAGTTCCTCTAACCAAGTGTGCATGGAGACAGCCTCAAAAACACTTCAATGAAATTAATATGAATTATACAATGAGAAGGAACTATGCTTTCTTTTCCAGGTTTGTCACTTAAATATATTTTGTCATGCCAAAGGATCTTCAAAAGGGACAATAGAGACAAAGGTAAGACTATTAATATACTTTGCTTTATAAATAAAACCCAAGAGTTGACTCAAAGTAATGTGGGCTTAAACAAGAGGATTTTACACAGCCAACATGAAATGCACTACAGAGTAGAAAAACAAAATCCTTTCTGTCTAAAGCTAAATTCTGTGCTTTATTCAATGTTTAGTTAGATCAGAAAAGTGTTCCTCTGAGAAATAAGGAACTTTTTCAGATCACTGTTATCACTTCTTCCTAAGCCATGACTTCCTATATTACTTGGTTCTAAAAGCTGTCATCTAATTGCAATCTCTAATTCTCCTCATACCAACGATGGTTGGTTGGTAAAGGGTGTCAGTGATTGGTGAGCAGTGACTGAGTTTACATAGTAGTAAATCTGAAAGATGGACAAATGAAATGTACAGATATATAGTCCAATTCCAGGCTATTAATCTAGGACTGAATCAGAGCTGATGTGTCCTTGCTTTTCTCAGCCTGGCAAAGGACTTTAGCACCAGAGAGCTGAGTCATTTTTATCTGTCCTGTTGCTATGGGATCCTAGTGCCTGGAGACCCTTGTTCTGGAGCCTGCAGTGCCAGCAGTGAATGCCCATGCCTCACACTAGACTCTTTCCCAGGGCAGGAGGGGAGAGATAGCCTGTTTGTGGATGCTTCAAAACCAAAGTGCTACTTCCACAGTGGTTAGGTGAATTCTTCTTTACCACGAGAACAATTGAGCTTAATCATTTGGCTTTTAGCCGGATGTCATTAAGAACTGTAGGTCTATCAGTCAGTGCTGTGTGTGAGTGTACCACACTTATCATGTATCAGCATAATACATCATTATGGTACTGGCTCACCTAGTCTCTGTACATAGAAGATGAACATGTATGTCATTCTCTGCCATTCTGTCCTGCTCAGTAAAACCTACAAATAACAGTAAGTAAGGGTAAATAATAAATAATAAGCATATTCTGAGCACCAAAAAAGTATAATGAGTCACTAAAATAATACTGAAAGCACAAACCACATTTAAGGGCCTGGAAAAATACATATATATGTTTTTAGTTTGAGACTACAGGGATAATTTCCATCAGGTAGTGTTAGAATTTTTATGTTTTATTTGCATTTTCTATATTTTTAATATTTAGATCTTACACTTATTCAGAGCCCAATCTGAAAATTATTTTACTTTAAAGAATTGTCTTTCTTAGCAAATGAATGATATGATCAAAGAAGTAATGTTTAAGCTTCTTAAAAAATAGATAACATTTCAAACTGGCTAGCAATAACTGAATTCTTTTTTATTTTATTTTATTGTGAGAATACAGAAAGGGTACTCTTTATTGATAAATAAGTTACAATTAAATAGACCGGTGGTTTGTCAGGGGAATAAAAGATCAAAAAAGCGCTATCCTTGCCGCCAGCCAGCCCTAGCTCCTGGCCTCCGCCTTCCTACTGGACGCCTTGCATGAGGTGGCTTTGGTGAGCGGCCCGGCTTCCTTGGCCCCTCAGGTGCCTGTGTCTTCCTGGCCATGAGCAGGGGCCATGCCTTGGGCCTGCGCCCCTTGGGAGGCCCCTCAACCTTGCTCTTGGTTTCCACCCCAGTCCTTTTGGGGGCGCTGCCCCAAAAGATGCCTTTTGGTGGGAGACGCGGTGCCACTCTGGACCTTGCGGGCCTGAGGCTTCCCAAGGCCGCCCCCTGCCTTGGGCTTCCTGGGGGCCCCCTCCAGCAGCTCCTCGACTACGCCCACTGCCTGTGACCTCCAGCTTTCCACTAAGCCTGTCCACGCTGGGAGGAGCCCCGACAGCCTTGTCTGATTTTGGGGGACCTTCCTGGCCTCCCCCAGTTTTGCTCTATTGACCCCCATCTCGTTGGCATTCTTGGGGGCCTTCTCCCTGGCCACCCCTGGTTTGGGGGGAGCTGTCCTGGCTGCTTCCCGCCTCTCTGCAGCCTTGGTCCCCTGGCCAGCATTGTCAAGCCCCTGCTGTGTCTCTCGGGCTTTCTGGAAGGCCATTGGGGCTGGGGTCTTCCTGGGCCGGTCCCTCTTCTTGCGCTTGGGGCCAGTTTAAAGCTGCCAGTGGCCCCCTTGGCCTTGGAGTTGGCCGGCCTGGCGAGGAGGCCCTGGCGCATGCCCATGTCCAGGGCCTGCTTCAGCAGGTACTTGAAGCGGGTGGCGTCCACCGTTGGGTACTTGTGCAGGATATAGACCTTGATGGCCACCACGGACGTGCACCGCTGCTGCTCCCTGGCCTGCAGCGCCTCCAGCACCATGCACAGTGTTGGGGGATTGCGGCGAACCAAGAGGACCCCCCCTTGTGGTTCAGGCCTGGGTTGTGTTGCCCCCAAGGGCTCTGAGGACTCGGTGGTGTCGGTGGAGGAGGTGAGGCTGGAGACACTTCCGGGAGCCATGGTCTGGGCGGCTACAGGCCCTCCTCCTCCAGGCATCAATAATTGAGTTCTGATTTACAATTGAGTCATTTATGTGTAATTTTTAATCTTTGATAAAATTTCAACTGCTATCCTCTTAAGAGATAATTCTATAATAATTCACCAACTAAATCTGAGGAAATATAGATGCATAAATATAATTCAACAGCAATTTCTTAGAATTTAGACCAATATTCTTTCTCTATAGTTTTATAATGAATGTAAATTTTTATATTAGTAAATTTTCTTTCAACTTATATTCATGTCAATTATGTGTTAGAAGACATTCATTTCTATGAGAGAGACTGGCAAGTATATGTTAGTATTCATTATTTTCTTATTTTTGGAGAGTTCTCTGCTTTCTACTGATGGACTGACAGCATATCAAGCTCAGAAACTGATTTTCTGACTTCTAAGATAAAAATGACCATATGACTGGTTAATAGGATGTAGAAAAATGTGAGGTGAGTACACACGACTTGAAGTTAGTCCTTCCATCTTGCTTTATCTTAATACCAAGAACACAGAAGTAAGGTCAGGAGCTCAAAGCTAGAAGCTCTCATTCAGAAGAACTAAGCAGAACAATTGGTGTGATATTGTACTAGTCAAAGTTCTCCATGGAAAATGGACCAATAGGAGTAATGTGTACATATGGGTATATGCATTGCTCCAACCTGTCATATTTATATGTATGGGCCACTATACAATATATGTATATTTTTTTCTCTGTGTATATACAAATATGTGGGTGAGAGAGCAAGAACGAGAGCAAGAGCAAGAGAGAGATTATAAGCAATTGGTTTATGAGATTAAGGACACTGTCGAGTGTTAAGATCTACAGAGAGCCAGCCGGAGCCCCAGGAAAGACAGTAGCATATTTAAACTGAAGGCCAGCAACTTTAAGACTAAGGGTAGAATACTGAGGTCAGTGTTTGGAGTCAGTCACAAAATTCTTTCCTGGCCAGTTTTCTTTTTTTCAGACCTTCAACTGATTGGATAAGGCACAGAAACAAGAATGCAACCTGATTATTCACTCTACTAACTTAAATGTGAATCTCACCCACAAGACATAAGCACTCTCATAGTCATACCCAGAAAAATGTGTGACTAAGTTTGTGAGCCTATCTATGATCTAGGTATGTGAACCCCTATGTTAACCATCCATCACATTTGCCTGTGCTTATGCAGCACCAAGGCAACATGACTCCAGATTTGTTTTATGTGAATGAAGACTTTTATAACAATCTTCTATATTTTACTCCCTGTTTTACAGGTGTCTTTACAGGTGTGATCAAATGTCTCTAATCACATTGAAGTATCTGGGGTTTGTATGAGTACGTTAGAATTTCCAACACCATTTTCACCTTAAACTCATAGCAAATACATTCTAATTTTGAATTTACAAACACTCTTTCTTATGAGTTATTGTGTTTCTTTCTTCATGTCACTTTTTGTCTTGTTTTTACAAATTAATTTGGCATCTTTAAGGGTTCTGTTAACATGCCTGCCCTGGCAGGCTTTCTGCAAAGTTAGGCATTTTTCCTCAGTTCTGTTAGCCCTCTGCTCTTCTCTCCCTAATGAACCTTGCTATCTGTTACTACTATTACCCTTCAGCTATCCCAGGAGCTCTCAAGGAATTGAACTATTGTTTTATTAAGGTTTCTCTTCTCAACAATTCAGACTGCAAGATAAGGGGGATGAGTTTACCTTGCTTCTAAGTTCATTATACATGATTTTTTGCAAAATAAACTGGTTTTATCAATTTATTTACTCATTTCATTAATCTATTTACTCTCTACACATTACCATTCCTCTGTACCAACCCATAGTAACCTGTGTACTGTTTAATATCCACTGTGCTTATATGTGTTCTTATAAATTGTTTCCGATTACATGAGCACATACATTTTAAGTCCTCTAAGTAGTATAGTGTTATAGCCTATATTTTCATGTAATTAAAAACTTCTGTATTTTTATTTACTCAGAAGCATAGTTTATGTATTCATGGTGCCATGTATAAAGTCAGTAATATTCTACTAACTGTTGTATAATATTCCCTAGTACACAATTTATCTACTTGATTTTTGTATTATTTCCTCTTTTGTTGGCATATATGAATTTTATAAACATGTGTCATTGTGACATTTGCATCTATGTATTAATGTACTTTGATGAAATTGACTCATCCTATTGCTCCTTCTTACCTCTTCAGTTTTTAAACAATTTTAAGAGGAACATATTCTATTTTATACATGCATACTAAGTATTTTATTACATCTGTCCTTTTCTACTTTTTTTCACAATGATACTTACTTTTTTCTTTTAAATTTGTGTCATTACAATAAAAAAACCCATTTATTTATGAGTTTCCTATAGGGCTTAGGGAATCTCCTTTGTGTTTTTGTACCCTTAATATATGTACATATATCAAATATATCTATACGTATATTGGCATTACAAGTCTAAGTATCTCCTATGAGTTGCACTGCTGGGTCACATGATATTCACATTCACATTTTGATTAATGCAAAATATTTTCCCTGGAATGGCTGAACCTGCCTATCCTGGCCCACCTACCACCAACAACATATGAGCATGCTCTTACATCTTTCTCCGCTCCAATACTTGGTATTACTAACTTGTCAAATTTTAGCTATCTACCAGTGTTAATTTGACCTCAGTTTTTGGTGTGTTTTTCTCTGGTAACTTGGTTTATATCATTTCTATTCACATATGGACATTTGAAATACATTTTTCTCAGTTTTTCACCTGCTCGTTCCATTGTCCACCTAACCTCTGACTAAATGAGAATGTTTTACTTTATGATTTTGGCTTCTGAATGTTTTAAGAACTTTATCCTCTTCTTTATTAAGATGTTCTCTTCGATGTTCTTCTATTAACATTCTAATTTTGTTTTCCATAGTTAGACATTTCATCAGCTTGGATGTGGCAATAGGCTGTCTCCAGTGTTATTCTTCCTCCATGCAGTGAATCAATTTTCTCAATATCATCTGTGTAAATAAACAGGACTTTCTGCATTATTTATGCTGCCTTGGTTATCATAAGTGTATACACAGATCTGTCCCAGAGCTTTTTGTTTATTTCACTATGTGCATTTTTATCTACCTTTAACATATTGATATCTATATTTTGGGAAGCTAGCAGTCCACTATGATTTTCTTTTGTTGAATAAGAAATGATGAACTGTAAATAATGAAACCTTGTAATTCCATGTCCACGCAGTATAATTGTCACATATGCCAGAGCTCTCATCTAAGTTCACACAGCCAGATGTATAGTCTCTAAACGCTTACAATTGAAATCCCACTGTTTTGTAACTTTCTGCCCTTCAGTTCTATGGCATGGTAATATGAATGAGGTAGCTTAGTTCACAAAGCTTTCATGCCTACTGCACTTATGGTAACTATACAATTTAAATATCACATGGACAAATAAATGAGTGTGCAAGGAAGAGCTGCTTTGCTAAAAGCTGTTTTGAGCTGGACTTCTGTGGTTCACATCTGTAATCCTATATATTCAGGAGGCTGAAATCTAGAAAATAGAAGTTGAAAGCCAATCCAGGCAGAAAACTCCATCTCTGAAATAACCAGCAAGAAGCCAATGAGGAGACATGACTTGAGTGATTCATCATCATTTAAGCAAACCTGAGTCCCTTAATTCAAAATTGGACACCAGAATTTAAAAAAAAAACTGTTTTGAAATAATGAGAGAGAAAATTTGTTAACATTATTGAGAAATAGATGTGGATGAGGCAAGAAGGCAAATAATTGGAATAGGAGTGAAAAAAAAAGCATAGAATACAATTATCCCCTAAAGTGACTTTTAATTCTTGTCTTATTTACAATAAGCAGGCTGGAAAACACAGATGACCCCTGACACAGGTGGTTTACGAAAATAGCAGAACGAGAATTACAATTTTGATAGCTACATCTGAGGAAAGATAAGCATCAATCAAAAGATTGGCACCAGAATGCTCATGTATGTGTGGCTCCATTAAAGTGAAATGTTTGCCTGTATTACTTCTACATTCCCTCAATTCAATCAACTTTTTCCGTTTCCCAACCAATTATGGAACTATATAAGAAATTTTCTTTAAAGCAACTATGTTAAAAAGGATCACAAGTTTCAAATAACTAGTAAATTCAAAATTTGGGGTTCTATTTAGAAAAAGTATTCTCCAAAAAATGTAAATCATTTATTTTTAATTGATTTATTTACTATCAAAGTGATGTACGGAGTGGTTACAGTTTCATACATTTCTTATCCAACTTGTTACCTCCTCCCTCATTTTTCTCCTACCTTCCCCTCTCCCCAACTCCCCTCCTGCCTCCCTATGAGTTGTACAGTTTGTTTACAGGATATAGTTTTGTAAGCTTTGTTGTTTCATTGGTTTACCTTTTATCCTTTGTCTCTCCATATTGATGTTCCCTTTTCCTTCCCTAGTTCCAATAAACGTATATACAATACCCAGGGTACCAGAATCAGTTACAGTGACATCAGGGGTAAAACCATGGGGAAGAAAGACAAAAGAAAATAGCATAATTTCATATGGTACATTAAAAATAACAACAACAATGATGAACCATTTATTTCCATACTTTGGAGTTCATTGCACTTAGCATCATCTTATGTGCTCATATGTATATAGCTATTGAGCTATTGTAATCTTCTACTAGGATTATCCTAGATGTGTACTTACTATTACCTCTGTTTAATTGTTAACATTTTAGCTACTAAAGATGACATCAAGATGAGGACTGAGCACATAAATGCACCTTTTATGCTACTTAAAAGCTCAGAATAATTACATGAATACCAGTAATGACAAACAAAAACAATGCCCCCAGTTCCTGGGAAATTTTGAGGAATTCCTGAAAGATAGAAAGCAGATGGAGTCAGAATGTCAGGGAAACAAAATCAGAGAAAACAACAGGCCCAAACACAGAGATAAGAAAATTATGGTTTAATGCAGTTTCACATATAATCGAGTCTCAGAGTTAACAAACAAAGGGAACATAATCCGAGTAGTTATGGCACCACATTCTGGTTTGCTATGCCAACTTGACCCTCTCCGAGTGTCACTTATAGGAGTTACAGACAACACCTGTAGTTCCTCTAAATATCTTTTCTTTAACTCTCCCAGTGAAAAATCTGAGTTCTTAAGAGTGTACATGACCCTGAAGGATAGGATTCTTAGCACTAGTGATGGGAGGATGGGGTAAAACTAAGTAAAGGAAGTTCACTTCACAGGAAACCAGAGAAGAAAATAAACAAAAGGCAGTAGATTGAAGTTTGCCCATGCTGAAGCCATAAATTCATGACTTTCTGGTATGTATTTTTGGCATAAAATACTTCCAGAATAAATATTGGGCTTAAAGTGGTAGAACAGTATCCCAACTAGTTTAAGACTGCAGAATTAATAAAGCACTTTTCCAGTAAGAGGGAACTCCCCACAAGAGCAATCACATACCTGTTTTCTTCTAAAATTACCAGAGGATGTTATATTAATTGAAGCACATGCTCAAAACCAATTAACACTGATATGCAAATGTTTATAATCAAGCGTTATGGGGAAAAGTTGTACCATGAAAAACATACTCATTACTTTTCATATGTAACTTTAACCCCTCTGTACATCATCTTGACAATTAACTTAAACTCAGAAACAGCTTCTAGGCCTTGAGTTAGACTACCAAGACAAACAAAAAACAAACCAAAAACCAAAACCAAAACAAAAACAAAAAAACAATCAACCAACTATACCAGGAATTTTGAATAAATAAACAAAGATTTTTAAATAAATAAGTAATTATGAAAATATGGCAAGGTATAGTGGCATATGCCTCTAATTCCAGATATTCTGAAGGTACAGGTACAGGGATAAATGTATAAGCTTGGGCCAAGCAAAAGCATAGACTCCATCTGAAAAACAAACTAAAAAAAAAAGGACTGGGGCCATGACTCACGTGAAATAATGTGTAGACATCCTGAATCTTATCCCTACTATAGCAAAATAAATAAATAATCATGAAAGAAAACTAAAAATAAAAGAAAATCACTAATGTAGTAAGTGGTACACTTTAATAGCAGAAGAAAGAAAAAATAGGCTGGGCTGTTTCCCTAAGAAGTGATGTTAGGATGCAGACATAAAGGGCAAAGAGAAGAAATACATTTAAGAAAAGTTGGGAGATCTTGAAATTATGCATATGTGTTATAAACATATATAATGAGGTAGATTTAGTCATTATTGTTCACTTGGCAGATAGCCAAACAGAAATTTAGACAAAAATGCCTTGGAACAAGTCAATGTCACTGCCAATTCTAGGACTTGGGTCTCTTTAAGTTCCAGCCCAATTTCTTCCTGCCCTTGGGCCAGTAAGTGGGGATCCTGCAGATGGGTAACAGGAAGGCACTGTTCTGGCATATTACAATACCAAGGATATCCAGGAGCAGAATGTGAGCATGATTGCTCCACTGAAGGCAGACTCACAGAAGATGAAGCTCCAGAGCACTCTGTTGGATAGCAGAATTGGCAAACTTTCAAAAACATTCTCACTGGGGCTGAGGACTCTCCAAATAGCACTTGAGGAGAACTGATTAACCTGCAGGTTTCTCATCCTCATTTCTAGAAATGATGATTCAATTGATGTAAATGACAGAAGAATGTTGACTTTAACAGCCTAGATAATTCAAAAGCAGCTTCAAAAACATAGAAAACAACATGAAAGGGTTGAAGAGGTTTGAGTTATCTAAAATTCTCGGAGCAGGGTCTAGAAAGGAGAGAAAGTTCCAGAAATGTACAGAATTTGCCTCAAGGCTTCAGCACATGTTTGTAAAAAAACAAAAACAAAAAGAACAAACAGACAAAACAAACAAACAAACCACTACTCTGCACAGGAAAACAACCATTGAAATGGTAGTGAGAATGTTCTGGAGAGCTCACAAGATCAGAACAGTTCATGTTCCTATTGCCCAGAGTAAATGAGTAAGGACTTTTCGGAATTACAAGGTATTTGGAAAGGTTTTGCCTTAATTATAGAACTAAAATATCCGTGACTCAAGCCTGACGGTCTCTATTGGAGCAAAATTTTTCTAAGTAATTTACCTACATCAAAAATAGAGCTCAAGGTTTTCTAAAGGAATATTCTTTGCTCAAAATGGTAAAATATCTAATAAAAATCACCATCTATGCAAAGAAGAAGGATTACAATGAACTGAGAAAATAATTAATGGAAACAGACAGAAATTACACATTTCATAAACCTAATTGAAAAGGGTAGATGTCAGAGTAATGCTCTCACATTACTATATTAAACTCTACTACCTTCAGAATAGTTAAGGAAAGTCTGAACATGTTAAAATACACATAAAATGTGCAATAAAGAAAAAATATACTGTATACAAAGGAACAAAGATAAGAATGACAGAACTGTCAGTAGAAACAATGCAAGCGAGAAGATTGTGGGCTGATATGCTGAAGCAAAAGTGAGAAGTCAGAATCCAGAACAACAGTCCAAAACATAGCAGAGGGCAATAATTCTTGAACATGTGCTTGACTTCCTCCTCAATCAATAATTGCTTTAAAGAGGCTAGTTGTGTTAAAAAAAAATAAAATCAAAGTTGGGATCCAATTGCAAATGGGAGAATAGTCCAGGTACATTTTTGCATTGATATTTTGACATATAAGAGAAACCTTTAAAAGAAATTAGGTTGTATTTCAAGGGGGAAACAAAATAGGAATGATGGATGGAAGCAAGGGGAGAAAACATTCTTTTAAATTCTTCTCCAAAACAAAGGATGGTAAATGTCAAGGAAAGTCCCCACATCCACTCCAGCATTCAACTAAATCTAGTTATGTTTTACCTACAGCTAGGAGAATTTCCTTTCATTTCCTCTATTTGCTTCCTTCTCCTCCTTGGGCTTCCCCCCACATAAAAATCATCAGAAAGCAGATGAATGTCCTTGGAAGCAAATCTCCAGAGGGTTTCAAGGTCACAAGATTTGTTGTTAACCTCTCTGTGAGTACAGATGGCAATGTACAAAACCTCACAAGCCACCAAGAGGCCCAGCAGTAGAGTTCAAGCACATATGAATAAATCATGCTTCCCCACTCAATTTTCTTGCACTGGATACTAAGGTAGCATTTGTTATTCACCTAACTCCTCTACATCTCATTACAGAGCTGGAGAAATTCCTGATAGTATATTCTTCATGACCCACCTACATTCAACATTTGGGACTTCTTGGGCAAATGTATAGCTATGAAAAGAATTGTAAATTTGCTCTTGGTAGAATGGTTATAACAATGAGACAACCCCAACTCCCCCACCCCACACACACACCTGCCCTTCAGTGAAAGGATGCATATGGCTCAATAATAATTAGCATCAATTATGGAAGAGCTCTTTTTGAAGACTGAGTCTGGTCTTTGCAGGCTGCAGATGTAATATTATCCCTATGACCTTTTACTCTAGGACCAGTCATGGACGAGGGGTGTGAGGGTCTTCAGGAGAGAATTGAAGGCTGTTTATCTTCCCTATGAATCATTGTCTGGCCTCTGCTATTCATGTCAGCATCCTCTCAGGAAAGCTACAAGAGAAGCTGAGACAAGTCATCTGTTTGCTTGCTGGGGCTTTACAAATGGGCATCTGGCTTTATTTCTTGATTTATGCTCATTCTTAAAGAACAAGAACCACAAAATCCCACTTTATTACAAAGAACAAAGCCATCATGGAAAGAACCCAGGTGGTTAGAGACCAACGGACAGGAAAGGGTGTCAGGAAAAGGATGTCAAAAAGGGATCCTGGGTTTCTAAAATTCAATCTGCTCCTGTGTGTGTGTGTGTGTGTGTGTGTGTGTGTGTGTGTCTGTGTGTCTGTGTGTGTGTCCTGCTGCCTATGACATGAAAAATGAAATTAAGGCAGAACTAAGGAAATGGAAAAACCTCCCATGCTCCTGGATTGGGAGGATTAATATAATCAAAATGGCAATATTGCCAAAGGCTATCTACAAATTCAATGCAATACCCATTAATATCCAACACCATTTTTAATGAAATAGAGGAAGCAATCCAAAAATTCATATGGAACAATAAAAGACCCTGAATAGCAAAAACATTCCTAAGCAGAAAGAACAGTGCTGGAGGAATTACAATACCCAACTTCAAGCTGTATTATAAAGCTATAGTAATAAAAACAGTTTGGTATGGGCACAGGAACAGTCCTGAAGACCAATAAAACAGAATTGAAGACCCAGAAATGAACCTGCAGAACTACACCTACTTAATCTTTGGTAAAGGAGCTAAAAAAATAGGATGGAAGAAAGATAGCCTCTTTAACAAATGGTGCTGGCAAAACTGGTTCAACACAAGCAACAAACTAAAACTAGATCCTTATATATCACGCTGCACCAAAATCCATTACAAATGGGTCAAAGACCTCGAAATTAAAACAGATACCCTGAAAACACTAAAGGAAGGAGTAGGAGAAACATTTGGGCTCCTTGGAATGAGACAAAACTTCCTTAATAAAGGCCCAGAAATGCTGCAAATCAAAGAAAGGTTGGACAAATGGGACTGCATCAAACTGCAGAGCTTCTGCATGCATGGCAAAGGACATAGCTCGCAAGATAAACAGAAAGTCAACAGATTGGGAAGAGATCTTTACCAGCCATACAATGGACAAAGGCTTCATATCTAAAATATATGCAGAACTAAAAAATTACATTCCTACAAAACAAAACCACAAGGAACCAATATCCCCCTCCCTCATAAAGTAGGCTAAAGACTTAAAAGGAGACTTCTCTGATGAGGAAATGAGAATGTCCAAGAGACATATGAAAAAGTGCTCTACATCACTGGCCATAAAAGAAATGCAAATCAAAACAACAATGAGATTCCAACTCACCCCAGTAAAAATGTCCTTTATCAAGAAAATTAACAATAACAATTGTTGGAGGGGATGTGGCCAAAAGGGAAACCTACTTCATTGTTGGTGGGAAGGTAAACTTGTTCAGCCACTCTGGAAAATGGTGTGGAGATTCCTCAGAAGGCTAAACATAGAGCTCCCCTATGATCCAGCAGCCCCACTTTTGAGTATCTACCCAAAAGACCACAAACAAGAACACACTAAAGCCACCAGCACAACAATGTTCATAGCAGCACAATTTGTCATAGCTAGAATCTGGAACAAACCCAGTTGCCCCTCAGTAGACGAATGGATCAGGAAAATGTGGTACATATACACAATGGAATATTATGCCTCTATCAGAAAGAATGACATTTCCCCATTCTTAAGGAAATGGAAGGATTTGGAAAAAATTATACTAAGTGAAGTGAGCCAGACCTAAAGAAACATGGACTCTATGGTCTCCCTCACAGGGAATAACTAGCACAGGTTTAGGCACGTCACAGCAGAGGATCAATAGAGCCCAATAGCTATACCCTTATGAACACTTAAGATGATGATAAGTGAAATGAACTCCATGTTGTGGAAACCATTGTTATATCACTGTTGTAACTACTTTCAACATGCTATGTGTAACTGTAGCTTCTATAATTGATGATGTTCTTGTATCCCCTTCCTGTGGTTGTACCTACACTATCTCTGTCTCTTATCTGAGTATATTGGAAAGCATGTATACTGGGTTAGAACTAGGAAACTGAAAGGGAATACCAAAATCGAGAGACACAGGGTAAAAAAAGGCAAACAACTACGAAAGCAATACTTAAAAACTATTTGGTGTAAATGAACTGAACAACTCATGGGGGGGGAAAGGGAACGGGGGACTGGGGAGTGGGGAATCAGGGACGAGGTAACAAACAGTACAAGAAATGTATCCAGACAAACCAACAGCAAGTATAACTCTAAATGGTGAAAAACTAAAGACATTCCCTTTAAAATCAGGAACAAGGCAGGGATGTCCACTCTCTCCCCTGCTCTTCAACATAGTACTAGAATTTTTAGCCAGAGCAATTAGGCAAGAAGAAAATATAAAGGGAAAAGATGAAGTTAAACTTTCTCTCTTCACAGATGATATGATCCTATACCTAAAGAATCCCCTAGACTCTACCCACAAGCAACTAGAGCTGATCCAAAACTTTGGCAAAGTGGCAGGATATAAAATAAACCTTCAAAAATCAACGGCCTTTCACTCTGCGAACGACCCGAAGCCTAAGGCTGAAATCAGGAAAGCAACTCCTTTTGCAATAGCCCCCAAAAACATAAAATACCTAGGAATATCCTTAACCAAAGAAGTGAAAGACCTCTTTGAGGAGAACTTTAAAAGCTTGAAAAATGAAATTACGTCAGAACTCAGGAAATAGACAAACCTCCCATGCTCCTGGATTGGGAGGATTAATATAATCAAAATGGCAATATTGCCAAAGGCTATCTACAAATTCAATGCAATATTCATTAATATCCCAACACCATTCTTTAATGAAATAGAGGAAGCAATCCAGAAATTCATATGGAACAATAAAAGACCTAGAATAGCAAAAACACTCCTAAGCAGAAAGAACAGTGTTGGAGGAATTACAATACCGAACTTCAAGATGTATTATAAAGCTATAGTAATATAAACAGCTTGGTATTGGCACTGGAACAGGCCTGAAGACCAATGGAACAGAATTGAAGACCCAGAAATGAACCTGCAGAACTACACCTACTTAATCTTTGATAAAAGAGCTAAAACAATAGTTTGGAAGAAAGATAGCCTCTTTAACAAATGGTGCTGGCAAAACTGGCTCAACACATGCAACAAACTAAAACTAGATCCTTATATATCACCCTGCACCAAAATCAATTCCAAATGGATTAAAGACCTCAAAATCAAAACAGACACCCTGAAAACACTAAAGGAAAGAGTAGGAGAAACACTTGGGCTCATTGGCACAGACAGAACTTCCTTAACAATGACCCAGAAAGGCTACAAATCAAAGAAAGGTTGGACAAATGGGACTGCATCAAACTGCAGAGCTTCTGCACGGCAAAGGACATAGCTCGCAAGATAAACAGAAAGCCCACAGACTGGGAGAATATCTTTACCGGACATTCAACGGCCAAAGGCCTCATATCTAAAATATATGCAGAACTAAAAAAATTACCTTCTTCCAAAACAAAACCGCAAAGTATCAATAGCCCCCTCATCAAGTGGGCTAAAGACTTACAAAGAGACTTCTCTGATGAGGAAATGAGAATGGCCAATAAACATATGAAAAAGTGCTCTAAATCACTGGCCATAAAAGAAATGCAAATCAAAACAACATTGAGATTCCATCTCACCACAGTAAGAATGTCATATATCAAGAAAACTAACGAAAACAAATGTTGGAGGGGATGTGGCCAAAAGGGAACCCTACTTCATTGTTGGTGGGAATGTAAACTGGTTCAGCCACGCTGGCAAGCAGTATGGAGATTCCTCAGAAGGCTCAATATAGAACTCCCCTATGACCCAGCAGCCCCACTTTTAGGTATCTATACCGAAAACAAAATCACAGTAATGCCACCAGCACAACAATGTTCATCGCAGCACAATTTGTCATAGCTAGAATCTGGAACCAACCCAGTTGCCCCTCAGTAGACGAATGGATCAGGAAAATGTGGTACATATACACAATGGAATATTATGCCTCTATCAGAAAGAATGACATTGCCCCATTTGTAAGGAAATGGAAGGACTTGGAAAAAAATTATACTAAGTGAAGTGAGCCAGACTCAAAGAAACATGGACTCTATGGTCTCCCTTATTGGTCATAATTAGTACAGGTTTAGGCAAGTCATAGTAGAGCATCACAAGGTCCAATAGCTATACCCTTATGAACACATAAGATGATGCTAAGTGAAATGAACTCCATGTTATGGAAACAATTGTTATATCACAGATGTAACTGCTTTCAACGTCCCATCTGTATCTTTAGCTTCTATTATTGATGATGTTCTTGTATCACCTTCCTGTTGTTGTACCTACGCTATCTCTGTAATGTTATCTGAGTATATTGGAAACCGTGTATACTGGTATTAGAAGTAGGAAATTGAAAGGGAATACCAAAATTGAGAGACACAGGGTAAAAAAAGACAAACAACTACAAGAGCAATACTTGCAAAACTGTTTGGTGTAAGTGAACTGAATACCTCGGGGCGGGGCGGGGGGGAATGGGAAAGGGGGAGGAGGGTGGGGGTATGAGGGACAAGTTAACAAACAGTATAAGAAACGTATCCAATGCCTAACGTTTGAAACTGTAACCTCTCTGTACAACAGTTTGATAATAAAAATTAAAAATAAAGAAATGTATCCAATGCCTAACGTATGAAACAGTAACTTCTCTGTACATCAGTTTGATAACAAAAATTAAAAAAATAAAATTCAATCTGCTCCTGTGTGTGTGTGTGTGTGTGTGTCCTGCTGCCTATGACTGAACACAAAACAAAACAAAAATAAACAACATATACTCGTTTCCCCTCCAGTGCCAGGCTCCAAATTGTGCAGGTAGACAGGACACTTGTCTTTCTCTCATTTACCTTCTTATCATGAGAAAAGAAAGAAATTCAGTAGTGCCCGTCTATTGCTCTGAAGAACTGACTTTGGAATTAAATAAAGTGAATGGTTTCTTGGCTCTTTGCCATTAACTCCAGTTTAAGATCTTCTCAATTCCCACTTGTGTGCATTCATGTTGTTTGTTTTCCATTGTTGGTGGCCTGTCTTCTTCCATATCAGCTCAAGAGGGCAGAGTCAGCTTCTGACCCATGCTATCTTTCCCACCTACCTACAGCCCTTCCCAGCACCCCAGTTAGGTGGCTGGCAGCTAGAGTAAAAGAGAACACCTACAAGCCAAAAGACCTAGTGTCAGTCACCTGGAGTCTGTAAAGCTTCAAAATCCTATTGTGAAATGTAGATCACAATCTCCCTTATTTCCTATGGTTACTGCTCAGTGATTTTTAAAATCAGAAATTTTAACTCTGCCCCTGGCAACATTTCCTGGTGTACCTCATCATTTGATTATTTTGTTTCTTTATTTCATTTCATTGCATTGGCAGTATTGGCATTTGAAATTGGATCTTGCCAGTGCCAAACAGATGTTATATCCTTTGAGTCATGCCTCTACTTTTTTTTGCTTAAGTTTATTTTTTAGATAAGGTCTAATATTTTGCTTAGGCTGACCTCAAACCACAATCCTCCATACTCTGCCTTTCTTTTTTGTCCTCTTAGCTTTTATCCCCATCCAAAATATTACTAAGTCCACTCAGATATTTTGTACATTGGCTTTTACTCTTTTCTAAAATGGAAGGGATTTCTGCCTGTTTTGTTTTCTACTTTCTTCACAGTGACTCAGTAGTGTTTGGTATGTCGTGAGCCCTTAGCTAAAAAGCAGACTTTGAATTACTTCTGTAACCGGAAGCTTAAACATCACTTAAAAGTGGCCATATTGACTGAGTAAGCCATATTAAATTTTAAAAAATATGCCCTTACATTAGTGAAAGTCTTTTGATAAATCAAATGTTAAGCAATACTATAATCTGACTACAAGATGTTATACTCTGTCTTTAGAGAAAGTATTACTAAAAAAATTCTTCTGCTAGGGGCTGGGAATACAGCCTAGTGGCAAGAGTGCTTGCCTCCTATACATGAAGCCCTGGGTTCAATTCCCCAGCACCACATGTATAGAAAATGGCCAGAAGTGGTGCTGTGGCTCACGTGGCAGAGTGCTAGCCTTGAGCAAAAAGAAGCCAGGGACAGTGCTCAGGCCCTGAGTCGAAAGCCCAGGACTGGCAAAAAAAAAAAAAAAAAAAAATTATTCTGCTAGTTAGACGATAACATGGCATTCATATCACCATTGGCTTTAGTGGAAAGGAAAACAATGACTAAATCAATGTACAAATGGTAAATCTTACTCCTTGATTTGTTTGAAGAGTAGTAAAAGATGATCATATGGGAAAAAATAGACTGGGCAAATTGTTTGGATGACAATAGATTTTGAATGATACAACAAAGTCCAGTGATACTTAGATTTGATTATTTCTGACATGTTTGAATTACACTTGCTGTCACTAGAATAACAGTTCATAGGAACAAGCTTAACATATATTGTTGAACATGAATTTTGTAAAGTTCCTTCATGACTTAAGAAATCTGTAACAGACACACACACACACACACACACACACACACACACACACACATGACATCCCACCCCTAATCCTCAAAAACAGTAAATATTGCCTTACTTGTGAAAGAGGAGTTTACAGTTAGTATTTGAAGACTTTAGTGTGAGGATTAGTTCAGATTATCCAGGTGGTCCCAATCTAATCAAGAGAGAATTGGAGACCTCTCTTCGGGCATGCTACCTATTTTTGCTTCACCATTCCCTCTGTCCCTCTATGAATTGTATTTTCATAGCTATACTGTCCACTAACACTAGAGCATTGACTTTATATGTTATTGCATGACAACCCTCTATTGAGTTATCTGTGCTCACCTTGAAAACATTCACCCCTCATCTAAAGCCTGGGTAAAATTATCCTCCTGTTCCAAGTCAATTGCAATCACTCTTTCACATTTTTCTCCCTTCGTTTCCTACACAGTGCTAAAGCTCTTTTGCACTTTTCCATCATGGTTTCCAAAGGGTGGGATCTTGTGGTTTCTCATCTTCTCAATCCTTTATAAAATTTAGCTCAGAATCATATACATAATGCCATTTGATCTGTTTTAATGATCAAGTAATTATAGAATGATAGATGGTTTATTTCCCAAATCTTTGACAAGATTTTCAGAGGACAGTTTTATTCAGTTGTCCTCTAGGATTGGTTAAAAGAAAAAAAAGTCTTGGGTACAGATGACAAATACCTATTCCCAGGTGTCAGGAAGCAAATTCAGCAAATCTCAAAAGTGGGTGGAAATACTTATAGGAAATGGTCTGAATTACTTCAAATTGCTATTAAAGTAAGAAAACAACTACATTATGTAATCAAAGATGAAAATCTGAATAAGTAACAACACAGGTGGCTGTGTGATACAAATCAAGGAAAAGAGGCTAACTCTTACGAGACAAAAATAAAAGAATCTGAACATGTTCTTAACAATGAGAATGATAAAAGTAAACATAGTCACAAAGAAAGTATGAGAACATAGCTAAGATGTAAAATGGCAGGTGTTTGAACTGTTCACCAGGTTTAGAAAATTCTTTGGGGAAGTAAAGTATTTAACTTAAAAAAAATCTTGATTTAACAAACATTATTTGTGTGACTTACTGGCAATATATTTTGATGATCATTTCTAAGGATATGGAATTGAAAGATATAACTCCTTAAAAATTGTTCACAGAATAAGATAGATGCATAGATGATACACAGATGATAGAAAGAAGACAAAGATAGATAGATAGATAGATAGATAGATACATACATACATACATACATACATACATACATACATACATACACATCACAGAAATCATTAGTAGATGAAGTATTATAATATTTATTATCAATTACTGGTTCTTTATGTGTGCTGAGATAGTTTTGCTAGACATTACAGGAAACTTATTCCAAAGGAGGTTGAGAAAAATGAAAATATTTTGACTTCTTAACTAGAAAGCTCATGGGTAGAACTGGATTTTGTTCTCAGACATTATCAAAATCCTGATCTCTTCATCTCTGGACTCTACTCTCTTTCAATGGTTGACTTTATTTTCTGACTCTATCTACAGGCAAGAGGGATCGATTTTTTGTCAGTTTATTTCCAATGAAACTAAAAGTATTTTCTTCAAGGACATCAAGTAAAATGCTGTATTACATTGGATTGGCCATGATTGGGTCATTTCCTCATCCTTGAAAAAATTGCCATGGACAGGCAAAAATGATGCTCTGATTGACAGACATTAGCCTCATTTCCTCTTTGATTTGGGGTGCAATCAAGAGTACCTGAAGCACAGGGAATGAGATTGGGAAAAGTTTCTACCTAGATTATACCCAGGGTGCAACTACAAGAAGGGAGAAAAAATGCTGAGCGTTGTAGGCTAAGAACAGATGTCTGCTGCATGATGGAAGTAGGGAAGACAGTCCACCTGACCAAATGACAACTAAATTAAATCATAGATGGTAAATAAGAAAAGGCCAGATAAAGTTGCTCCATTCCTCACCCCAGTAGTCCAGGCAGTTTAAAACTACAAGGTGAGAGCACCAAAAGTCAAATCTTATACTTTTATTTCTAGACAAATTTTCCATATGGATCCAGGACTGCCCATATCAGTGTCATTAATATCACTTATTTCATAATAGAAATTTATCAGGCCTTATTTAATACAATTTGAATCCTGAATCCTTGGAGATGGTGACTAGAATCTGTGCTTTAAGAAAGTCTTCTTTCCCATTGTTTTACCCCTGATATCACTGTAACTGATTTTAGTACCCTGGATATTGTATATACTTGTATTGGAACTAGGGAAGGGAAAGGGAATAGCAAAATCGAGAGACAAAGGATAAAAAAGACAAATCAATGAAACCACAATACTTACAGAACTATAGGGTTTAAACCAACTATACAACTCATGGCGGGGAGAGGGAAATGGGGAGGAGGGTAGAGTAGGGGGAAAATGAGGGAGGAGGTAACAAGTTTGATAAGAAATGTACCCACTGCCTTACTTGTGAAACTGTAACCCCTCTGTACTTCACTTTGACAATAAAGAAATTGAAAAAAGCACACAAACTACTTAGGGAAAAAAAGGAAATTAAAATAAAAAGCCCACTGAATTTATCAAACCCTGGTCTCCAGCTAAGTAATTTATACAGGTCAAATCATTTATATGTCAGTATATTGTTCATCCAGCAAAGGGAAATATTTGTTAGACACAGGTATGTCAGGTGTCTTGCAGGCACTGTGACTATGGCAGTGCTTCCAGGACATTCTTTAATAAAGGTCCCAATGCAAAGTAAAACTGTTAGGCCCACTCCTTAAGTACATAGGAATTCTATGTCAGAGAAATCACAAAACTAAGTCAACAGAGTTACCTAGTCAACTGTCCATGAAACTAGTCCAGCTCACCACTATAGTATTTCTGATATATCCAGCTAAAACTTCAGTGGCTGCAACAGACGGTGAAGGCTTATATCTTGTCAAAAAAAAAGTAACATTAAGCTGGAATGTACATTAGTTATCTCAAAATTTCTGATCCTGACAGTACCAAGGTCTATAGAGAACTATCTATCACTCTAGTTGAATGGTTTTGTTTATTTACGGTATTCTGGTCAACTACTTGTGTAAAACAAAAGGAAGACTACTCAGTAGCACTCATAGTACTATAACTCAAGTGAACTGTTCAGATCAACCTAGCTCCTGTACATACACACACACACACACACACACACACACACACACACACACCTACCTCATGACCCTCTGATTTGATTCTGGTCTTTTTATCAAAATATATCTTAGCAAAATTAACTTGAGCTCTTATTTCTTCAGGCTATCAATGCTTTGAATCACAAGACACCTTAAATTTGTGAAGCAGTGATAGGAATGATTGTTGTATATATTTGCATCAATGGTTCTCAAATATTATTTCCATGTCAATACCATCAGTGAGTGCATTAAAACTGCCTATTCTGTGTCTGTACAGTGCCTTTGGCCAGAAACTCATCTGAACATTCTTCCTGTTGCTTCTACCATTCCAGATAGTCAAATGAGGTCTCAAGGCTGGTTTTCTTTTATAGGAAATTGACAGAAGGGCTACATTATTGGTGTTGGGGCCGCCACAGTTAGGATGGAATTGGAAGGATATTTGGCAGTGTGACTACTGGGTCTGCCAGGAATATGCCTCACATGCCATCAACTCTTTTTCTATTCCAGTTTGTCTTTGTCTGAGACCATGTGGCTCCTCAGTTAATGATCACTTTCTAGCCCTCAGCCATGTGAGACTTCATGATGCTCACCTACTTTTTCCTTGCTTTGGTTCCAAGACACACTTGATTCATGGATGTTCTAAGCTTTACTGTTAACATAATGTTTCTCCTAACCCATTTTCAAATGTGACTGAGACAGCATACAAAATCCCAAAATAGACCCAAATACAAATATTAGTTCAGTTTATAATAAATGCAGTAACAAAATAAAGAATGTTTCATAATTATTGCTTTCTCGCTGGTTATCAAGTTCAACTACAAATACTCCAAGTTCGGATGAAATAAATATTAAAGTACAAAAATACCAGAATAAAATATGGAGAACTGTTTTTATAACCATAAAAATTTTTTTAAAAAACTTGTAAATGACTTGAAATTTATTCCTAAATCACAAAATAAATATTTGCCAATCGTATGTATAAGTTTGATATTTTAGGACATAAAAATTACTTCACATAAAAATTCAAAAAGATGGGGCTGGGGATATGGCCTAGTGGCAAGAGTGCTTGCCTCATATACATGAGGCCCTGGGTTCGATTCCTCAGCACCACATATACAGAAAATGGCCAGAAGTGGCGCTGTGGCTCAAGTGGCAGAATGCTAGCCTTGAGCAAAAAGAAGCCAGGGACAGTGCTCAGGCCCTGAGTCCAAGCCCCTGGACTGGCCAAAAAAAAAAAAAAAAAAAAAAAAAAATTCAAAAAGATGAACAACCAAATAGCAACAACAAAAAACTTGTCTGCTATTCTATCACAATTACATCTCTCAGATGTATGAAGATTTTGTAGATTTAAAAAAAGCCCCAAAGAGTAGCAAATTGCCAGAGTAATGTACAATGGAAAGGAAACACAATGACTACTAAATATATGAAAGGATGCTTGACTGTATTTGCAAGAATAGAAATGGAAATTCCATGTACAATCTGTGCCATGTTCACTTGCCACTAAGGAAAGCACTGCAACTTTTAATAAGTGTTTAGGAAGATGCTATTAAAAAATAAACATACCTAGATATGTACTAATTATTCCCTATGAGGGAAACCACAGGGTTTATGTTTCTTTGGGTCTGGGTCACTTTACTTAGTATGATTTTTTTTCCAAGTCCTTCCATTTCCTTAAGAATGAGTCAGTATCATTCTTTCTGATAGAGTCATAGAATTCCATTGTGTACATGTACCACATTTTCTTGATCCACTCATCAGCTGAAGAACATCTGGGTTGGTTCCATATTTTAGCAATGGCAAATTGTGCTGTAATGAACATAGGTCTGCTGGTGGCTTTTGTGTGGTCTTGCTTGTAATCTTTTGTGTAGATGACCAAAAGTTGGGCTGCTGGGTCATAAGGGAGCCTTCTGAGGAATCTCCACACTGTTTTCCAGAGTGGTTGAACAAGTTTTCATTCCCACCAACAATGTTCCCTTTTGGCCACATCCCCTCCAGCATTTGCTATTATTGTTTTCCTGATAATGGACATTCTTACTGAGGTGAGGTGGAATCTCAGCGTTGTTTTGATTTGCATTTCTTTTGTGGCCAGTGATGTAGAGCACTTCTTCATGTGTCTCTTTGCCATTCTCATTTCCTCTTTAGAGAAGTCTCTAGGTCTTTAGCCCATTTGTGAGAGGGCAGTTGGTTCTTTGAGGATATGTTTTGGAGGAATTTAATTTTTTGAGTTCTATGTATGTTTTAGATATGAGGCCTTTGTCCGATGTATGGCTGGTAAAGGTCTTCTCCAATCTGTGGGCTT
The DNA here is from genome assembly GCF_023159225.1 of Perognathus longimembris pacificus. Classification (NCBI taxonomy): domain Eukaryota; kingdom Metazoa; phylum Chordata; class Mammalia; order Rodentia; family Heteromyidae; genus Perognathus; species Perognathus longimembris. The sequence continues at coordinate 36,066,954 of NC_063169.1, forward strand.
TCTGTTTATCTTGCAAGCTATGTCATTTGCTGTGCAGAAGCTTTGCAGTTTGGGTAGACATATAGAGCGCAACAGCTCAATAGCTATGCCCATTTGAATGCATAAGATAATGCTAAGTGAAATGAACTCCATATTATGGAAATAAATGGTATATCATTGCTGTAGTTAATTTCAACATACCATATGAAACTGTACATTTTGTTCTCTCTTATTCCTTTTGTGTGGTTTTACTCCTGCTGCCACTGTAACTGATCTCAGTACCCTGGAAACGGTCTATAGATGTATTGGAACTAGGGAATGGAAAGAGAATACCAAAAATGAGAGATAATGGATAAAATGACAAACCATTGCAAATGTGATACTTACAAAACCAATTGGTGTAAACCAACCATACAACTCACAGGGCGTGAGGGGGCGTGACGAGAAACTAGGGAGGTGGGAGATGGGGGGAAAATGAGGGAGGAGGTAACAAGTTGGATAAATAATGTATTTGCCTTACTTATAAAACTGTAATCTCGCTGTACTTCACTTTGACAATAAAGAAGAAAAAAAAATACTTTGCAAGCATGTCCCACAAGAAAAAATAGGTTATAATTATCCATGTTATACACAAATGTGCTTTTGCAAACAACAGTATCACTTTTAAGAGACATGCCTACATATATATGCATATAGATGATATGTATACATGAATATATATGTAATAAACATAGAACATGGCTCACTGCAGCATTGTCTGTGACAACCTAAGTTCAGTAACAATCCAACAGATGTCATAGAATAAGGTTTTACAAATAAGATTGCTTAAAACAATAGTATGGAAGAAGAAAGATAGCCTCTTTAACAAGTGGTGCTGGCAAAACTGGCTCAACACATGCAACAAACTAAAACTAGATCCTTATATATCACCCTGCACCAAAATCAATTCCAAATGGATTAAAGACCTTGAAATCAAAACAGGCACCCTGAAAACACTAAAGGAAGGAGAAACACTTGGGCTCCTTGGCCCAGGACGGAACTTTCTTAACAAAGACCCAGAAAGGCTACAAATCAAAGAAAGGTTGGACAAATGGGACTGCATCAAACTGCAGAGCTTCTGCACGGCAAAGGACATAGCTCGCAAGATAAACAGAAAGCCCACAGACTGGGAGAATATCTTTACTGGACATTCAACAGACAAAGGCCTCATCTCTAAAATATATGCAGAACTAAAAAAATTACCTTCTTCCAAAACAAAACCGCAAAGAACCAATAGCCCCCTCATCAAGTGGGCTAAAGACTTACAAAGAAACTTCTCCGATGAGGAAATGAGAATGGCCAATAGACATATGAAAAAATGCTCTACATCACTGGCCATAAAGGAAATGCAAATCAAAACAACATTGAGATTCCATCTCACCCCAGCAAGAATGTCATATATCAAGAAAACTAATAATAACAATTGTTGGAGGGGATGTGGCCAAAAGGGAACCCTACTTCATTGTTGGTGGGAATGTAAACTGGTTCAGCCACGCTGGCAAGCAGTATGGAGATTCCTCAGAAGGCTCAATATAGAACTCCCCTATGACCCAGCAGCCCCACTTTTGGGTATCTATCCAAAAGACCACAAACAAAATCACAGTAATGCCACCAGCACAACAATGTTCATCGCAGCACAATTTGTCATAGCGAGAATCTGGAACCAACCCAGATGCCCCTCAGTAGACGAATCGATCAGGAAAATGTGGTACATATACACAATGGAATTTTATGCCTCTATCAGAAAGAATGACATTGCCCCATTTGTAAGGAAATGGAAGGACTTGGAAAAAGTTATACTAAGTGAAGTGAGCCAGACCCAAAGAAACATGGACTCTATGGCCTCCCTTATTGGGAATAATTAGTACAGGTTTAGGCAAGTCATAGCAGAGCATCACAAGGCCCAATAGCTATACCCTTATGAACACATAAGATGATGCTAAGTGAAATGAACTCCATGTTATGGAAACAATTGTTATATCACAGTTGTAACTACTTTCAACGTCCTATGTGTATCTGTAGCTTCTATTATTGATGATGTTCTTGTATCACCTTCCTGTGGTTGTACCTACACTATCTCTGTAATCTTATCTGAGTATATTGGAAACAGTGTTTACTGGTATTGGAAGTAGGAAATTCAAAGGGAATACCAAATTTGAGAGACACAGGGTAAAAAAAGAGAAACAACTACAAAAGCAATACTTACAAAACTGTTTGGTGTAAGTGAACTGAACACCTGGGGGGGGGGGGAAGAGAAAGGGGGGGAGGGAGGGGGGTAGGAGGGACAAGGTAACAAACAGTACAAGAAATGTATCCAATGCCTAACGTATGGAACTGTAAGCCCTCTGTACATCAGTTTGATAATAAAAATTTGAATAAAAAAATTTAAAAAAACAAAAACAAATAAGATTGCTTTCAATCCAACAAAATGTAGCTGTAAAAAAAATCATGCACTATGCTATCAATATTAAATAAAAATTAGACTTTAATAGAACAACGATATTATGTGAAAAGTTTTTAGGTGAATAAAAATACCACATGATGCTAGTTTTACTGTTTTACTTGCATAGCTCATATATAAAAATATTTTAGAATTTCCTATTTTTAACTGTTTTATTTATTTATTTTTGCCAGTTCTGCGGCTTAATCTCAGGGCCTAGGTGCTGACTATGAGCCTCTTTTTGCTCAAGGCTAGTGCTCTAGCATTTGAGCTACAGTGCCATTCCCAGCCTTTTCTGAGTAATTCCTCCCAAGGCTATCTTGAAACTGTGATCCTCAGATCCCAGCCTCCTGAGTAGCTAGGATTACAGGCATGAGTCACATGCACCCTACTCTAAATATTTTTTAAATACTCTGTATAATGTGACCCATTCATAAATGCATGTCTATTTGCAACACACTCAGGCCATTGCTTTGTTGTAAAGCTACCAATTTCCTCCCTTTCCTATTAAATCATAGAGACAGTAGCTGTAGACTGTACACATCACAGATAACACAAGTAGTTTTGTCCTGAAGTACAGGGGATTGAAGCAATTTCCTTGTGCTTGTATTCTACCCCACTTGAGGTACTCTATTGTTAGCAAGCATACTGATACCAAAGGATATAGAATATGCACTATTCTTAACATTTTACATGTTAGAAATGAACATTTGATTTTAGTCCTTAAAGCAATTTTCTTATGAGTTAATTAATCCAGAGTGGGGAGGTCATAAGAATACAAAAGTGAAGAAACTATGCAGAAGAATAATCAGCAACCCTGAAATACATTTCCTTCTTCCCTACCCTGTTCCTCCCAACCCCCTTTCCTCCTACCTCTTCACACATTGAATCAACATTGGTGGAGGAGCAAATTAATACATATGAATTTACACTGCAAGGAAACTAAATTAAAAGGACTCCTAGTTCTAGAAGACAAAATATAAACAAATAAAAAGCATCCATTCCTAGTAGAGCAAACTACAGTTTGGATCTTGTGTTAAAAGCTTGGTGCTCCTGGAACGTGGTGAAGCTTTAAGTGGGGCCTTGCAGGAGGTCTTTATGCCTTTGGGGCATGCCTCAAAGAGAATTGTGGGATTCTTGTATTTTTCTCATTAGCTTTCCCATATTGGGCATGAGGTGAACAGTTTTGATCTGTCATGTATTTCCTGTTATTGTTATCTAGCATCCCTCCCCAGGCAAGGCTTAATGACTGTGTTCTTTTCTGATCATGGAGTATAGAAAATAAACCTCTTCCACTTTCAAGTTAATTATTTCAATTATTAAAGTAATTTGTTAAAAAAAAAGGAATAACAGAGAATTTGAGGTCTTTTGTTGAGATTCAAAATGACTTTGACCTAGCCAATGGGACATGTGGATTCCCATTACCTAAAAGCTCAAGGAAGTACACTGGACATGGCTAAGTCCAAGGTCATGAATGATGGCATCATCAACTAGATCCCTCCAGTTATAGCCATTGTTTCACATTTCCATTGTTTCCATATCTCAACTTGATCTTCTTCTAGGCTGCATTCTTTCTCTATCGCACTTAATTATGTGAGAGCACAAGTCACTCTATAAAAGCTAGCAGTCCTGACGCCAGTTCACTGTTGGAAAGGGACTTTATACCTTATCTTCATAACTTGGAGCCATATGCTTGCAGAGGTAGAATATTGACCTTGTACAAAGCCATGGTAGGGAAGACTGGTTAAAACACAAAACCTTAAGCTCCATATAAGAGACAGAATTATTTAATGAAATACAAATTTTCACTAGGACAGAAGGTAGAAGCGGTCATTTAAAAAGCAAAGCCCATTTTTTTTTTCACAAGCAAACGTGTCAAAGTCTTAACTTAAATGCCACACCTTCAATTTCACCTCTTTTGTTTAGGGCCTTGCAGAAATAAATTACTGTATGCCAGCTACCATCAAAAGGAAAATGGAGAAGAAAGTTGGACAACATGAGCTTCAGTTGCCAGTTCAAAAGTTCCTCTTTCTTTCCCTGTTTTTTTTTTTCTTTACTCTGCCAAAAAAAAAAAAAAAAAATACTAGTTTGAAAGCCAAATTGGAATAACTGCTTGGAAATCATTTCCTGCATTATCTTAATTTAAAATCAAGTAGAGACTATTTAAATATAAAGACATGACTGGGAAAACAGGATAATTCATCTAGCAGGACTATTTATGGTGAATCTTTTCTACAAAGATCAAACCACAATTCCTCTCATATGAGCAGTCCATTTGGATGAGAAATCTGTGAGGCTTTTTTCCTCTTGTATATGGCTACAATACTGCATCAGTAGATTTCTTTTCCGTATGTAGATCATGTTCTGGCAACTAAGAAACACAAAGTCAGGGAGGGAGAAGCATATTTGTATACCAAGGAAAAGCACTCAGGGGGGATCAATCTTCAAAGTTTGCTTGAAAATAAATTCTGTTTTGGCTTTGGATTTACACATTCCTTGACCCAGGAACTCTACCAGTTTCTAACAAGTCATTCTTTTTTTTTTTTTTTTTTTTTTAATGTATGTGCTGGTTCTGGGTCTGGAACTCAGAGGCTTGGCACATTATCTGAGCTTTTCATCATTTCTGGTGCTCTATCACTTGAGCCACTTCTGGCATTTTGATGATTCCTGGAAAACGAGGCTCATGGACTTTCCCGCCCAGCCTGGCTTTGAACCACAATCCTCAGACTTGAGCCCAGGTCCAGACGTATTCACAGCAGAATTCTACAAGGCCTTCAAAACAGTAACCACACCAATATTTCTCAAAGTCTTCAATGAAATTGAAAGAGAAAATTCGTTACCAAACACATTCTATGATGGCAGTATAACTCTCATACCAACACCAGGCAAGGACTCATCACGGAAAGAGACCTATAGACCCATTTCCCTGATGAACATTGATGCAAAAATTCTCAACAAAATTCTGCCCAATCAACTTCAACAGGTCATAAAAAAAATCATACACCATGATCAAACTGGATTCATCCAAGGGATGCAAAGTTTGTTCAGTATATGCAAGTCAATTAATGTAATCCACCACATTAACTGGAGCAAGGTAAAGAATCACATGGTTATATCCCTAGGTGTTCGATAAAATCCAGCACCCATTTATGATGAAAGCACTGGAAAAACTGGGATTCCAGAGAACATTTCTGAACATAAAAAAGGCAGTCTATGACAAACCTACAGCAAACAAAATTCTAAATGATGAAAAGCTAAAGCCATTACCTTTAAAATCAGGAGCAAGACAGGGCTGTCAGGTCTCTCCTCCCTTCTTCAATATCGTACTAGAATTCCTAGTCAGAGCAATTAGGCAAGAAGAAAACATAAAGGGGATCCAAATAGGAAAATATGAAATTAAACTTTCTTTCTTCACAGATGACATGATCCTATACCTAAGAAACGCCATAGACTCTACCCCAAGCTACTAGAGCTGATCCAAAATTTTGGCAAAGTAGTAGGAAATAAAATAAACCCACAAAAATCAATGGCCTTTCTATATGCCAATGACCAGAAGACCGAGGCCAAAATCAGAAAGCAACTCCTTTTGCAATAGCCTCAAAAAACATAAAATACCTAGGAATAACCTTAACCAAAAAAGTGAAAGACCTCCATGATGAGAAATTTAAAAACATGAAAAACAAAATTAAGGCAGAACTAAGGAAATGAAAAAAACCTCCCATAATCCTGGATTGGGAGGATTAATATAGTCAAAATAGCAATATTGCCAAAGGCTATTTACAAATTCAATGCAATACCCATTAATATCCAACACCATTTTTAATGAAATAGAGGAAGCAATCCAGAAATTCATATGGAACAATAAAAGTCAATTAATAGCAAAAGCAATTTTAAGCAGAAATAACAGTGCTGGAGGAATTATAATACCAAACTTCAAGCTGAATTATAAAGCTACAATAAAAAAACAGCTTGGTATTGGCACCGGACCAGGCCCGAAGACCAATGGAACAGAATTGAAGACCCAGAAATGAACCCACAGAACTATGCCTACTTAATCTTTGATAAAGGAGCTAAAAAAATAGGATGGAAGAAAGATAGCCTCTTTAACACATGGTGCTGGCAAAACTGGTTCAACACATGCAACAAACTAAAACTAGATCCTTATATGTCACCCTGCACCAAAATCCATTACAAATGGGTCAAAGACCTCGAAATTAAAACAGATACCCTGAAAACACTAAAGGAAGGAGTAGGAGAAACATTTGGGCTCCTTGGAATGAGATAAAACTTCCTTAATAAAGACCCAGAAATGCTACAAATCAAAGAAAGGTTGGACAAATGGGACTGCATCAAACTGCAGAGCTTCTGCAAAGCAAAGGACATAGCTTGCCAGATAAACAGAAAGCCCACAGATTGAGAGAATATCTTTACCAGCCACACAACTGACAAAGGCCTCATATCTAAAATACATGCAGAACTAATAAAATTAAAGTCCTCCAATACAAAATCTCAAAGACCCAACAGCCCCCTCAACAAGTGGACTAAAGACTTAAAATGAGACCTCTCTGATGAGGAAAGGAGACAAGAGACATATGAAAAAGTGCTCTATATCACTGGCCATAAAAGAAATGCAAATCAAAACAACATTGAGATTCAACCTCACCCCAGTAAGAATGTCCTTTATCAAGAAAACTAACAAAAACAAATGGTGGAGGGGATGTGGCCAAAAGGGAACCCTACTTCATTGTTGGTGGGAAGGTAAACTTGTTCAGCCACTCTGGCAAGTGGTGTGGAGATTCCTCAGAAGGCTAAACATAGAGCTCCCCTATGATCCAGCAGCCCTACTTTTGGGTATCTACCCAAAAGACCACAAACAAGAACACACTAAAGCCACCAGCACAACAATGCTCATAGCAGCACAATTTGTCATAGCTAAAATATGGAACCAACCCAGATGCCCCTCAGTAGACAAATGGATCAGGAAAATGTGGTACATATGCACAATGGAATATTATGCCTCTGTCAGAAAGAATGACATTGCTCCATTCGTAAGGAAATGGAAGGACTTGGAAAAAATTATACTAAGTGAAGTGAGCCAGACCCAAAGAAACATGGACTTTATGGTCTCCCTCATAGGGAATAATTAGCACAGGTTTAGGCTAGTCACAGCAGAGGATCACAAGAGCCTAATAGCTATGCCCTTCTGAACTCATAAAATTATGCTAAGTAAAATGAACTCCATGTTATGGAAACGAGTGTTATATCACTGTTGTTGTATCCCCTTCCTGTGGTTGTACCCGCACTATCACTGCATCTCATCTGAGTACACTGGATACTGTATATACTGCTATTAGATCTAGGGAAGTGAAAGGGAATATCAAAGTCGAGAAACAAAGGATAAAAAGACAAATGACTCCAAAAGTAATACTTGCAAAACCATTTGTGTAAACTAACTGAACAACTCATGGGGGGAGAGAGAAAGGGGGAGGGGAGAAGGGGGAATGAGGGGGGAGGTAACAAATATTACAAGAAATGTACCCATGGCCTAACATATGAAATTGTAACAACAATTTAAAAAATAATTTTTAAAAAAATTGTGTTGGCCCCGAATAGTGTGGCTTGTTTAAAATGTATATAAATATACAGTATAAACACTATCTATAAATATACACTACATATAAATATCTTCCTTGTGCTGGGACAGCTAGTATCAGTATACATTTGTTCCTTTCTTCCTCAGCTCTTTTTATATTTAAGATTGCAATTCAATATCATTTACTTTCAAGTTCCATTCAGATAGATTAGTTAATATTCACACAGACAAAAATCAACCAATCATTAATGCACAAAGAAATATCAGGGTTTCAATCAAAAATTCTCCCCTGATTGTCACCCTGTTCCAGGCTGGCTCCAAGGTAAGCCACTGCACCTTAGGGCTTGAGAAGTACAGACTCATCCAGTACTGACTACACTCCAGATCTAGCACTTACTAAGAAAGTTAAAGACTTTATGTCTTAGGGATTTTTCTTACCTATCATTGGAATAATGATATCTACTGTACAGTTATTTATGAGTTGTGAAAAAGACACGAATGAAATTGTCAAAGGGATTGACAGAGATCAAGAAGCACTGTACTCATATTCTGCTTTATTTTGTTTTGTATAACTTTGCTTATATAACTACTTAAAGATGATGATGATAGTAATAATAAAAGACAATGCTTGTAGAACTGTGCATGGCAGCACTTGATAGAGAGTATGTGTTGAGTAAATGGGAAATGAACATTTGTGGATTTGTATCAACTATGCATAAAGACACTTATGTGCATTCATTGTAAGACCTGTGTACAAGGCTATGCTGAGAAATGTTAACCATTTGTTCTTCTCCATGTGAAGTTACCGATATGGTGTGTCACCCTGGGGCATCTGCATCATCCACACACAGAACAGGCATAGCAAGCCTTATGTGTACAGATAAGAGTAAAATGCAGAAAAACACTTAAGAAGTTATGACTGTTTAATTTCTATTGTCTTTGTGTTAAATATAATTTGTTCTATTTTATACTTACAGATGATAAATTTGACTAGCAGCTCACACAGGTTGATTTAAGTTAGCCACCACAAAATATCTATATCTACTTAAGTTTGCTTAAATTTACTGTTAGTGAACTATCTGTAAGGTACTGCATTATATACCTCAGGGTGCATGGACCATATTCTACAATAGCATGTGACTGACCTGCTCTAAGACTCCCAATTCTAAGATGTTCGTGCTAGAATAATAGACAAATGTTTTAACTTTTCCAATTCTCATTTTCTGCTTCTTTATAATTGTGGTTTTGTAGCTACAAATAACACCTAATTCATACTTTTTTACAAATGGAAATAATTTTTGTGAATATAATTCTTAACATAACGTGCATTGAAAATTGCTAATACTATTCTCTTTCTTTCTCTAACCCTTTTTAGGCTTTGCAATTTCTAGAAGAAAAACAAACCAACCTAGGAACCAAACAACAATACACTTTGGGGCATGATAAAGAAAAGTCGTTGAACCTAGTAGCCTCACCCACACTGTGTCTTTGTGTGTTTGTCTATTTCTTTGTTATACTGCCAAAAGCAAGCAACTAGAATTAAGAAGAACTGATGCCATATAAAAGCAATCACCATTTACAAGAAGCAGCCCTTCCATCAATGTTCAGACAAGAAAGAACCTTCTCTGAATTTCTGAATGGACTGGGCCTTGAATTTGTGTCAAGTAGGATGTCATATGTGTGTCATAGGTTGTGCAAGAAGAAAGGATCTTGAAATACTACTAAAAGAATCCAGGAAGCAAGATGAAAAAATCTTTTACAAATCCATTCCTGACTTTCTAATTTCAAGCATAAGGTTAACATTTCCCATATAAACATTCCCAAGAAAAATGACATAAATCTATGCAGTGCACAAAACCGTTAACTGCATATCAGGCTCTTTGGTATTTCATATTAGACCTTAAAAATACTATGAAGTCATAAAAGCCATATACTGACATGGACTGTACCAGCTGCTCAAATATTATGAGAATGTCTATTTAAAGAAAATCTCATTTCATCAATTTTAGCCTTAGCCACAGGAATTTGTTTAAAGAATGAACTTTTTTTTTCACAGATGACAACTTTACTTTGAGGTTTTGTATAACCAACTGAATATCATTAACACATTTTGTCACCAAGCTACCTGGAAGCAAGTTGCCACCTATTTAATCCCACTTGTCCTGAAAAATACTAAATGAGGCTGCCAGATCTCAGCCCAATATCTAACCGTAGAGTAAGCCTTAATTAAAAATACCATCACGGGGGCTGGGGATATAGCCTAGTGGCAAGAGTGCCTGCCTGGGATATACGAGGCCCTAGGTTCGATTCCCCAGCACCACATATACAGAAAACGGCCAGAAGCGGCGCTGTGGCTCAAGTGGCAGAGTGCTAGCCTTGAGCGGGAAGAAGCCAGGGACAGTGCTCAGGCCCTGAGTCCAAGGCCCAGGACTGGCCAAAAAAAAAAAAAAATACCATCACGGCTGCTGTTTTAACCACAGTTATCATTTTATAACATTACTGCTGATGCATTGTCCATGTAAGACCACAGTGTGCAATATGGTGGTAGTTAGCACACTGAGCCTGGAAATGAAGGAAAGAAAGGAGAATCATTAGGTAGATATGGATAGGAAATGGTGAATGTAACAGGTGATGGATAACATGTAGCTTACCATGACACTTCTTATTCCCATAGTACTTTGTGATTCTGCTTAAAAATGACATTTCTCCTTTCCCATAACTCCCTACACTCCTGCTCAAAATTCTGTATCAGTAATGAGGCAATGTCTTGTGTAGGATGTAGCATGACCAATCAGACTTATTTTTATGCTCATGCCTAGTAACCCAAGGTGATATGTAGGCTCTCCCTGACCAAACATATCCCAAAGTAGGAAGAGACTTAAGAAAGCATAAAGACCACTTCCTTAAGGGACTTCAGACTCTCTACCAAGCATCTGTACTCTACTTTCACTTTCAATAAACTTGCTTCTTTATTACACTTCACTATTCTGTCTATAAATTCTTTGGCTAGCACAGAAATGGACTCCCAACCCTAGATGCATAAAGAATGTGGCCAGTCTTGGTGCTGGGGATGTAGCACTATGGTAGAGCACTTTCCTTCCTAGCATGTGTAAAACCCTGTGGTTCAATCCCCAACACCACATAAAGAGAAACGAATATGACTGCTATTACAGTGAGGCGTGCATAAAGGTAAAAACATGCACTAGATTTCAGAAACTTGATACAAACCAAAGAGTGTAGAAATTCTCATATTGTTGCTAATAATACAATACAATAGGCTGGGTAAGTTTTAAAGGAAAAATATTTATTTTGGCACATGTTTCTGGAGATGAAAGTTGAGGGGCCTCACTTTGTGATGGCTTTCTCATTGCAAAAGTTCAGGGGTGGGGTGACTCTGTGTGTGTGTGTGTGTGTGTGTGTGTGTGTGTGTGTGTGTGTGTGTGTGATCACCAGAATTCAGTCATAAATCCAATACTTTGATGATTTTCTCTAATTTGAGTCACTTCCAAAATGCAGCACTTCTGAATACCAAAGTTGGATTAAATTTCTGTCTTCTTAATACCTTGCAATATCTGTTTCAGAGGGGACAATCACACTCTAATCATAGCAATTATTACTACATGGAAATGATTATTATATTTGGGATATAATGACTTAAATGATATATATTAAGTCCACCTGTTTCTTTTTACATTTAAAAATATCTACTAGAAGGCTGGGGATATGGCCTAGTGGCAAGAGTGCTTGCCTCATATACATGAAGCCCTGGGTTCAATTCCCCAGCACCACATATATAGAAAAAATGGCCAGAATTGGTGCTGTGGCTCAAGTAGCTGAGTGCTAGCCTTGAGCAAAAGGAAGCCAGGGCAGTGCTCAGGCCTTGAGTCCAAGCCCCAGGAATGGCAAAAAAAAAATCTACCAGAAATAGTTTGACTTATAATTATCTCATATTTCTACTGGACACTGCTGATATGAGAAACTTTTCTTACGTGGTATATTAAGTTAAGCAATATCCTCCATCATAAAAAAAGCTTCTCTCACAGTACTAAATTAGGATATATCTACAAAGTTAACTGATTATTTCCTCCCGTTTGGTCTTTAAAGTAACCCTGTAACTCATATTCATATCATATGACAAGTTTATGTTTCTATGTGGAAGAACTCAAATTACCAAAATGAATGATAAGAACAAAATCTCTACAAGTGTCAGAGAACAGAAGTAAAAGAAGGAGAGAGCTGCCTGGAAAACAGCTGAGAAGGGAAGCACAGCAGATTCAGAATCAAGATTCTGAGGCTCTACTACCAGCCTTGGGTGTATTCTTTTTGGCCTTGGCCAACAATAGCCCCTCTGGTATCAGTGGCTAATGCAAAAAAAAAGTAAGAATAGTCCCATGCAATCCCTATGGCATGATGCCAGAATTTCATGAGGCAAGAAGGGCTTCGCTGCTTTTCTAAGCATTGATAGCACTTGTCTAGGACAAGGGTCAGAATTCTATAAGGGGGGAGTAAAGCATTGAGTATTTGTTACTTGGAGTCTAAGACCAGGGGAAAGAATAAGGACATCAAACAACTTAAGCCACAATTTTGTAAGGATAGGCAGGCAAAATTTGAGAGTAAAGTAGAGAGGGTTTTTCAACTGCAGACTTAGAAAACAGAACTTACTCTCTAAGTCGGTGTTTCTCAACCCTCACTTCCAGCTCTCACTCATCTATAAAACATTTGACAATCTTGGGAGTATGATTTTGGTCATTGCAACTAGGCAAGAGGCAGCTTCTGCTAACAGCCGGGGGTAGAGGCCAGGGATGAAACCCAATAAACAGACACCCCACCCTCACCCCATGGCACTTTCTGGCTAGATGTCAATAGTATTATGACTGAGATGGATGCCTGTCTCTATTTCAGGTGATGACTCTGCCAGGGGACCACTTTTCTATCCTCAGGCCTGATATCTGTGTACCTTAATGAAGATGGCTTAACAATTTACATTCTGTCCTCTGATCTTGTATAATCTGTGGTTACAATTATGCTTATTTTAAATAAAAATAGTCATTATGATTCCAAAAAATGTGTGTAACTGATATATTCTTCAAATTGATGCTTTGCAAAATTTTATTTAGCCTTGAAAAAAACACACCGATTATTGGGATGGACCGACCTGTTCGGATAAGTAGAACGTTAATTTAGAAATGACCCCAAAGTGAACTCTCCTCTCTTCAAGCTCAGGAATGTGTTTGCACTAATTTAATTTTTTCAGTTTTTCTCTGATCTTAGAGATGTTGAAATAGTCAGAGCCAGAAACTGTTCTCACTGGATTTCCATCTGGAAGAAAAGATGATAGAAATATTGGAGTAATTCCATCCTCATTTTGCACATTGCAGAAGAGAGCTAAAGGATGAATTAGTAGGTTTTAAGTAACTGTAATGTCCCCATTTCTCTTGTTTACCTATTATGAGAGTGTCTTAACCTCTCAAAGAAGACCAAAATCTTGTACAATTTTTGCTTTTCAAAAATTGAGCCCAATGTCGGGAAGGAGGGAGGGAGGGAGAGAGGGGGGGGAGAGAGAGAAAGAGAGAGAGAGAGAGAGACTTGAACTCATAGTCCAGACTCTCTTGTTTAGATTATTCTGCTCAAGGCTGGTGTTCTCCCATATGAGCCATTCATTTGCTTCTGGCTTTTTGTTGGTTAATTGGAGATAAAAGTTTCACAGGCTTTTCTGCCCAAGCTGGCTTTGAACCACAGTCTTCAGATGAGATCTGATTAGTTAGAATTATAGGCATGAGCCACTGGCACCCAGGTCAATGTACCATTTTTATAAATTACCATATTCTTCCTTTTCTACTTGTTACAAGGTAAAAATAGGGAGCACAAAAACTCAAAGAGCAATCAAGAAATATGCATGGATTATATTATGTCCCACAATGTAAAATCTTCTGTCTCTGCCCAGAAAATAAAGAAGTCATCTGAGTACTAACCAACAAAATAAAATGGAGCAATAGCTGAGGACGTATCTTTTGCTGAATTTATCCCTATCTTGTAACTGCAAACATTGCATTTATGTATGTTCATATTCTAACTATTCTACACACACATACACACACACACACACACACACACACACACACACACACACACTATTCCTGTACTTTATCTCTGAATTCCAGACTCATAGTCAGCTGCTGTGTTGGCCTTTCTAATTTTGATGGCTGCAATGTATCTCATATTTATTATATACAAACCAAACTATTCCTGTCTATCCCCAAACTTGCTCCCCATTTTAATTGATGTAATCTTACTATTCCAGTTTGTCAGTCCAAAATCCATCACTGTGTTATCTTTAAAATTAGATATGAAAAGATCAATGTTGTTCTTACCAGCTAGTTTTTGCACTTAGCATCCTAGTTGATCGTCTCCCCTCACCCCACTGTGCTCAGTACTTCTCAGTACTGGAACTGGTCTTTGGGTTTCCACTGTTGCCCTTGAATCTATTCTCATCAGAGTTGCTAGCATAATCATTCTAAAACAGAAATCAGATCTCATTTCTCCACAAGCAAGCCCTCCATTGACATCCAATTTTAGTCACAGTGAAATTCGAAGTTCTTGAAATGATTTTCAGAGTGCAGTATCAGAAGCCTTGGACTCTTTTGTAAAATGAGACAGATAGTAAATGCTTTGGGCTTTTCAGGCCAGATAGTACATGTCCCAATTGCTTAATGGAAAGCAGCTAATGAAAAATTACAAATGACCCTAGTTAGGTTTCCTCTACATTTACAAAACCAGGCATCAGATCAGATTGGCTAGTTGGGTCCCTTTCCAACGTGACAATTTCCTGCTTTACTTCTCCCCATAACCCTTACAATCATCTGATATACTGCTTATTTGCATGTTTATGTCCAGTTAAGATATGTACTATTCACAGTTGCCAAGCTATGGAATCAGCCTAGGTACCCATCAGACAATGAATTGGTAGAAAAAAAGTGTCGTTGAGTATATAGAACAGAGTAATTTTCAGCTATACAGAATGATGTAATTTGCATGAAAAAGGTTGGAACCCATTAAGCAAAATTAGTCTCTGAAAGACAAATATCACATGTTTTCTCTCACATAATAGAATCTAGGCCTAAAGGGAAGAAAAAAAGAAAGAGATAAATGCAAAAGAGGTATTTGGGAAGAGGTGTATCAGTGCAAAGGGGAGGGAAAAATGGGAAGGGTGAAAATGATCAATGTATATTGTATGTGTGTAAGAAAATAGAATAAAACTTGGATAAAAGGAGGGAAGTTGTAGAAAGAAAGACTAACTAAAGGAGTAAATATGATCAAAATACTTCATGTACATGTGTGAAAATACCACAATGATTCTCATTGTACAATTTAAAAATGTTTTTAAAATCTACATAAGGATCTGGGTGCCAGAGACTCAAACCTATAAGCTTAACTTCTTAAGAAAGGAAGATATAAGGACTGTAGTTCAAAGTCAGCATGCAAATTCCAGGAAATTCCTAGATCTAATTAAGCAGCAGAAAGCCAGAAATGGGGCTGTGGCTCAAGTAGTAGAACACGAACCTGGAGCACATATGTTCAGCAACAGTGCCCAGAGGTCCTACGTTCAAGATCCAGTACTGGCGCACGCACACACATGCACGCGCACACACACACACACACACACACACACACACACACACACACACACCAAAGCTACATGAGGAACTACACATTTTTTTATATAGTATTGAAATATGGATACTAAGTCTAAGTAAGGCCATCTTGTTATCAGCACCATCATGGCATCATAATAGATGATGGAGTCTTTTCACCTAGTTCTGAGAAGTATAGATGTGATTTAGGTCATTCTGAGAACTATAGAGGTGGTATAGGTTATTCATTAAACTCAAGATATGTCATGGGTTGTTAAGCTCCAGAAAAGTCTTTCTCCAGGGAATTCTTGCCCTTGGTGGCCCCTGATTGTTTCCCCTATGATTGCTCCCCCTAACTTACTTTGCTTCTCTAAACATGCTTTTGCTAGGATTAATAACTCATACTAATCATGTAGTTTTTGCCTTTATAAGCTTTGTATTAACTGTGTTAGAGGCTGTGAGTTTGGGGAGGACATGAGTCTTCTCGCAGTCACCAGCTTTATAATAAAGACTCCTAATTCAACCACTCAAAGTGTGGTGTTCCTCTGTATCTTGCTGATCAAATTCCCTTATAACATTGTCTCTAGCATACAGAAGCTTATCTGGCACAAAGT
Source organism: Perognathus longimembris pacificus (assembly GCF_023159225.1). NCBI lineage: Eukaryota > Metazoa > Chordata > Mammalia > Rodentia > Heteromyidae > Perognathus > Perognathus longimembris. The sequence goes on from NC_063169.1 coordinate 36,083,250, forward strand.
AGGCACTCAGTTCATATATTCATTCACTTAAATGAATGAATGAATGGATGGATGGATGAATGAAGACGATCCAGGGGCTCTAGGGATCATTGGTTAAACAGATGGCATATCACTGAACACACACACACAAACCCACACACCATTGCACAAGCTCCTGTGTACTCACCCCCTGACATCAGGAAAACATGTCCCAACATACCATTTACATTCCTTGACCAGAAAGGGTAACTTTAAATTAGGAAAACAGAGAAGAAAGTTCTTGTATTTCTATCATACTGTGTTTTTCACAGTCAATCTTAAAATATATTACTCCACTTCCAATAGTCCTACAAGTGGATTAGAAAGAAAAACTCACCCCTATTTACTAATTTTTTATTATTATCTTTATTTGAAAATACTTTTAAAAACAGAGGGATTCTTGTTACATAAGTCAGACAAAGTATGCATTTCCTTTTGCGAATGTACATTTACTAATTATAAAAATGTACATTTACTACTTATAAATGTGCATTTACTAATTATAAAAAGGAAGACAAAGAGTAATTCACCCAACTAAGTCCAGAACTGAGCCTCAGAAAGCATGCATTCCTGCCATGTGCTAGTGTTCTCTTATTGCACATATGATTCTCTACAGTTAAAGTTTTATGTATGTCAATAAAAGGAGAATATATTCAGTGGGAAAAGTAAGAAAAACTTTGTCCCCCAAATACTTTGCAAGGTTGTAGACCAGTGAGAGGTAGTTAAATTCACCCATCCCTGAAAATAATAACTCTCTAAACTTTAATAAGAGAATTACTGGGTGCTAAATGACAGTTTGCTACTAAGAATGATAAATGAAGGTGATATTTACCAGGAAGGTAGTAAAAAAAAAAAACTTTCAAAATAATCAAACCTTTAAACTTCTGTGACCTCCAATTTCCCAAGAGACTTCCCCCTGTGTTTTGGCAAGGCTTACTCACAACCTTGCAAACTTCAGCAAGTTCTTCCAACTTCCTTCTTAATCACAAGGTTATGGAACTAGTATCTGTTTTCTCAGTGGCAAAGAGGCAGGCAAGGAGATTTCTGAGTTGCTATGTCTGAGGTCAACCATATCCTAAGGGAGAAATGGAAATGCAAAACAATGCTTTTCCAGCATAACATACTGATTTATGGCATTTGGTATGCTCTGTCTTTGTTTCTTTTGGAGATAAAAATCAATGCAAACTCAACACAATTCCTGTTTATATTTTCAAAAAAAAAAAAAAACAGCTGAAATGTGTAGCCTCGTAACATGAGAAATATAATTTATATAGAAAAAAAGATTTCAACAGCTTTGGCATCGACCTTGGGGATTCTCCCTTTAATTCCTAATCTACAATTACACAATCAGAAAAATATTTTACCAACAACCCTCTACCAGTCAAATACACCTGGCAGCATCCTAGAGAATGAACTCCCAATGGGAAATGGTTCTTTGGGTGATGGATGGAGAGAACATCTGGAGCTATAACTAAGCTCCTCAGTTAGAAGAGACAGTGTAGTTGTAGAAGGGGAAGAGGGACATGATGCTATGACTTTGTCTTTCTGGAAGCTCTGTCCTATATTCTTATAGGATATAGGATGGCTCTCATCACTCCCCATTAGCTGAGCTCCCTCCACTACACAAATTACTCTGGGTCACATTTCTTTTATTTTAATTTAATTTTATTGTCAAGTGATGTACAGAGGGATTACATTTACAGGTAGTGAGTACATTTCTTGTCAAACTTTCCCCCCCCCATTTTTCTCCCATCTTCCCTCCCCCTCAACCCCACAGTTGTACAGTTAATTTCCAACATATTGTCTTGTGAGTATCACTATTGCATTGGTTTGTCCTTTATCCTTTGTCTCAATGTGTTGATGCTTCCCTTCTCTTCCCTAATTCAGATAAGCATATATACAATACCCAGGGTACTAAAATAAAATACAGTAACAACAGGAAATAGACAATAGGGAAGAAGAAAAGAAAATATTTCACATAGTACATTAAAAATAACAATAAAAAATCTCTTGTTTCCATATCTTGGAGTTCATTTCACTTACCATCATATTATAGGATCATATGTACATAGCTATTGAGCTATTGTGATACTCTGCTAGGATGATCCTAAACATTTACTAATTATTAGCAATGAGAAAAACCACGGAATCTATATTTCTTTGGGTCTGGCTCACTTCACTTAATACGATTTTTTCCATATCTCTCCATTTCCTTACAAATGTGGCAATGTCATTCTATCTGATGGAAGCATAGAATTCCACTGTGTATATATACAATTTCTTGATCCATTCATCTACTGAGGGTCATCGGAGTTGGTTTCATATTTTAGCTATGGTAATTTATGCTGCAATGAAGACAGTTGTACTGGTAGCTTTAGTATGACCTTGTTTGTGATCCTTTGGGTAAATGCCCAGACATGAGGTTGCTGTGTCATAGCGGTGCTCTAAGTTTAGTCATTTGAGGAACCTCCATACTGCTTTCCAGAACATTTGAACAAGTTTACACTCCTACCAACATTGTAGTAACATTCCCTTTTGGCCATGCTTCTTCTTTTCTGGAAGGTTGTCATTTTGTTCACTTCTTAAAACACAGCCACTCAAGTGGGACAGGGTCTTGCTAAGTTCAACTCTGCCTGATTATTCCAGCTTTCCTGCCTACAAACTTTCAAATGAGCATTTTTGTCTTTGCTATTCATATTAGGCTTCCTGTTACCATTGAATTCTACAGTATTTGATGTATGATCTCTCTTTTAATGCCAAGATAGATTTTGTTTTTCAAACTGATTTAGATCCCCCCATAGATGATTCCACACAGTGAAGGGTTAATGGGATGACAGTGGTCAAGATGCACTGTACTCATAAACTGCTTCATTAAATAGCAACTCCTTTGTACAACTACTTAGAGAAAATATACATTGTATATGATATATATTTTATATAAGTACCTATGCAGAAAATAAATGACTACCTTTTCCATTTTTTGATGTCTTCATACTCTTTCTCTTCTTTGAGTTTGCAGTTGCCTAAAAAATCAAATTTGAACTTTGTTTAGTGACATACAGAATCCTTTCTGTCTGGAACCAGACACCCCTCCAGCTTCATTCTTCACTTCTCAATGCTGCTTCCTCCTTTGCTCACATTATTATCACACACACACACACACACACACACACACACACATCCAATAGATCAGAACTGTGTTGAAAGGATGAATATTTATAATCCCAACTACTTTGGGGAAAGAGCCTGAGAAGATGACTGTTCAAGGACCAGCCCAGGCAAAAAAAGTAGTGAGACCTAACCTCAGCCAATAGCAGTTACAGGAGAGAATGACATAAAAGTATCAAAATCTAAAACCATCCTGAACATAAAGCAGGAGAGCTTATCAAACAGAAAATGTAAGTAAAACACAATATGGCTTGGGACACTGCTCAAGTTATATTTGTAGCATTTCCTAACGTTGTTTGGTGTACATTGCCTTTTTCTCCCTAATGTATGTGGTCCATTTATCCTCCTTCAGCTCCTTGACCAGCTCTCTGTGAAATTTATTAGATCTTCAGCCTAGTTTCACCCAACATTGAGAAGTATTCTTTTCCAGTAATATCTGTCTCACTCACACAATTCTGTACACTTTTCTCCTCTAATACATGACACAATTTTTGAAGACTATTGATACATACCTGATATCTTCATCACGGTCTGTCAGATGCTCTTAATAAATATGGAGAACTGTATGAAATCTCAAAGGAACTTTGTTTACAAAATTTAATACACATAACTGAAGTTTCTATTCCTCTCAGGCAATTTAAAATGTATGAGCTGGATTTTTGTATGCACACAATTGAAGAAGACATAAACAACTTTCTATAAGTCAATACCCTGTCAGGAGACAAAAATTGTTATCAATATTTTGAACAAAAATGTGTAACATAGAGAATTTTTAACTAGTTAAAAAATGATTCTAAGAGGGGCTGGGGGTATGGCCTAGTGGCAAGAGTGCCTGCCTCATATACATGAGGCCCTGGGTTCGATTCCTCAGCACCACTTATACAGAAAATGGTCAGAAGTGGCGCTGTGGCTCAAGTGGCAGAGTGCTAGCCTTGAGCGGGAAGAAGCCAGGGACAGTGCTCAGGCCCAGAGTCCAAGCCCCAGGACTGGCCAAAAAAAAAAAAAATGATTCTAAGAGAAATGTAAGCATAATGTTCACATTAAAAAAGAAAGAAAGAGAGAGAGAGAAAGAAAGAAAGAAAGAAAGAAAGAAAGAAAGAAAGAAAGAAAGAAAGAAAGAAAGAAAGAAAGAAAGAAAGAAAGAAATCAGGTCAGTACCTGTAGGCTAGAGGAAAGAAAACAATAAAGGCCCAGAGATTTAGGAAGTAGCCTCCAGAGACTGACGTGCAGAATGGTAAGGTCTGAGGGATCAGTCACATCTACCACAGAGTTGACCTACTGGAGAGGTTCAGAGAATGGAGTATGTTGACTCTCTTCCAATGGTAGCTGGAGCTGCTATATGCCATCACTGAATTTAGAAGCCAGAAGTAGGCAGGGAAGCATCTTTCTGCTATATGTAATATTTCAATGTCCACTAGGAAGAATCCTTCCTGCTATTACAACTTTTCAGCACCTTCTGTTGACAAAATCTGACATGGCGCCATATGGAAGAGAAGAAAAATATTTAGAGTCCAGCTTCATTTCTACAAACAGGGCATGCAAGGATAAGGAAGAAGGGTGAAAGGTTATAAATAGAAAACTGACACAGGTCCAATTATGTATGTATATATATATGCATATAATGATTACAAATGAATAAATAAGAAAGTATAATGGACAAACTTAATTCATATATTTGATTGTTGAGAAATTAGAAATACAATTGATCATTTTTCAACACATTTCAATATAAAGGAAATACTTCTTGGATTAAGTGGATTGCAAGCTTTTAAGTCCTATGAGTCATAAATGGTCATTTTTTAAGTTTTACTTTTAACAACAACACAAATTTATGTAACATGAAATGATGAGCTTGGAATAAATTAAATATTATCAAGATTTCTGTGTACTACCATAATTATGATTTACCATAAATACATTTTTGTAGAATAAATACATTTCCTTCCTCTACATTTTTATGGTAAGAGAAAAATGAGAGATTAAAAATGACATTAGAATGGAGAACACAACAATGTGTTTTAATTTTTGTCAGCTAAGTAAACATGAATCTTTATAATAAAAGAATAAAACAAATCTATGCTACCAAAAGAGAAAAAATCTTACCCATCAGATACTGAATATAAGAATTTTCCTAAAGGACCATAAACTCAGGTCTTGAGTTGATTACCTTGAAATCACTACAGTACCATATAACTCTCTCAGTGCCTTGCCTTTCTCTCAATTGTCCATTGCTAACAGGGTTCAAATGTCTGTACATGAAGTTCTACATGTTGTGAGTACCATTCTTAGTATGTGTCATCTAGAGACATAATATCAATTATGAAAATAAACATCACATTCCCAAACTCAGAAGATGGGGAGAATGCAGACAGATCTGTGAAATAGACAAATGGAAAAGGTTTTTTTTAATGCAACTTTTACTGTGTACAAGGATTTTAAAAATATAAGCATAAAAATATCCATAGGCTGGTATGTGTTTCCAATTAACATGAAAAAGTTTGAGAACTGACAGGCTGTGGTATTCAAGCACTGGAATAAAGGGTACTAACTTCAGTTGTATTTTTCATACCAGCTTTTATAGCAACGGTTGTAAGTGACTATCACAATGCCCAAACTGGTCAGGTTTCTCTTTAGTTTAAAAATCAACTCAATACCTCCTAGGTATACTCTTTCTTCCTTATCTCCTCATCATGAGAAGACTTCTTTAATTTCCCTTGGATGACCTCCTGACACAGGCCGCTGGCTCTTACTGAGGAATAGAGCAAAGCCTATTAGAAACGCTTATTTTTTTCTGGCCAAATCACACACCCATGATGCATTACTTCTTCTCAGAGAGGTAACCCATGTGGGCACAAATTCCACAGGACTCGTCTTGAAAGAACAGGTCACTGAAAGAAAGTTGTTCTTTCCCTTTGGGGAGCACCTGGGAATAATAGTTCCCTGTGTCAAATCTGTTAGCTCCTGTCTCACCCACACCAAAACACCTGGCTTCCAGATACACACTCTGGCCTGTCAGAATCTGTCAATTCATCAGTAGCACAGAGGGCCTTTGGATTGGGGTGGCCCAATGGCAGAATGCTTACCACAAAAATATCATATTTTAACCCTTCTCACTGAACAATGTTTATATGAGAGGGTTGATCAACTAGACAACACTTGTTATTTTTCTCCATGTCTGGTAAACAATCACCTGATCTTTTCATTTCAGTAGTATTGCAGGAACATTCACAAGCATCTCTATGTGATTTTCCTCAAGTAAACATATGCAATTTCTATTGAGCTTAAGCCTGGGTATTTCTGGCTGTTTTTGATAAGATTCATCACATGCTCTGAGAAGGATTGTTTATATGCTTAAATAACATGCTGGAGTTTTTTTTATAATGAGACTCAGGTACTTCAGCTGTTTCCTAAGAATGTTCTGTGGTTCAAATTCAAACCAGACTGAACTCATCAACACATGTTCCTTTGATGAATTATTATTTATGTGAACTGACAAAGCTGTGTGATTTTTTCCATCAGTCATTAAATCTTGTTCCCTCATAGTTAGCAATAAATGTTTATTCTCTTCAGTAAAAATGATCTAAATATGCCAGTAACCTACTTACTGTTTGTTATGATTTGAGGGGATGGTAATAGTAAATCCTTGTTTCAAAAAATTCTGATTTAAACACTATACAGCTTGTCATTGGGTTCAAAATGAGGAAAGTCAACTTCTGCAAATTCACTTTTATGATAAATACTGTTGGCTATCTTTGTCACCCTAGCTCTTTAAGCCTTAATTCACTAAGCTATATGAAAAGGAGATAAAATTATAGAAAATTTCCACCAATGATTAGAGAAATGATGTCACTCACAGATCACCTCTCAATGAACTTAAAAATATGAGCTGCTTGTGGAATAATCGAACAGATATATCAAATAAAAAATTATATATTATGGGGGGAAAATAGGAAATATATTCTTTTTTATTTCATAATTAACCTATCATTAAATATTTCCTATATGAAAGGCTTCATATAAAGATTACAAGATTATGTACAATTTGTTCTCTCAAAGGGTAAATCTAGAGCAGGGTTTCTCAATCTCAGAACTTCTGAGATTGTGGGCAAGATAATTCTCTGTTGTTTGAGATCATTCTGCTCATTTGAAGGTGTTTAGAATTATTTTTTCCTAGCTGTTATATTCTTTTTTGTGCTACTACTTACTGAACCTCTTGTAAAAAAAAACTAGTCAAGCCATTTGAGTTATGCCCCCCAAGTCTTTAAGCTTTTATTTATTTATTTGTTCATTAGAAATAGGATCTCCCTACCCTCTTTGCCCCAGCTAGCCTCAAACTCACGATTCTCTTGCCTCCTCTTCTCTTGACTACCTGGGATTACAGGCATGAACTACCATACCAGCTATAATCCCTGGTTTGTACTCACTAAATACAGCTCTTTTAGCTGTGACTGATAAAAATGTCTCCAGAAATTTCCACATGTCTTTTGGGGAAAATTTACTCTAGACAAATGATGAATGTTTTTGTCACATGTGGAAGCTAGTTCTAAAATACACTGAGATATAATAAATTATATAGGACTCTAGCTATTCACACCCAGTAAGACCAAAAAAGGATACTCTTATGAGATGAACACAAAGGCATAATGCCTATGTGCCTCTGCTCATATAAAATAATGTGTATTTAAATGAACTCCGGGAAATGGAAACAAGAGATTTTCCTTCGTTTAAAAAAAAAAAATCACAGCTAGGTACTTGTGGCTCACATCTGTCATCTTACTTACTCAGGAAGCTGAGATCTGAGGATCATAGTTCAAAGCCAATCTGGGCAGGAAACTACATGAGAATCTTATCTCCAATTAACTACCAGAAAACCAAAAGTGGAGCTGTGGCTCAAAGTGGTAGAGCATTAGTCTTGAGCAAAAGAGCACAGGGACAGCCTCTAGGCCTCGAGTTCAAGCCACATGACTGACAACAACACAATACACTCTAGAACACCCTGATTTAGAGTAAGATCTTCATACTATAACAAATGTAAAAATAATTCATGTGTAAAGCATTCTGAAGAAGGCATTGCCCTGACAAGGCCACCCTGAGACTGGGAAGAAACTACAAAATACTTTGTTGGGAATTGATCCTGAGAAATGTCCACAAGGAAATGGAAGTGAGACAGAGATGGTAAATAGCCAACAATGGATCTGTTGTCAGAAAGTACTTCAGAATAGACGACAGCTCAGTTTTGCTTAGAATACAATACTTAACACTTCTCATAGCTAACCAAACGGAATAAGAGACCCAAAGTATACTTCATCCATGGATTATTGTCTACCGTCACTAACCCATCTGCCTTCTTTCCTGTTCTGCATGGCAAACAAAATTCCTGGAAGCTAGAGACAGTTTTGGACAGAGAATTCAGAGCTTGTAACTAGAAGCCATGGAGTCGGCTTGCCTAGGAGTAGGTTGAGATGGGGGTTAAGGAACAGGATAGGCATAGTCAGTTAATATTTCTTGGTTCTTTATTCTTTGACCTTATCTCCCACCTTTGATTCATCTTTTATCCTAAAAATTCTCCTTGGAGTGATATCAATCCCAAGGGAGCAAATATTACATGATGGAGACTGAAAAATAATTGAAATCTTGCGTGAAGTAGTTGATAGACATGGGAAAGTAGAAGATTGTGCTCATTTGTCAAAAATATACCAATAGTGACTATAATGATTGCCCCTATAGAAAAAATGCAATTTATTTCATTAATATTATTGATTTGTTAATCCAAGATGTCAAATTCTGAAATAAGTTTCTCAGCCAAGTACTATCATCTTTCATCTCTGGACCAGTGTTAATCAGTCATCAGTGATGTGAATGACCTAAGATTATAATATCACCATGGAGCCCTTCTCCATCATGTGTGGCCATTCATCTTTCATTGGATTCATTTTATATTTAACTCATACTTAGAATTATTTCCAAAGTTCTTTGCATTTTCAATGTAACTTACTTCAGTTGAAACTTATTTATTGCACCCATGAAGTTATGGGTGAACTTAGTCTTTGTCAACATGTGCACTCACATGACATAGATTGCTCATCTTGTTCATTGATTGTATACTTGACACTTTGATTAGTGTCTTCTGGAGGTGGAAATAACTTTTAGTGGTAGATGTAAATCCAAAAGGAATGGCCAATTTTGTTCACTACTGGAATAAGATTCCATCTCTACTTTCCTGTGATAGCAATGGGAGGAGGGGGATCAAAGATGTGTTATTTTATTTTGCTAACAGTCACACACTTTTCCCTGTGTTATAGATTCATACTCAGGCAAGCCTATAATGGGAAATACCTCTGTCAAGAAAGTAGTAGACACACTTTTTCTTAAAACTTGAGACTGGGAGAAATGGAAATAGGATGAGGAAACTAACATTTATGTGCATGGGTCACTGGGACATGGTTACTTCACATCTAATTGGCAACAAAACAAGGAGAAGAATTTATGCCTAGGTGAATACATACTGTTTTTTTTTTGTTTACTTTGTTCAGAATATAGCACATCCTATGCAGATGGTCTTAAAATTTGAAACTTTTGATTACCTAGACTTGAAACTAGAATGCAAAGGTCTAGAGAGTCAGTTTCCCTTCAGCTTTCACTCTGAATACTTGATGATCTGGGAGAACAATAAGAATATGTGTAGATTTGAGCCTAAGGTCTACTTATACTCCATACATGTAGGTGCATTATATTACCTACATTGCACAGTATATTTTATGCATAAAATATGCATTATATGTTACACAAATATGCATGGTGTGCCTAATATTACAGATTGCTCCTAGTTAAATAAATTATTTCAGCAATTTGCTGACTTTTCTAAAGAATATTTAACTTCTGATAATTTTCTTCAAGCATAAGATGTATTTTACTATAAGTTTGTGGCATCTCTTATTTCATCTTTAAAATAAGGAGAAAAGGAGAAAAATTACCTAAGTAGAGATTTATGGCTTTAACCTAACAGAATTTAGAATATTCACACTTAAAGAAGAAGGTTAGGTGAAATTTCTGTTTGTTTTCTTGTCTGTGCAAATATTAGATACTTTGTTTCCAGTCCTAGGGCTTCAACTCAAGGCCTGCATAATGTCCCTGGCTTCTTTTTATTGAAGGCTAGCACTCTACCACTTGAGCCATAGCACCACTTTGGCTTCTTTTTTGGTTCTGTTTATGTAATGCTAAGGAATTGAACACAGGGCTCCACCCATGCTAGGCAAGCAATCTACCACTAAGCCACATTCCCAGTCCCAAACATTAGGTATTTTTTAACTGGTCCTGGGGCTAGAACCCAGGGCCTGGGAGCTGTCCCTGAGTGTCATTGGGTCAAAGTTAGTGCTTTACCACTTGAGCCACAGCTCTACTTCTGGCTTTTTAGTAACTTATTGGAGATAAGAATCTCACAGACTTTCCTGCTTGGGCTGCCTTAGAACCATGATCCTCAGATCTGAGCCTCCTTACATAGCTAGAATTATAGGTATGAACCACTGATACGTGGCTATGTGGGACAATTTAGCAACAAGAACAACAATAAAATTGTAAAGAATATATGAGATCATAGTTCTAGAAATGAAACTACCAATAGATATTTAAGGTTGAATTGAAATAAGTATCATAAAGAAGTCTTTGTAGTTCTAGAGTGAAACCTGAATTCCTTTTCAGTTTCATCTTATTTAAGATTTGGGAAGTAGAGGCACAATATTAAGATGTATTCCATATCCTGTTGATAATAATAAAGAAAATAATGATCCATTCTTCCTAGTCCCTTTATTTTGAAAGAAGTATACTCTTTGTATGTTGTTATTAATGTGTCTAACAGTCAGCATGGTCTTAATACATATGTGTGTACTTAGGAATATGGAAGGATTAGAACTTCAATTGAGATGAACTGAAATTCACTATGATGGAGTAAATCTAGGATAATAATTGAGTATATTAACAGGAATTATGTATTAGTCCATTTTCTGCCATTAACATGAAATGCCTAAGCTGGGTATCTATAAATACAGGTTGATTTTGTTTTGGAGATGGAATGCCTCACCTTTGGTGAGGTCTTCACTAGAGGCATGACCTCATGGTAGATACATCATAAATAGAAGTGGCCAGTATGAGGAAGTTACCATATGGTAAACTAAGAAACCAGAGCAATAGAGGAGGAGTCAGCACTATTCTTTTCATAACAATCTCCTCATGAGTATTTATTCAAGGTCCTATGATAACTGCCTTAATCATTCTGAGGGAATGAATCCTAATGACTCAGCAGGCCTGACTTCTTAAAGATCCCACTACCTTTCAACTTCACCACAATGAAAACTATGTTTTCCATTCATGGACAAGAAAACATGGCAAAACTCTATCTAAACTGTGCAGAATCGTTAAAAAGAATCCTGAGGTTCATCCTGAGAACTACTATAAAACTAGAAAGAGACTAATATCAACATATCAAGTTAAGGAAAGGTGAAATCCAGGGAAGTATACTAACTTGAAAACTGGACCTTCAATTAAAAATGAAGTTGCTATGAGCCTCTCTTTCTTTTTGTCTTTTCTTTTTGTGGAGACACTGGTAAGAAATATGGTAATGTGGCCTCAATATATACTTTAGTAGAATAAAAGACAATTCACTGAATAAATACTATAAATAATTTTACATAAAAATTATTCTATGTGCAGATTGTGCCCCATTCACTAATTGTACCAAGCCATCTTTTTTATTTTGAACAAGCCATTTTAGTGGCAGCCAACATTGTAAATTAATATCAGCTTCTTCCAAGTTTGTGGTTCACAATCTTTATTCAGTGTCATTTGTTCAGTAGAAATGTGTATGTTCCTGGGGGGTTTAACAACATCATAATTGATTTTTAGAAGTGTGAAAATAATTTTCAAGTATCATTTATTTTCTTGTACACTTACATATTATATTTATATACCTATATATTTATGTTCTTAATATACATAAGGCAAGAAAGAATAAAAATTTGAGCCATTCATATTCACAACGTAATCCAAATTATGGATAATAACAACTCACAGTCACCCGTAATACAAATACTTTAGTGTGGCATGCTATCTTCCAGATTATAAAAAAAAGTATTTCAGAAATGTATTAAGAAAAAGTAGAATATATATTATCAAAATAAAAGATATATATACATATGTATAAGAATGAGAAATTATTAATTCAGTCTCCTAAGCTTTTTCCTGCTTGCTGGCTTAGTTTCTTCATCGATGCCTACCTTCTCTATGCCTTCTTGTTGCTAAAACAGATGTCTATTGTGTGGCAGTGATGGTGTCCCAGGCTCCATGTCACCATACCATATTGTAAGTAACTGATAAGAGGGGTAGGGTGTCCAAATCTCTGTAGTTTCTATTTTCTTCCTTTTTTATTGTACTTGAATTATTTTTATTTACCTTCATCCCTTCACTGAATTAGTACAATTCAATTAATTAAACAAAATTTCATGACATTAACCAGTCTTTAGAAACCTTTATTGCCCATCCTATTTGGGAATATAATGTAGATTTTATAATATCTTCTTAATTAAAATAAAGAATTCTACACTGGATCACTTAAACAGATACTTGTATTATAAACCCCTTTACCCAGTTCACAAAAACAGCTGGAACCCCTGGTCTAGCTTTTCTTCATTCCTCTGCTCCCTAAAATATTATTTGTTTGTTTGTTTGTTTACTTCTTTACTTATATCTAGCATTCCTCCTGTCATTGTTTTCTAGCACAGACTGTATTTTGTTCTGTAGGTCACCATTAGCAGTGATGGGCTACTCTGCAGAGACATGGGAAGCAGAAGCAGTGTGGAATACAGAGGAAGGCACATCACCAAGAAGCTTCCTCTGACCTGCTGGGCCTGAAGTTCATCAGTTCAGTTACTTGTGTATACTGTCTTCCATGTGACCATCCCAAACTCCTGGGGAGAGTAACAGGAGTCATATAAAATAATGAGAAAACGGCCAAAAACCCAGCAGAAGGCTTTCCAATATGGGAAAGTCTTTTGTGAGGTTCTGGCCACCAGATGCTGGCTGTTTAAAGATCTAGTTACTGTGCAATTCGCAGAAGGCTAGAATGGCAGGAAATAAACCAGCAGCCTTCGCAGTCCATCCCAAACCAGGAAGACTTGAAGATCACAGGGAGTGAGCTGTGCCTTATGCTTTGTTCATGCAGTAACCTGATCCCTTGCAGAAAGGGGAAAACAGACTATTTGTTAACCTTGCCTTGCAATCACAAAATTCCAGCCATTAAAAAATAAGAAATAGTATATGAAACCTGGGGTCAGATCGCCCATGGGTTTCAGGAGTTTTCAATAGAGTTATTATACTTCAGAGCAAAAAAGGTGAGGAGAAATTATAGTTTCCTCCTAGTATTTGAATTTCCTGGCATTTGTTTGCTTGAGGAAGCCCTTTTGTCATCCTTGAAATGTTTAAAGAACTGAAAGAACACTTTTCCTTTTTCTGCAAATTCAATTTTGGAAAGAGAAAACTCTACAGTGCAGAATTTATGAAGGTCCATCTTATAGGTTTTCTTTTTAAATCTAGTAATAAATACCAATCTAAAGGTTCAATTTGTATAATTATTCTTTTCTTACTCCAGTAACATACTTAAATACTGAAAAACATTCAGTTTGGCAGGAAGGTTAAAAAAAGATAAAAGATCCTCTCCCATGTGATATCCCATGGTATTTTTCCTCAGTTGTTAGTCACATTGTACTTTTGGCCAAGGCCCAGAAACCACAAGCTTCGATTACATTTGCGTTCAGACATGTGGAAGAAACACATGCTAAAACAATTAACAAAATTATGACAATTACATTTTTCCCCTATCAGTTCCTGGGATTCTTCAGCATATGCGTCTAGGGTACCAAAACAATTATCATAAATCAAGCAGACCATATTTATCCTTACCTAGCTTTCTGAAAATGTCAAAAAGTAAAAGAAAACAGGTTTTCCATAAACCAAGTGCCACTCCATTCCTTGTTTGGCTGCCAGGTCCACCCACGTGACAATGGCAGGAAGGCAAAACATCACATGTCAACCCAAAGCCACTGAGCTTGACAAACAGCCAACTGCAGTCTGAGTACTTACCGCTCTTAGATGTCTCATTTGCACTGCATTTGCTGTTCTCCCTTCTCTGTTGACAGATTTTTAGTGCTCACTAAATGGCACGTGTGATGACCTTTAAGTAGAAAATGAAAGAGGAACATCACATTTTCCTGGTATGAGGATATTTGCAGCAGCATGGTAGGCGAGCTGTCTTCCAATTCCATCAGCCCATATGGAGTGAAACAGCTGGAGTGTGCATTTGTTCATGGTCCATTGGGGGATAGGCTGAAAGGCCTTTGATAATAGTTCCATTGACTTCATAGGTTTATAATTTCACATGCATTTTTAAGCACCGAAATGAATATCACCTTTGTACCCACAGTACAGTTATGCTCAGGCACAGGCTTCATTCTCATAAAACTCATAAAATTAAGAGGAAGGATGGGCATGTGTGTTTAGAGAATGGCATAATGGGACAAGGTTAAAACCCCTAGGAAGCACAGATAAGGAAGAATCAGCCCTCCTGTGTGAGTCACAGCAAAGCTTATGTACCTGACACATACAAGAAATGGGTCTGCAGTCATTGTGCTACAGATGCATGTTTCTTTGTTTATTTTTTTAGAATTCTTCTAGAATTGGGTAAACTCATCTTTACTTACCCCATTCTTGTACCAGGAAGCTAACCTCTAAGAACTGGTTAAGTCTTGGTCGCATGGGTTGGCAATCACATCGTCTTTGTACTGCAGCCTACAGCTCCCTTTAGTGGGCTCTTTCCATGTATTTCTCCATTCCAGGGCCCCAGGTTCATTCACTCCCTTTCCTCCTTTCAGCTAGGAGAGATACGACACTATCCTTCATATTTCTTACTCCATTCCACATGGTTATAAATATCTACAGAAGGGAAGCCTTTATGGAATACTCTCCAGCAACCAACCCAGTCTGAGACTGGCTGCTGGAGTAGCCCTCTGAGGATTGGAGATTTAGTAAGTTCAGTGCTACTCTCAAAGATACCAACTCAGAAGCATAGAACAGGGCTTTCCCAGTGACTAGGCCTACCTGATACGAATTAGATCTCCCTCCCAATTGTTAGGATTTGACCCAGAAGAAGAATACTACTCCAGAACAAGCTCCAATTCAACAATTCTGCCATAGGCAAGCCAAACTAATGATGAGGATCAGGATGTGCTACTTCCCAAACATGGTACATTGAGGGCCATAAAAACTAGAAAGAATTGCCCTTTTCCCGTCATCCTTAAAGTGGACTGTAAACCCTAGCTGATCTCACCCTAGAATAGGTCAGAAAACCTTCATTTTAGAGGCATCTCCCTTATACCTGGAGAAAGGAATGTCATTATCCTCAAATCATTGAGACAGAGGAATTTGAACAGACAAGCATGGTAAAGTTTCCTCTAGTTTACTGCCATGAGATCATACCTTTGCCTACCAATCAAACTCCCTCTTTCTTTATTTCTAAAGTCCTCTGCCATGTCCCATAAAATTTATATTCAACAATTGCATATGCTTGTCTTTTGTGGTAGGAGTCTTACTCATAAACCTTGGAATGGCTGATGAAGAGGTATTACTTCTACACCCCAACATTAGCACCCATTGATCTACAGGGATCCAGGAAGCAGACAGAATTCCAACAGATGTTGACTGTTCCTACATTTTGATTTAGCCCAATGGTATTCATGCTAATGTTGTGAAGGAACATTACCAGGTATAAGGTGGGGGATGCTCTCCCTAAAGTGAGGACCTCAGTGATGCTAATCGATGTTCCATGCCAATCCACTAATGGCTGGTAGTTTGACCAAGAGTAAACCTTTGCTGTTTCAAGGCTCTGAGATACTGGGCAGTTTGTGAATGAATAGAGACAGCAATGCAGCAATGGTACCCATGCAAACAAATATTGTTCAAGTGTAAGATCTGAGCAGAGAGAACCTGGTAACTGTGGTTACCAGGACGAAGAAGTGGGAAAAACAGGTAAATCACTCAACAATGTTGGATTTATATGGTAAAGTAAGTCAAAAGGTCAAACCTACTGCATGATGACTGTACGTAATAGTGATGTGTTATATTGAGCATTTGCTACGATGGTTTCTGATGTAATCACACACACACACACACACACACACACACACATACACACAGCAGATAACGATGCAAGGAACTTGTATTCATTTGTTTGCCTGTAATATTTATTTCACTAAGCACACCAAGACATCATGTTCTACACCTTAAGCATATACAATTTTATGGGGGAAAGAGAAAAATAAATAGCTACTTTCCCTTAATATAAATTACCCTTGGATGGGAATAATTTCTGATCTCCTTATCTACCTTCATCTCCAGATATCATTTGAAAGTAGAGGCTTCTTCAGCTGTCGTCTTACTTCATCCACAGTGCCAGGCTTCAGATCCCAAAAAAGATTCTGCCCCAAGCAATAACATTCATAGGGTTTCTGAGAATTTTTTCCCAGTTAGTTGACTAAATTTATTTGCTTTCATAACCATGATCATATTTCAGGGTTTCCATAGAAAGCTGCCTTCCAAGTGGGTAAATTACCAATTATAATAATACATGAACTTGTGTGTATATGAAAATATATGCAAAATGTTCAACAAAGTTTTGTTTTACTGGATTGATCATTTGAAGTGATCACAGATAGTTTCTCCTACTCAGGAAGCTCTGTAGTGAGTATCTCAGTCGGTTACTTTGGATCTCTAAACTCTAAATCTTTGCAAGGAGAGTTAAATTTCCCTCCTCTTTTCCTGTGGAAGTCATCTCCTACATGCTTAACTCTTCCTATTTAGATGCTTAAGCAATGTACAGAAAAATATCCTGCCCTTTATGAACTTATAAATTCCTAGAAGCTAAAATTTTTTGCTTGAAAACTTGTAGAGAATGAGGAAATGTGAAGAACCTAGATTAATGAGATAAACAACTATTAAAAATTCATTTTTCTGCTCAATATTTTTACCCACCAGGGAAATGCAAATGGAAATTACATTGAGATTCCATCTCACCTCAGTCAGAGTGGTTATTATTCAAAAAATAAATAAATAACAAATGCTAGTGAGGATACAAAGAAAAAGGAACTGTATGGACACTGTTGGTGGGAATGTAAATTAGTACAGCCACTAAAAGAAAGCAAAAAAGATAATAGAGAAGGAGCAGAAGACTAGGAGCCTAGGGAAGAGAGAGGAGGCCAAAAGAAGGTAGAAGAGAGAATAAACATGATCAAAGCACATGACATGGATTTATGGAAATGACTCAGTGAAACATTGATTTCTACTACTAATACACATTAATAATTATAATAAAGAAAAATATCTATACTATGTGGCCTCCATGTGTTGTCAAAACTAATGTCTTTTGTTGTAGAACAAGATCAGAAGGTTGTTCTTATGTTGTGAAATAAGAACCAGCTGATATCCACCCAGCCTGACACTGAAGACTTGGTCATTTTTTCCTTCCCCCCAGTCTTCCCCTAACACATTTCGGTCCAGACAGAATGGTTCCTTTGTTTTCTCCTCAAAATTCTTACCTGAATTTATTTATTCATTTCCCCCTCACCTGAAATACTCTTTATCTTCCTTCTTCATTGCTTTTTTAAGAAGTCTTTTTCAGTCTCAAGTTCAAGTTTAGGCCCCACAAAGCCTTCTAGGTCTACATTGCAAGTTTGAGTGAATTCCCCTGTTCTTTAGGTTCAGTATCCAGTGATAAATAGGACTTTAAAAAACTCAAATTTTCTCTGATGTTGGCAAGAATGAGATTATCATTTGAGCTACAGGATGTCTCTTGCACGTCATCCATGCTAGAATGGGAAAGATTAGAGGCAAGAATCAAGTAATAAAGCCCTTGCCTAGCAGGCTCCAGAATCTCAGGACTCTGAGTTCAATCCCCAATACTTCCCAAGATATAAAGAATAAGCATCCTGTGTGATTCATTTGATATAGTACTTGCAAAAGCATGTGCATGAGTACTTCTGATAGCTAGAGTTGTTTGTGGTTGCACTGTAATGTAAGAACCAGAACCACTCTTTAATCATTTAAAGGCTTAGTGAGGTCAGCATCCATGTTACAGTGCTATGTGGCTCTACTAGTTCCATGTTGGGCAGTGGCCATGACACAGCAAGATCATGGCACATTATGAATCACCTGAGCCACTTATTAGTTGTATGTTCTTGAGCACATTTTTCTGTTCCTGAACTTTCTTATGTATGAAATGGAAAGGATGATGTCCTTGTCTCACAGGAAATTTAGAGAAAATTGAATGGGAAAATTCACAGAAAGCACTTTACACATTGCATGAGAGTCAGGAAATACTAGGTATTTTTACAGTTTCTAAAAGAATCACAATGCAAGTTACTAGCAGTCATTCCAGAGACACAATTCCACTGCCTCTCAGGAGTCAGGCTGACCACTCACACTGCTTTGCTTGTCCAAGGTCTCTATAGATTAGGTTCATTCCTTGGAAATCTTCTGGTCTGGACAATATATCTGTAGCTAGCCAACCCAGCTATAGAAAATTGTTTTTATCTTTCCTTCAAAGAGAAAAAATATGAAGAAGGAGGAAGGCATGGCTGAGCAGTGTTGCTGATCATTAGCCCAGTGGCATTGGGTAGAGCGTGACCTGTGCCAATCACATATCCTTGGGCAAGTCACTGAAATTCAGAGATTGGTAAGTATTTCAGTCCATTTGGGTGGCTGTACAAACCAAAATGCCTTCCTTATAAATAAGAAAAATGTATCCTTTAGAGTTTTAGAAGCTGGGAAGTCTAAGATCAAACTGCTGACTGATTCAAGTGTTGGGCTGGGTTCTCACTTCTTAATGACGTCTTCCAAGCTCTGTCCTCCCAAGGTGGAAAGGTGAGATAACTCTCCGGGGTATTCTGTAAACTCACTAATCTTTTATGGGAGTGGAGAGTTCTAGTCTCACTTCCAAATACCCCCCTACTGTGGATTAGGTTATAATTTATCGATAGGGAGGCTTCACAAACACTCAGCTCACAGCGGTAAACTCTACTCAGGGTTAAAATAGGAATAGTGATCGCTCCCTATCTGATGTGGCTATTATGATAATGGTGTCAATGCAAAGGACTTGGCTCACTTTCACCCTAAAATATATGAGTTCCTCTTCCCAACCTTTCTGTTTTCCACGGGTGAGTAGAAAACAATCCCAGCAGTTCACATTGATTGAGGGTGTACTGCATCTGTGGGGCTGGGAAATGGGAGTTCCCTTTGTACAGAGTTCTCTGAGCAGAGGAAAGGGAAGGGTCTTCTGGGTGCTATCTGAGGTGCTCCAGAGACAGAGAGGGACCCTAGGACTCCTCATTATAGTCTTTTGCTGTAATCATTCAATTAAAGCCTTTTATGTTCTATTTTACTGCATCTGAAAGGGATGGGGATATCTGGATATCTAATAGCTTCTTTTACTGGGAAAGGAGCTACTAAAAATAGCCCTACAATCTGTGGGCGGGTTTCCAGGAAATGCTTGACTTGTTCAAGCAGAGCTGCAGAGTCTGGTAATCAAGCCTTTCCTCAGAACCTCTGCCCCAGGCTGCTTTCAGATGGCTGAAGGCTGGGTCTTGTTTTCACCAAATGAAATCCTAGAGCACGATCTTAAAGGAATATAGGCAATTAAATGAGAGTTGCAGATGAACGTGGGCACATTTGTGAAGAGCAAGAACCAAGTTAAAATTGAGATATGCTATTTAAAAGATCACACCACCATCCCCGATGACCAAATGTAACCTATATTTTGTTGTCCTCTGAATAATATTGCTTCTAGAATTCCAGATCCTAAGCAATGATGTCTTTTTATCTCACACCTCAAGCAAGAAGAGGAGAAGCAGAGGACTCGGGACTTGTTTTTAAGTAAAAAGCAAATCTATTTAAGACCCTGTTACGTCCCAGATGGGTGCTACTAACTACATTTCAGAATACTCGCACAGAAGATTCCCCAGGTTTTTTGCAATTTTTGTGAAGGGCAGAGCCAAAGGCTAATAATGAATTTTCATTGTCAAGATTTTCTGCATCTGGCCTTTTCCTTGAGTTTAAATGTTATATTAATAAGTGTTGAAGATAGTTTAATGTCACTACCTTTTCTAATTTGAACTGAAGTCAGTTATTAAAAGGTCAAGCCTTAGTAATGCTTCTTAGGGAAATAGAAATGGAATACAACACACCCAACACAAACATCTTTTTATTTCAGTATTTATCTTTAATTAATAACAAAGAACAAATGACGAGAATCCAACCTTCAGTTATTATCTTCCTTTACTTCATCATAAAAAATGAAAATACAACTCTGCCTGAAATGAAGGTAGGGCATAATTATTCATCTGCTAGAAACACAAAATGATGGCTTTTTTAAAACCCAATATAACTATTAAATCAGGATTACAACAACGGCATTTTGTAAAGAAGTTTTTCCTGCTTTGCTTTTGACCAAATCAATGGTGGATTTAATTAAGGGGATACTTATGGAAGTAAATTTATAACAAATGTTTGGTCACGAAGAAACAAATACCTCTGTATGTCGTAAAGGGCACTATTTTGAAGAGGGAATTGATTCCATCTTTTATTTCAGTTTTGTTTGAAACTGTTTATTTCTCTAAAGGATAGGAGGGGAAGGGGTCCTGACAAAAATCTTTCAATGGGATGTTAATGAATCACTTGTGGTCAGCTTCACAGACAATAGCCTTTTTATTGAACTGAGTTGGGTCAAGTTTCCAGACTTTCTCTACCTACTCTTTCTCACTGCTGGAGGACAAAACGGGGCAGAAGGGGAAATGCTGGGGAGCCTAGTATTTATTGCAAGCTGTTTTTTGTTTTGTTTAAAGGGGGGACATCAATCAAGAATCTTGCTTCGAAGATGGATCTATTTTCAGGTTTACCAGGAACTCTGTGACATTCTACTTCCATCTTTATCTGTGTAAGGCTCAACATTCTCTCTTTGATATTAATGTCATCATTGGGGATCCACATACAATTGAACAGTGCTGGGACCCAGGACATGCTAAGTTTTTGAACCTTTATTGCTGTCAAAAGATTGTCCTTTTGTGAAGTCCTTTCCTACTAATTATTAATCCTCTCTGTATTTACTATGCTGTAAGTATGTGTGTGTGTGTATGCGTGTGAGTGTGTGTGTTTTCAGAACAAGTATTTACCTGCATATTACTAAAAAAAAAAAACTGTATTATTTGTGATAATAAAGTTTCAAAATTCAAACCAATCTTATAAATTGTCTCTTGATCTTGTGTTACTTTCATAAATCAAATTATATCACATTTCTTGAGGCTTCCATCTTAATTGTATTACAAAAGAAGTAGGAATTACTAAGGCCAAACATCAGAAAGTAATTTAAAACAATGCTTACAGAAATGAACAAGAGTGGGGAAAGCAGAAGACAACCAGGCTTGAGGAAGTGAGCTATTTTTCTTTGACAAGACCATGATAGTTAATAAATTAGGAAGTGAGTTGGTATATGCTGAAAGAGAGAGAGAGAGAGTATAAAGGTAGTATGTTTCTAAAGCAGAGGTCCAAGAAATGATTAGCCATCAGATGTCAACCATTTGGCTATGGGTTTTATGTGCCTTTTACATTCATTGCTCCCCAATAAAAGTAAAATGTGTCCAGTAAAATATGTGCTGCTAAAACAGGATATTAAACTGACAATAATAGGAAACAAAGAACCCTTGGAGAAATTCAAAAGTTCTTTCACATTTAAGATATTTCTTAAATAACGATGGGTTTTTCCTTTCATCTTTTAAAGACAGAATTCACTTAGAAATGGTTAAAACTTTGCAGGTATATGGATATACATGTCTATCTATATATAACCAATATGTTTGTGAAGTTGCTGAAAATATTTGAAATAGAAAACTGTCTTCAGGTCTTTGGGGTATGCAGAAGTGATACACAATCTTAATTTTATGTTTTGTGTTATTATAATAAAATCTCAGACGTTAATATTCACAGCTGAAAAAAATCAACCTATGACCTATGCTTATTTCTTCAAGATTCCATCTGTGTGAAGACAGCAAGTGATGGCTCTGCTTCAAGAGCAGAGAGAACTGGCTCCAGCCAGTTAGTGGGCTGAGGCAAATGTGATTTTGTCTCAGTCAACCCGGTTTCTAATGACCATGTCAATAAAAAAGGATAAACAAACCTCAATGAAAACAGAAGAGCTGGTCAAGAGCCGTGAGATCCAATAGATTGTCAACTCAAAGCTACAATGAAATGTTCATTTCTCAGGCACTGAAAGGAATACAAACAATCTGAAACACACACACATACATACACACATACTCTTCTTTTCTCTGTCTCTGTCACACACACTCTTCCTCTTTCTCTCTCTCTCTCACACACACACAGAGGGGAGAGAGAGAAAGAGAGAGAGAGAGAGAGAACAATCTATGATTCCCTCAGAAAGCCATAAGAAATTCTTCCCATTTTCACCTATACTCTGAACTGGTTCTCACCTATCCCCCCCACTGTGCTTATTTCAGAAGTCTAAGACTTCTCTGCTAACTCTAGGGGTCTACAGGCTATACCTCAACCTTCCCACACATCACTCATTCTTCCTATCAACAGCTGAAATGATCATACTCTGATGTCTCAAACCTTTATGAAGTTGAGATTTAGTCTGGTGTAAGGCCTTTCACAATACAGATTCATTTTCCCTTTTCAAGTCTATAACTATCTGTTCTTTGACACTTAAAAATTCTTGAGTTCAAACAAATTATCTTATTCACTAGTCCTAGCATTAGAACTATCATGTCTTATAACTGAAATCTTATTCATGCCTTTCTTACTCGCCCTTACATATGAGTTGAAGTTCCTTCCATCTTAGCACAGTCTTAAAACATTTTTTTAATGTCATATACTAATCTTCACCACTGCCCCCCCCCCACTATGGAGTCCTCATTCTTTGTTCCTCTAAATCTTGTCATTATTATTCATGTGGCTTTATTTTTTGTCAGTCGTGGGGCTTCAACTCTGGGCCTGGGTGCTGTCCCTGAGCTCTTCAGCTCAAGGCTAGCACTCTACCACTTGAGCCACAGCTCCACTTCCTGTTTTCTGATGGTTAATTGGACTTTCCTGCCCCGGCTGGCTTTGAATGGCGAGCCTCAGATCTCAGCCTCCTGAGCAGCTAGGATATAGGCTTGCGCCACTGACACTCGGCTCATTTGCCTTTTAACATGTACTTTTATTAATAATTTTGCTGACCAAGGAAGGACACGTGTTTCTTACTCAAACTTAGCTATAAAATCTTTGAATGTCTGAGCCTGGCACTGGTGGCTTACGTCTATGATCCTAGCTACTTATAAGGCTGAGGTCTGAGGTTCAAGGTTCAAAGCCAGCCCAGGCATGAAAGACTATAAGACTCTTACTTCCAGTTAACCATGGAAGTGAAGCTATGGCTCAAATGATAGCGTAATGGAATTGAATGAAAAAGCCAAGCAAGAGCATGAAGTCCTGAGTTCAAGTGCTAGTGCTCACACACACACAGGCACGCACACATGCACATACACACATATTCTTGAAGGATTCACCCTGTCTTTGTCTTTAATTCACTTACCTAGGCTTCTTTTAGGTCTTTCTGACTGATAAAGAAACAATTTTAAGTCATATCCATCCTTTTTGATGTTATGATTACATCCCTAATCCACTAATAGTAGTCCACTAATCTAGCATTTTTTCTTTCCTGAATAGAATTGTCATCACATGAAATAAACTCATCTGGGGATGTATGAAATACATAGAAATTCAAAACACATTATTTACCCTTAGGTATCAATAATCTTTCAGGTTCTTACTTGTAGAAAGATACTGAACAATGAGGAGCAACAGTATGGAAATGTTACTGTGACTTTAAAAATATGATAGAATTCTAACTTTTGGCTATAACACTTGCTAAAATTATTGTAGTATCAAACACTTAGATATCTTTCCTTTGTTCTTCCTTCAGCCAGTGTTCAAAGAAAAAGATCTTATGCTAGTCAAAATATTCTTCCTTGTGACTTAGAATAAAATGTGTACTTGTTTTTCTAACACTAACTTCTGTAAAAAGAAAAAAAGACAAAGGCAGATACTGATGGCTGTAATTCTAACTACTCAGGAGGCTGAGATATGAGGATTGCAGTTCAAAACCAGCCTCTTCAGGAAAGTCTGTGAGACTCTTATTTCCAATAAACTACTGCAAAAAAAGCAGAAGTAGAAATGTGGCTCACATGGTAGAGTCTAGCCTTAGAAGAAGAATCTCAGGAACAGTGCCCTGACCCTGAATTTAAGTCCCATGACCAATACCAAAAAGAAAACAAAAAAAGGCAAGAAAAAGTCTGCGTGGTTTAAAACTGACAATATTCAGGTACAATTATTGGACATGCTCACAATTTGAACTGAGAACAACTTATAAAGCTCATTTCTATACAGCCTTAATTTTTCACATGATAAGGTAAAAGGCATATTTTAAGGAAATATAAATATAATGGTATATGTTACAGAAATCACATCCTTAAATCATACTTCCGTACAGTCCATCTTGCTTTGTACATTACATTTTTTGGACTATGAGTGGGAAAATATAAAAGTATAAAAAACTAGAGAGGTTGAAGACATAGGTGGTTTGCCTGGCTTTTCCTGCAATAAATATCTGGCTAGGCACTCAGGACCTTTAAAACTATCTGGTGAGCAACACTGTCTTTCTCTAAGGCTTCCATTGAGAGCCTCAGAGAAAGTCGTCCTCATACTTTATCAATGGTCCCAGATTAAATCACCATATTTTCTTCAAACTCAATCCACTGAGTTTATACTGTCAAAATGCCATCTTCAGATATTCTAGAAGAAGATGCCTGTGAAATATGTACTTCCTCAGTATTATAATTTATTTTTCTGGTCCTGGGACTTGAACTCTGGGCCTTGGTGTTGTACCTGATCATTTTTTTTTCAAGGTAAGCTCTCTACCACTTGAGCCACAGTGCCACATCTGGCTTTGGTTCGCGATAAATGTCTCATGCAGTTCCTATCGGAGCTGCCTTCAACCCATGATCCTCAGATTTCAGACTCCTGAGTAGCTGGAATTACAGCGGTAAGCCTCTTGATAGCCAGCATCCCCAGTATTCTATTTTATTTTTATTTGTTTATTTTTTGCCAGTCCTGGGGCTTGAACTCAGGGCCTAAGCACTGTCCCTGGATTCTTTTTGCTCAAGGCTAGCACTCTACCACTTGAGCCAAAGCTCCACTTCTGGCATTTTCTATATATGTGGTGCTAAGGAATTGAACCCAGGGCTTTATTTATACAAGAAAAGCACTCTACCACTAGGCCATATTCCCAGCCCCAGACCCAATATTTGAAAGAACACTTTTGCTTGCCTGTTTTCCCAGGTTACATGTTTCTTATCTTTTACATTAACACTTCTTACATCAATGAACTTTTAAATGAACTTCTACTTCATTGCCTTTTGACATCACCATATTTTTTGGTTGTTGTTGTTATTGTTTGTTTTCCCTTTGGTGGTCAAGCTATGCTTAGAAATACCTCCATGCATGAGTCTTGCAGCAGCTATGGAAATGTCTTTCTTGCCAAATACCAAGAAATTTCCAAGTACTTGGAAATTGCACCTCTGGGCTCTAAATTGCATGGAGAGCTTTAAATCTGAGAAATGACTTTGGAAAGCAAGATAATTCCCAAATTCTGCTGCTTAACTTAATGCTAATTCTTGTCTTCTGATATTACTGTCTGGAATCATCCTCAACTATCCTCACAGGTCCCTAAATCACCCATGAGAGAGAGAGTGAGTTCTTCACTTGAGAAGTGTAAGCTTCAGTTTAAAGCATAAGTTCCAAGGGCACGGATATGAACACAAAATCAACAGCTCATATTTTAGACGTATTAATTCTGGGTAAATGTTTGGAAACCATTTACCTTAGATCTAAATCTTCTAGATTCCACCATGAAGAAGCAGTCTGTGTTTATTTTAGCCAGTGATTTCAGAGAGAAAACATGGCTACTCTGCTAGTCGTGTTGCTCCTGTAATCTGCCTGCATGAGTCACCACTCCTAATCCCGGGCTCTCCAATGAGCTGGCCTATATTTCTTCAAAGTGGTTTCACTGACTCTAAAAATGTTCCCATAGAAAAAAGGAGAATGTCTGTATTCCTCCACTGAAGAATTCAGGGACAATGAGCTTAGTCTTGAAAACCTCAGTAGTTCCAAAATGTGATTGGTTTTATGCAATAGTGCTTCCCAAACCATAAAACCCTGACTTTAGTTTTCACTTATGTAAATGTTGAGTTAAGCACTTGGCCTCACAGAGAAAGAAAGAGAAAGGGAGAGAAAGGAAGAAAAAGAAGGAGAGAGACTTGAATTCTCTTTTCAACATAAAATACAACTGAAACAAGAGAGATGCCTTTTTTTTTACTTCAAAATCATTTATTATTTTCATACTTCACGTTTCTCACCTATAATTCTGAAATCATGATCTCAAATAATTTACACATGATTTCCTTTAGTGTAGTTGGGAAGAATGTGTGTTTAAATTGGGATTGGGATTCCATATGCTCTGGAACCTGACCCATGAAAGGTTAGCACACACAAGCACACTCTGTTCCATTAATTTCAGGTATTGACGATGCCTTGACATAACACAGACTGCATAAACTTCTCAAACAATCAATGGAATTTCTAATGAGATGACTGAGGCTACACCTGATTAAATATTTAAGGTCCCAAAGAAATGATTAGGAAGTAAGTAGTGCTACAAAAAAAATCAGTGGTAAAACCTAGATCTTTTTGTAAAGAAGGTAATCAAAAGTGAGAATTGTAGTGTTAGCAGTGGGTACTTTTCTGGCACAATAAAAGTTTCTAGTTGGATAAGGCCCAAGACAGCAAGCAGGCAAAATAAATGGTCTGAGTTCCTCAAAATCACAAAATAAGAAATAGAAACACTTTTTCCTCTGAAGGAAGTACAGAAGACAGAGGAAAGATAGAACTGATAAAACTGGAAAATGTCAACCTATAGCAAAAAAAAGTAAATACTTTCCTTGCAATGTAGAGACAACCAGAAACTACTAGTTTACATGAAAAGCCTTCTTCATCTCCAGACAGTAATTTTTGTCAGCACTAAAGTTTTGCTCTCACAAGGTTAGCTGTATAGGAACTAAATGAGGCCCATAGGATGTATATACAGATTTTTGACACAGTATATTTACTATTTTGACCCAAGCCTTAGTTAGCCCTTGAGTTGTTTACTTACCCAGTAAGAAGCTGGACAGAAACCTGATTTACTAGAATCACATCTCATTTCTTTGCTTTTGAAGGAGATATCATGGTGGAGGTTAATCTGAAAACTTCATTATTTTCCTTCTTCCTTCTTATTTGGCAGTATTTTGATTCCAGAAGAACATTTCTGACACCCAAGCCTGCTTTTACATGCCATTAGTCTCCAGCCACTAACCGAATTGTCATGGGAAGATAATATCTCTAGCCTCCACAAATTATATATACCAACAGAAAGAAGTGCAGAGCCAGAAGGCGTGGAAGACCCTAGCAGAATCACAGAGCATATTGGCAGCTTGGATAGTAAAGCCAAAAATAGTTGGTTTGATTTTTGCCCAGTCTCATGGCATGTGAAAATAAGAAAACACATTTCAATTTATACAAACATTTCCCAAATTTTATTTTAAAAGAAGAGAAATATCATAAAGTGACAGATTTTTCCTTGGGACATATTTTGTATATGTTAAAGAAGTTTTCTTTGGGCCATATTCTTTAAAGCTTAAAGAAGTAGAAGGGATAGAGTTTATAATAAGGCATCCCCAGTTAACTAGGTGAAACACTGTGATGTCCAGTGCTGACCATCAAAGAATGGAGAAGTTAGAAAATGACTCAAAATGTTGCAAATGACTTAAAGTAACTACATAAGCTAAAACGTAAATCATAGGTCTAGGTTTAAACAAATAAGTAAATGGGAGTTATTAGAATTGCCAATATTTACTTGTTTTTCTTATTTTTAAACAGTTCTCCAATTGCCTTCTAATTGTATTATTTGATCCTTAACTTCCTTAACTTGCTATCACATGAGAGCTTTTATATTCTCCATTCTAAACTGCTTAGTTGAATCTTCAGTTTAAATAATCTAAACCATGTCCATAATATTCATTTGAATATCCCCTTGCCTCAACAAACATTATAAGTCCCAATTTTTATGAGCTATTTTGACTTTTTTTTTTGCCAGTCCTGGGCCTTGAACTCAGGGCCTGAGCACTGTCCCCGGATTCTTTTGCTCAAGGCTAGCACTCTACCACTTGAGCCACAGGGCCACTTCTGGCTTTTTCTATATATGTGGTGCTGAGTAATTGAACCCAGGGCTTTATGTATACCAGGAAAGCACTCTAGCACTAGGCCATATTCCCAGCCCCTAGTTTGACTTTTATGCCTGGAAATACCATAAGAATCCTGTATCAGACTCCATGTGTAAAATTTGACTCCATAGAATATTATTTTCATTTAATAGTTGAAAGATTTGAATCCAGAAATATTATATTTTTGTCCAGGTTATCATACCATGAAATATATATAGCCAGATATATACATGATTCTAGAACTATGTTCTATTTGTTTCATTAATCTTTCTTTATGGACTCCTGTGTATCTACCAATGCAGTTTAGTGAAAGTAGGTAATATGAAATTTATCTTCAGAAATCACCCATAAAATACATACTGAGTTAGTTTTGTTTGTTTCTGTTTTTAACTCAATCTCCTGATGCTTGCCTACTGGGCAAGTGGTCTACCAATTGAGCCTTGATTCCAGCAAGAGTTAGGTAATAAATAAATAAATAAACTCTCACATCCTTTCTAAGGCTCCTAATTGAATCATCTCTAAGAAATTGAAAATGTGAAGAATTCATGGCCCGAAGTCTATGGGTCTACAATTGGGCTGACCAGGCACTACGAATTCAGCCAAGTGTGAAGAGTTTCTATTAGTTCTAACCCAGATGGCCCCTTGACTCATAGTACACGGATGCAGACTAAGTCAGGATAAGAGTCAAAGTAATCACTCAAATCTGACATTCCTTCATGCATACCAATAATGGCCCTAAAAGTCATCTCTGGCTATTTCTGGGAGTCTGGGAAACTGTCCTAGTTGGTACTGACTTTCTAAGGTTTTACGAATTCTGGGACATTCCTTCTTCATGATCTTACATATCCCACCATCATAATGCTCCATCACAGTCCACAGGGCTTTAACATGCTTTCTAAAACAGACTTCATTATATATAACCTTACTAATCTTGGTGTACCAGAGTACATTGTAACTCCACAGAAGTGGATAGGTCAGCCATCCAATGCTACATCATCCTAAATAACTGAAAGTCTTTTTATCCCCCATCCTCATATTCTTAGAGACCCACCAGTGTAGTCAGTTTTGTATCAATATCTCAGTCATGTGACATGAGTGCTATATATCATGTGCCATGCAAGTTGTATATAATGTGTCTGGAAAACAGAGTAGTTAAGGGGATACAGTACTACATAAAGACTACTATTAATAGGTCTAATGACTTGATAAAATAAATACCCTGATATGGAAATCAACTTGTACTCCAACTATCCAACCTAATGAGACAAACAAAGTTTAAGTTTCTTTTGTTTTCATCTGGACATTCCCAGATCCATGAATGCTAAAAACAGTTGCTAGCTGAGGTTTCCAGTCCTATCTTGCTCCACTTGAGGATAGACTTTGATGTTCATCTTGTCCATATTTCACTGAAAATGTTTTGAGGGTTGTGTTATATTGTGACCTCCAGAGATAGATCTATCCTTTATCAGAAGGCTTTGAACAGATCCAGGCACCACCCTGAATCAAATGAGTAGAGCAATCAAAGAAATATTAAAGAATATTTAGGTATATAAGGCACTAAGAATCATGGTGGAAAGCAAAAGGTTCTGAGCTCACTGGCAGGATTTAGAAAAAATGTACTTTAATGTAAATCCTTTAATAGTATGCCACCATGAGCTTGTACATTGTTTTCTGAGTCCTAGTTTCCTTGTCAGGAGATAGAATTCAAGTATACAACACAGATTTTCCAATTAGTCTAATATCTAATAAGTGTTTCTAGACTGAGTAGGATTGAAGTGTGTTTAACTGAAGTCCATTTGTTTTCAGTCACAATTAAAAGACCATTGGCCATAAAAGTTTGAAATTTTTAAGAACTTAAATCTATATTGTAGAAGTAATAGAAGCAATGCTCTATCTTTCACAAACATAAGTCTATCACTATTTAGAGACTCCTAAAGTGCATGAGCCTTGAAATACAAAAATGTAAAGATCAATCACATCAACTGTCCTCCCCTCTACCTTCTGTGTATCATGATGTGAATCCATATGGAAGTATATAATTATATTCTTTCCTTTGAAGGTAATATATTATAATTTAAGATTAGCAGCCAGATTCTGGTAGCTCATGCCTGTAATCCTAGCCACTCAGGAGGCTGAGATCTGAGGGTCGGGGTTCAAAGCCAGCCCAGGCAGGAAAATCCACAAAACTATTATCGCTAATAAACTACTCAGAAAAAGCTGGAAGTGGTACTGTGGCTCAGATGGTAGACCTCTGGCCTTGAACAAAAGAAGGTCAAGGACAGAACACAGGCACAGAGCTTAAGTCCCAGGGCTGGCACAAACAGATTAGCAAGCAAAGTCTTACACTGCAGTCATTTATTACTATATTCTGTTTTGGAATTTGTCATGTTAGCACTATAGAACACAGAGATACAACAAATGGTGCTGACAAAACTGGTTCAACACCTGCAACAAATTAAAACTAGAACCAGATATATCACCCTGCACCAAAATCAATTCCAAATTGATCAAAGACCTCAAAGTAAGATCAGGTACCCTGAAAACACTACAAGAAGGAAGAGGAGAAACACTTGGGCTCCTCGGCACAGGACAACACTTCCTTAATAAATGCCCAGAAACACAAAAAATCAAAGAAAGGTTGGACAATGGGACTGCATCAAACTGCAGAGCTTCTGCAAGGCAAAGGACATAGCTTGCAAGATAAACAGAAAGCCCACAGATTGGGAGAAGATCTTTACCAGCCATACAATGGATAAAGGCATCATATATAAAATATATGTAGAACTCAAAAAATTAATTTCCTCTAAAACAAATCCTCAAAGAACCAATGGCCCCCTCAGTAAGTGGGACCTTGGAAAGACCAAAAAAGAGATTTCTCTGAAGAGGAAATGAGAATGGCCACATGAAGAAGTGCTCTACATCACTGGCCATAAGAGAAATGCAAATCAAAACAACACTGAGATTCCACCTCACCAGAAAGTCCATTATCAGGAAAACTAACAATAACAAATTCTGGATGGGATGTGGTCAAAAGGGAACCCTACTACATTGTTGGTGGGAATATAAACTTGTTTAACCACTCTGGAAAGCAGTATGGAGGTTCCCCGGAAGGCTAAATACAGAGCTCCCCTACAACCCAGCAGCCCCACTTTTGGGCATCTACCCAAAAGATTACAAACAAGACCACACTAAAGCCACCAGCACAACTATGTTCATCACAGCACAATTGGTCATTGCTAAAATATGGAACCAACCCAGATGCCCCTTAGTAGATGAGCGGATCAGGAAAATGTGTTACATATACAAATGGAATTCTATGCCTCTATCAGATAGAACAACACTGCCCTATTCATAAGAAAATGGAAGGATTTGGAAAAAAAATTATACTAAGTGAAGTGAGCCAGACCCAAAGAAACAAGGACTCTATGGTTTCTTTCCCTCATAGCGAATAATTAGTATATGTTTAGGCTAGTTATAGCAGAAGATTGCAATAGCCCAATAGCTATGCCCTTATGAACACATAAGATGATGCTAAGTGAAATGAACTCCATGTTATGGAAACAAGTGTTACATCATTGTGTAATTATTTTCAACATGACATGTGAAACAGTACCCTTTTTTCTTTTCCCCTCATATTCCCTTCCTGTGTTTTTACCCCTGCTATCACTGCATCCAATCTTAGTACCCTGGATACTGTATATATGTATATTAGAACTAGGGAAGGGAAAGAGAATATCAAAATTGAGAGACAAAGGATAAAAAGACAAACCATTCCAAAAGCAATACTTACAAAACCATTTGGTGTAAACTAACTGTACAACTCATGGAAGGGAGAGGGAAAGGATGAGGGGGGAGGTGGAGGAAAAATGAGGGAGGAGGTAACAAAAAAAAGAACACAGAATAAATAATATATATATGTGTGTACATATGATATGTATATATTCACTCTGTTTATAGTCTGTTTATCTTATTTTCTATTTATTTCTATTTATTTTCTATTTATTAATATAGAAGGTCTTACTGCAGTTGATCAATGCTTTTTTCCTAACTATCCTTTTAAAGTTAACAGGTTTGTTTTTAAAGGCCTAATTTTTTTATTTACAAGGCATTCCTTTGTTTATGAAAGACATAAAAGCAAAAACCCTCATAAAGATGAAATAGGATTCTTGCTATGTGACTCAATTATTTTTGCTTAAAGTATTTCCAGGAAATGATAAAAATGCAACTATCATCACATTTGCCATAAATAAATAGTATAAATTATAGTAAAGAATGAATATTACTGGAAACTGTCAAATTTTCCTGAGTTGTGGGAGGCTTAGAGCATCCATCTATTAAGATGCTTCCTGCCATCATAATACAATGACTCTCAATGGGGCTGGAGCCTCTGGTACTTCTCATCCCTTTACTCAGGAAAAATCAGTTGAAGAAACATGGCTGGCAATAGAGTATGAACAACCTATTCCTGTGTACTTGCTCATTTATGATTGAGTGATCATAAAAGAAATGTTTAAACCAGTAGACACATGCCATGTTTAAATACATCTGATTTATGATATAAGTGGTTTTGACTCAACTCTAAACCTTGGAAACTTTTTCTCTGATGTAAAGGCTGTTTCATAGACTAATCAGTTTCCAGCATAAGTTTTCCAGAAGTAAGGTTGATTTTCCCGAGTATCTACAATATTTTACAGTTATGATATAAATGTTAAACTGAAGGTTGGAAGAGTTTACAATATATAACCTGCTCAGGGAATTTCCTGGAATTTCTACAGTATAAGCTGAATATTCTTTTACTCATTTCTCAGTGGAGTAGTTGCCTTGTTTGCCAGACTATAAAACAGTGAGCTAACCAAGAAAGCCCTTTGATAAAGAACTACCAAAGCTTCTGAAGCAGTAAATGAGAAGCCCTGGGGCAACCCTAGAAACTCTTATCCCAGTAATCAGCGATTAAAAATTCCCCTATTGAAGAATATTAGATGATGGAAATGGAAACATCTCAAATTTATCTACAGCTCAATGAACAGATTTTCATTGCATGTTTCACTGGAAAGCTTATTTCAAACACCTCATTTTGTTCTGCCTTTTGCTTTGTATTCTCTCAAGGCTTAGGATTTCTCTTTGGGAAATATTATTTAGAGCCACAGAGTCTTGAGAATATCATGAGAAAGTGCTACACAGACTTAGCAGCATTCCCTAACAGTCTGAAAGTTCATGCAGTTTTGAAAGGGCTTTTAGAAGAAGGCCCAGCATCTTTGTCAAGCACTGTAGAAAAAGTCCCAGAGCAACATTCCAAAATCTTGCCTGATAAATGATGGAAGTCAGCACCCAACTCGCTATCAGTGATGTTAGGTGAACCCAGCAACACAGACCATGAAAGTCATCAGATAATTTCAAAATTTCACTTAACCCATTGGTGTGGAATTCCAAAAACTTGTCACTAAAGCTGATAACCTTGTAAAGCAAAATGAATAAATAGAATGTAAAAAAAAAAAAGCACCTCATCTCTAACTTGCTAGAAAAAGGGACAAGGACAATTTAAGTGAAATGGAGAATAGGAAGAACAAGAAAATGTGTACCTAGAAAATCAAGATCTTTTTAAAGGGATAACATTGAACTGCGTTGGTAAATTGTCACTCCTTTGTACAACCACTTAAAGATAATTATAAAATATTAAAAAGAAGTCATGAGTGAGACATAATGGTTAGAACTTAAAAAAAAGAAAGTCAAGATTTGGATAATGAAAAGCTGAAGGTAAATGTGTACATAGGTCTAGAAGCCTTTTTTTTTTATTAAAATCTTACAGGCTGACATAAGGACATTGTGTCATTAGTGCATTATTAGTTACATTAATTGTTGCTTAGTTGAACATGGCTCAAGTATGGAGCTCACCATACTCACAAGAAAAACCTGATGAATATTTAGTTCCATTTGATTGAACAAAATTGAAAACTATTTTGTTCCAACCTTAACACAAGCCCTGTGGCTTTCCACACCTTGACAATATGTAAGTCAAGACTTCTGTGGTCACCTTTCACCACAGTCTTCTCTCTCTGCTTCTGACATCAGCATTTTTGTCTCTTACTGAACACTTTGGCACACTATTACTAGGTACTTTCTTAGGATGATATGTCATTTTCTTTGTGTACCTATTATGCCTGTCTAGTTCTACTTCAAGGTCTTCAAGATTAGAGCTAATCTACGTGTCCCTCAAAGCAAAGCACATAGACCTAAGTGACCTCTATGTGCTTGCATGTATGCATACGTGTGTGTGTGTGTGTGTGTGTGAAAAGCAAAGCACATAGACCTATGTGCTTGCATGTATGAGTGAGTGTGTGTGTCTGTGTGTGGTGAAAAGCAGATAACTCATGTAATTTTATTGAGGCCGTTTTCAAAGCTCCTGAAAGAACATCAGCTTACCAAGACACCTTCAGTTTGGGCTCTCACACTGTGGATGAGGAACCCAGTATGACAGTGCACTGGAGTCTGGATATGGCCTTTAGATTTGCTTGCTTTCTATGCTAAAACATCACTTCTAATATTATTCATCAAGCCAAGTCACTTAAGCAAGTCAAAAGAGGGAGTGATGCTCATATCTACTTTATGCTCACATTAATCACTTTCAATGTGCTCTGGTGTCTGGGGGTGGGGGAACTAGATAGGTAAGAAAACTAAAGGTATAGGTAAGTCTCTCTTGTTTCCTCTTACCGTGCTCATCAATGTCCTTTCAAAGGGGCTATCAGGTGCTTCTCTTTAAAGGATGAGTTCAGGAGCAGGATTGGAAATGTGAAAGGGATTCATTGATTTGGTTTTTATTAGTTAGTTCTGGAGTCCGCTGTGTGCTAACCAGGACTGTAAGAAGAACCAG
Source organism: Perognathus longimembris pacificus (assembly GCF_023159225.1). Classification (NCBI taxonomy): domain Eukaryota; kingdom Metazoa; phylum Chordata; class Mammalia; order Rodentia; family Heteromyidae; genus Perognathus; species Perognathus longimembris. Next base: position 36,118,764 of record NC_063169.1, read on the forward strand.
GTAGGCAAGGTTCCTGAACACAGGGATTTTTCATTCTAGCAGGCAGTGGGTGACATGGCAAAAACCAATCAACAATCACAGTAACAATGAACACACTATAATTTTTATGGGTAATAATTGCCCCAAATATAATAAAAGTGAGAGATATATTAAAAGTGACAGGTGTCCTGTTGGTGCTAATTTTTAAAGACGGGTAAGATCTTGCTCAGAAATAGTCATTTAGACTGACACCAAACTGACATGAAGAAGTCATCCCTTGGGTGGCTAAAGCATGATGAGAAGCATGCAGACCTGTATAAGACTAGCTCAAATAATGAAAACAATACAGAACGGTCAGTACCTTACAACCTGGAGAATACTTCAATTTTTTTTCATAGAAGTTAGGTAAGAGTATATGGTTCCTTAGTCAGATTGAAGGATTCGGAAGATCACACTGTTACTCTATGGTGATGAATATTTGGGGTTGGAACTGGGACAAGTTTGAAAGATGGAACATGCCATCACAGGAGTCAAGCTGGCTTGAACTGAAGCAGATTGGGATAAAGAATGACAGGTGATTTCAGAAGATGTCTTGAATAAATCGCTGGAAGACAGAGTTAATGGCAAAAATAATCCAGGGTGGATTTAGGGATGCGGACTGGAAAAAAATACAGATTTGTATGCCAACTATTGAAATTCAGAAGAAATAAAATAAAAGAGTTCTAGGTTAAAAAAAGAAACATGAGTTTTGTTTTGTTTGCTTCAAGATGATCATTACACTTCTGGGATAATATTTTAGATAGTCAAGATGGTTCAGATGGTAAAAGAATTAAATAATTTCAGTGATCAACATTGCAGTATTTGGAACAGTGGCTGTAGAGGTGACAAAAACAGCAATATCTCCTTCCTATACAGCCGATGGAGGATCAGGGACAGATGTGTCCATAGCTGACTGTATTATAGATGAGAGTTTTGGTGACAGTTCTAATAGTTCCCAAGAAAAGCACTTCGTGAGAATGAAGAGGAAATGACTAATTCTGACTCATAACATCTTTGATAGTCTTTGGAAAGTTACTATTTTCTTCTGAAAACATCTTTCCCTTCCCACCTCCCTTCCTTTGGGTCAGAGTCTAAATAACCCTTTCAAGCCAATCAGTACAACTAATGGGGGAAATTGCAATTATCTGCAAAACCAACATTTAATGAAGGAAAGTAATAGAGTTGTTGAATCGAGCTTCTTAGATGAACTTCCTATTTTCATATTTTAGGAGCCTTCTCATATTCTTATGAGTCAAATGCATAGCCTTCATATAGCAGTTTGAACAGCTAGTGGAAGAGCCGTATAGGCTTCAGTGCCTAAAAATAGTCTGAATTTCCTAATATGACATTTTCTGTACATATTTTTTATTAACTGAATGGCTTATAAGTATTCAGGAAAATAATGGACACTGAAACAAATTACAAAATATTTTTGTATTACAGAATGATTTTCAATTTTCTTGCCTTTCTTTTATTTATTTCTTTTAATTTTTTATTGTCAAAGTAATGTACAGAGAGGTTACAGTTACACCCGTAAGGCAATGAGCACATTTCTTATCAAACCTTTTACCTCCTTCATTTTTCTCACACCTTTCTCCCTCCCTGGCTCCCTCCCCACCCTCCCCTGAGTTGTACGGTTGGTTTGCATCATATTGTCTTGTAAGTATTGCTGTTGCATTGGTTCTCCTTTTACCCTGCATCTCTCCATTCTAGTGTTCCCCTTTTCTAGTTCTGATAATCATACATAAAGTACCCAGTGTACCAAATTCAGTCACAGTGACAACAGAGGTAAAAGCATGGGGAAGAAAGGCAAAAGAAAAAGGCAAAATTTCATAGGGTACATTGGAAATCACAACATCAAAGATAAACCACTTATTTCCAAATCTTGTAGTTTATTTCGATTAGGATATCTTATGTGATCATATGTACATTGCTATTGAGCTATTGTGCTCCTCTGCTAGGACTATCATAGACCATTGTTTCCAATGAGTGAAACTATATGTTTCTTTGGGTCTGGCTCACTTCACCTAGTCATTCCTTCTAATAGATGCATAGAATTACATTGTGTATATGTACCACATTTTCTTGATCCATTCATCTACTGAGGGGCATCTGGGTTGGTTCCAAATTTTAGCAATGGAAATTGTTTATCACAGCACAATTTACCATCTTTTGCCTTTCTTGATATAGAGGTTTTTTTGTACCATAATGTGCACTAATTGCAGCCATTACAGCCTATAAATTCAAGAATTTGTGAACAAATGCAAAAATTCTTGTCAAAAGTAGGGTAGCAAAAAGATTGACACAGGAAAATGAAAAAAAGCACATGTGTACGTACAGAAACACGCTATAAATACATGATCTAAAATCGTGCTAAACTGTGGATGGTATTTATTTATAAATAATAAGTCCAAAGCACATGTCTGGTAGATAAATGAGTTTAAATTACAATAGAAAAATGTGATCTTTATCAGTAGAAAGACGAGTATCATAATAGCATAGTCCCACTGCCAAGCTCCTGCCTGCCCTCATATGTTGTGTTGTGACAGCTTGGAAGTGCTTCCCCCATTACAGTATCATAGAATATCACACCTAGAGTCTGACAGATCATCCAAATTGACCACAATATCCCCACCCATAAGTCTGAACTTATTTTATACACTCTACATATTTCCTTGAGGAAGTTTTTGCTTCGGCTCACTGCATGAACGCGGCTGTAAGGCTGTGCTTCCTCATTACACTGCCCCAAGTGAGTCCAAGGGAAATCCACTCTAAGGAAAACCAACTTCTACCCAGCTTCATTTTGTGGAGCAAGGTGGGCTTGTCTGCTTAAATTGGAGAGACAAGATGGGTTCTGAGAAGCTGAACTGGCCCATTGTTTACCAAGCCTCTACCAGAAAGGAAATCCACTCTGCACATATATCTCAGAATCTGATCATATATCTCAGAATAATACATCTCAGATATCATATTTCAGTTCTGATATCTCAGAACTGATATCTCAGTTCACAGAACAGGGCATCTGCTTCCATTTAAAAACAAGTTAGAAAGACTTCAATTCAGCTAAAGAAAGAGAGGGGGGATGGAGGGAGGGAGGAAAGAAAGGTAGGAAGGAAGGAAGAGCAAAAGGAAGGTAGGAAGGAAGAAAAAAAAAAGTCTTTGTTTAATCACATCATCTATGTCACAAGCTCTGAAAAATGCCAGGAAATTCCAAGCTAAAGGAAAATACTCCATCCACAACTGACACCATGGGGCTTATTTTTGTTCTCTCACATGCCTGCAAACAGCAGATGAAGAATCTTGTCAGTTCATGTCATAACCTTGGCATAACTCGTTCTCTCTCTTTCTAATTTAATAAGAATATGAGATTATACTGACCCTGTTCTCCTATTTCTTATTAATGCTGAACAAGCACTTTTGGCACTCACAATTCAAATCATTGCCATGTTGCTCTGTGCTTTCGCATGTTTGGCTATGAAGTGAAGTGTCTTAACCTATCATCTGTCCTTAAGGCCTGAGGAAGGAATTATTTTAGCATTCTTGCTCTTAGCTCAGATATATAAATCTGTGATCAATGACAGGTCTTCAGCTCCAAAGTTAACACAAAACTATGGAGAACAGAAAACACAGAGGGGATGGAGGATGGGGAGGAGAAAATAGCAAAGATACACAAGCAGAAGAGTATTCAGTCTCCTGTTTTGTGACCAGCTATGGTTTCTGGATTTCATAATGAGATGAAGAATGTGTGTGACTCCCAAACTATGTAACTCCCTTTTAAATATGAAAAATGTTTTTTTAGCATGGAGTATCCTGAGTTTCTGTATAGTTTTTAGAGTTGTATGGTCCACAATAAAAATAGAGATCCCTCAGATATTACATCGTTCACCTCTTCAAGGATTTTCAACTGGATCACTCCAACCATCTGAGAATAGAGGAAGAAAAATGAAAAAGTAACATCAGGACATCTGTCCCAGATTATAATCTACAGTCATGCCAGAGAGCAATGACAAGTTGGATACAAAATGTATACACTGCCTTACATATGAAACTGTAACCCCTCTGTACAACACTTTGACAATAAAGAAAGGAATATTTTTAGATCTAACAAAAAAGAATGTGGCTCTAGTAAAATAGAGTATTCTTTATAGCACATTCATATTTAATATCTGTGTGTGGGGTGTGTGTGTGTGAGAGAGAGAGAGAGAGAGATAAAGAGAGAAACAGACAGAGACACAGACAGAGAGACAGAGAGAGAGGGTGCATGTATTGGAACTTGAACTTAGAGTCTTGTACTCTTGCTTGGCTTTTAGACTCAAGTTTAGTGCTCAATCATTTGGGCCACAACCGTTGATAAACTGGTTAACCAGTGATAAAAATGTCTCAGATTTATATACCTTTGAAGCCTCATCCTCAAATCTCAGACACCTGAGTAGTTGAGATTACAGGGGTGGACCACCGGCACCTCACAGCATTAATTGAAGAGTGTTTATTGATGAAGACCCTGCACCTACCTGTTTTGCTTGCTGTAAAGATGAACTCTGAGAGCTTCCAATTCAGCTTTACTGAGAGAATATGGAATAGAAGATATAAAATAGTAGCCACCAGGATTAGTAAATTTGGAGAACTGGCCACAAAGTAAGTAAATCCATGATTTCAGAGAGGTACAGTCTTGCTGTTGGACCTCACCTCAGCTCAATCTTTCAACAGGATTTCTTGGGTGCCCACTGTGATGGCACAGGTGGTAGGCACAGGTGTCACCAAAAGTGTTCCCTCATGAGGAATACAAGACATGCATGGTGTGTGTAACACAGGTCTCAACAATCACACAGGTATACAATTTCCCAGTTATCCACACTCAGACACATACAAGGTTGCTGTGGTTTGGATGTGATTTAATGGTACATTGATTAGATGTTTGGTCCCCAGTTTGGTAGTAGAGAGGGGATATGGAAACTCTAAGATGCAGATCTTAGTGATAGGTCATTATTCATTCAATTCAAGAGTGCTTTTGAGGTGGTGGTGAGACCTCTATCCCTCTCTTGTTTCTTTTGTGATGTGATTTCTTCCTCCTTCATGTCCTCCTACTGCCCACTGTGGGGTCCTTGCCAAAGACAGCATTACTAAACTAAATCAATTTCTGTACTGTATAATCTGCCTTTGGGTTTTTGTTATACTAATGAAGAACTTACTAGTAAAGATTATAACAAGGAACAAATTTAGACAGGGCATCAGCTAGATGTTGGTAAAGTCAAAGCCAGCGAGAATATCTTTAGGCCCACTGAATAATCAAGGGCAGACAAATGGTCTAAGTCAACACAACACGGCTTATAAGCACACATACAAGAAGGTAGTACATAGGACTACAAGAATCTTGACCCAGTATCAACATTTCTAAAGCTCAATCTTGTCATTAGTATAGGTGAATATATTTGTAATTCTCATGGATTTGTATTAGAAAAGAGATAATACCTAACATCCTGACCAAGGCAGTAGAATAGCTGGGAAGAACTTACTGAAATCATACTGTAGTCAAATGGCATCGAAGGAGCCCCTCAGATATAACAGGACAAAAATATAAAATACTTACAATACCATAGGAGGAACCAATAAAGGGAAGACAAGATGTCTGCAATGAGAGATAATTAGGAGTGAAATCCTTAGGGCTCAACACTTTTCTAAAATTCAACAAAGTATTACATTTATGAGACAGATCGTTCAAAAGCTCATAGTGTATAACTAAATACAAACTAGCTTGTTTGTATTGGATCATTCAGTGTCTGAGAATAAATTATTCATTCAAGCATTAATAAGTTAGAATTTTTCTATTTGGCAGTTGAGGAAATTTACTTAAGGAAATGAAAGAGCTATCTACCAAATTTGGACCTGCTCATTATTTTGTAAAGCTGGCCCAAATCTCCAAATGTAAAAGAAAGTTCAGGTTATTTATTAATGTGTGTCTTTTAGTCTACTGATCTATACTACGCCTAAAAAAGTCCTGAGATTGTATGGAACTAAAATATGAAAACAAGAATTTGCCTCACAATAGCCTTGGAAGTAGAGAGAACCAGCTGTAAGAATGATTATCAATGCAGTTTCCCTCTGTCATGAAACAACTTTTAATGATACCCCATTCCCTTTCAAAGACATTTCTGTATTCATTATTTCATGGGGAAAAGTAAGTTTTTTTCTTGTATATTCTCTACTGAAATACACTTTTAAACTTCTGAAAATAATTAAGATTTGGGTTTATATCCTTTACTAAAGACAATAGGAAAATGTCTATCAATCACTTGGTGCACAAACACAAAACCTTCTAAAAAGTGAGATGCCATTCAAAGTTACAGTATAATCTACATTTCTCTTAGAAGAAAAATAAAAAAATTGACTTGATCCTCACCTTCCTCCCAAAAAATAAAATTATGGCTTTTATTTTTATTGTTTTCCGATCTGAATTATTAAAATAGCCCTCCCCAAATTATATCTTCTCAGTTCACTTTGTTGTACTTTCTGTTTTCTTTCTGGGTTATTCAAACATTTCCCTTCAGAAATATCATCTTCTAAATCCACTTTGTACTTTCCCTGATGAGCTTAATATGAAGTAAGAAACTCTTGCATCTTTTCCCTGCTCACTTAGGAGGTACAATTTGTAAACATGCTCTGCAAGCTTTACACCTGTGTCATACACAATCCTTTCTAGCAGCTGTCTCTAGATCTTCTTGTCCTCACTCTCAGGCTTTCCTCTAATTAATAAATCCTGTAATTTCTCACATTAGGGGAGGAGGAAGCTCAAAACCTCCAAATTTTCCATTTCCTTGTGAATGGGGCAAAGTCATTCTTTCTGATGGAAGCATAAAATTCCTTTGTGTATATGTACCACATTTTCTTAATCCATTCCAAAACTACATTAAGTGAAGTGAGCCAGACCCAAAGAAACATAGATTCCATGGTTTCTCTCATTGGTAATAATTAGTATATGTCTATGATAGTCCTAGCAGACAATCACAATAGCTCAATGACTATGCGCATATGATCCTATAATATGATGCTAAGCAAAATGAACTCCAAGATATAGAGACAAGAGGTTTTTCATTGATATTACTATCTTTAATGTACCATGTGAAATTTTTTTCTTTTTTCTTTCCATGGTTTAACCCCCGTTGCCACTGTATTTGATTTTGGTACCCTGGGTACTATATACACATTTATCTGCATTAGAGAAGAGTAGGGGAACATCATCAACATGGTAAGACAAAGGATAAAGGGAAACCCAAAGCAATAGGGATACTCACAAGAAAACATGTTGGAAATTAACTGTACAACTGGAGAGGGGGTTGGAGCAGAGAAAAGGTTGGGAGAAAAATGAAGGAGTGAGTAAAAGTTTGACAAGAAATGTACTCACTACCTTATGTGTGTAAACTGTAACCCCTCTGTACATCACTTTGAAAGTAAAATTAAATTTATGAAAACTAAGGAAAAAGAAATAGAGGAAGGTGAATAAAGACTGCATCAAAATGAAAAGAAACAAAAACAGCCACCAAACTTAAATTCCAGAGTTGCCCCAGCTGTGTCATCCGATCATATTTAGAATTGTCCTTACCCTTGCATTATCTTAATAGGAAGCCACATCCTTTCTTGATCTTTGAGAGTTATACATATTCTTTCTTGCCCTGATACATATTTGGCAAAATATAGTACCTTCTCTTTATACTTCTTGCATACCTTGATGCAACTTTGGTGCTAGTCAGCTGACTTGAATTATAGTGGAAAGATGTTATATGTAATTTCCTGATTAAAGATCTACTAAGTACAGTTCTTTGCCTTTCACCTGTGTATTTGAATTCATCTTCCAGTTTGTTTTCCTTCCAGTTCATTCATTATGTCTCAAACTAATCTTTACAATTTACTCTGTCTGTCTTCATAGTTGGCCCCCAACATTACCTTGCTTCTCTAGCTATTACCAAGTATTGCAGACTAGGTAAGATTTCATATGCCATATCATATCCTTATCAACCAATGAATGTCTGCTTACCAATGTAGATTACTTGTCCTGAGCCAACTACTAGCTAGAGTCGAATGAGTATGAAAGAGTATATCAATTATGGGGGAATGGCACAAGTGGTAGAGCTCTTGATCAACAGATGTGAAGGTTTGAGTTAAATCCTCAGTATCAGAAAAAAAGAAGAATAAACAATGCCTTAGACATGGACTTTTCTTCTCAGGATCAGAAGTCTATTTGGACCCAAAGTAATGGATGAGCAATTTAGTCTCAAATGTCACACTAACTGATGTGAAAGGATTCCAAGGAAAAATAAATGAGCAATCACATAACAAAGTATATGGAGACCCTATATTTCATTTTAGCACCAAGACAGTTTATCCTCAGGGAAGGAAGCTTACTTAGTGTTCTATGATGCTCAGTGTGTAATGATAAGGGAGAAACAATCTGTAATCCTGAGTTCAGAGCACTTGTTATTCTAGTAAATGAAATAAAGATGTTCCAATCTACTAGAATGATTTTTCTTGGATATGTCACACAGAAGTGAGGCTTACAGAAAGTATACAGTGTTATTTACAAACTGTGAACTAGTCAGTGTTTCATCATTGTGACAAGTGTCTGAGAGAAAGTATTTCAAAGGACGAATCAATCATTTTGGCTCATGGATTCAGAGATCCATGTGCCTTTGATCCCATAGCTGTGGGCTTGGGGTGAGACAGCACCATGGAGGAGAAAGTGTCCTCATGTAGAGTGGCAGCTGACAAGCAGAAGACAGGGAGGGACCTGAGTTAAAATATATCTCCCCTCCCAAATTCTCCCAGGGACCAACTTCCTCCACTTAGACCCCATTTCTGAAACTTTCCACCAACTTTCAATAATGCCATGGACTTATGAACACATTGATTAGATCAGAGCCCTCCTCCCCAAGCTGTGGCCTGAGTCTTGCACATACGTGACTTCAGGGGAAATACTTCAGATCCAAACCACAACCACTAAAAATTTCTTGTTATTGGTTTGGGATAAGACAGTTGAAATATGTCTGGTATAATTATTTCGGCTTGCACAGTAATTAACCATATCATTGAGAATAGCTTTTAAAAGAAAAACTAATTTCAAATGTCTAAGATATATATATATACATATATATGAATATGTTTTATAAGTTCTAAAGATGAACAGAAATTGTTTGCACTGACTACCAAAGCATGTTCAAATGTAGTTTTTTTGGATCTGTCCTGTTTTAAGCTACAATTCCATGCAGAGGTTGTGTGAATTCTTTACCATACCCTAATTGCCCATTCTGGACACAAAGAATCGATTTGTTGGTAGTAATAAAATACAGAAAGATCATTTACTATTTTTGTTCCATCATCAAGATACTTTTAGGAAAGGAAAAATATAAACATAGCTGATCTTGTTGCTTTTCCCTGTTGCTCTTCATAAAACATTATAATGTCAGCTCTTTCCTTTCTACTAACACAGGAATACGAGGCAGCAAGTCAACCAAAGCTTCAGAGATCCAATGAACACAGCATCATTCTCATGGAGATTCATCTCCCTATAACCTTGACAGTCTTGAAACTCTGGCAATAATAGTGAATTGTACTTTTCTGGGGTGATATTTTGTTATAGATTGCATTCACAAGATGAACTTCAACTGGCATCACTCATCAACTGTATTCTCAGCTTGGTGAAGCCTGTGGGTTCTCTGGTAGCACAAAAAGTATTAAAAGCAGGATATTCCCTTCTCCGTGTCACAGGTCACACTAAAGCAAGGGTTCACCCTTCTTGTAACATAGAACTAAATAACACCTCCAGATCAGACCACTGGATTTAATCATTAGTTCTCCATGACTCTCAGTCAAGTTCAATTGCCCTCAGCAAATATAGTTGTTCACTAATTCACTAATTCACCCTGTATTTATTGACTACAGACTTATGATTAACGTACTGGTACCTTGTCACATGAAGACACAAATAATAACTTATTATATTCCCTTTCCCAAGATTATTTTAACTTAAAAAGATAATTGTCTTAAATGAACATTAGATATTAACAAAATTGCTAGAGAGTCATTGTAATCTCTGGTCAAGTATGACACCAGCATTTCGATTTGGATCTTCAGTTTGAACTTTGAATCATTCCTCTACTTTTATCTACCGTGTGGCATGTATAATGTGTCTGAACCCTTATGAACATTAGGCACCAACAATTGTGCTAGAAGGTAATTACAGTCCCAATCATCTATCTCACCACTCATCCATGCCTTCTCAAATGTAATTTTTTATCCCCAAGAGCCCTCTTATCGAGACCATGAGAACCTAGCTGGTACAAGGGGTCCAGCAAGTAAAGAGCTTAAGGTTTATTATGACAGAGACAATTTCAGGAGCTTTCTCCATAGTACTTTATCTATGCAGTACCTATAAGTGAATATTTCTATAACTGCAGAAAGACAGGTAGAGAACATCTGAAAAGGTAAGTCAGTTCCTTCTTTCAAATGTTTTCATAGTGTAAAGGGAGAGACATATTCACACATATACACACATAGAATGGTAAATACAGGTGCAAAAGAATGATACTGGGTATAAATTAGGGATGTCAGACGCCTACCTCAAAGGTTCAAGTTGAAACACTAGTGTCACATTTAAAGTCACTGCTCACTATTTCCCAGGGTCATTATAATTGGGAAGCTTTAATATGCCTATTTTCTCACACTTATGTCATTTTGCAGGTTAACCTTCTTCCCTACAACTTTAAAAACTATCCTCTTACTGGAGGAATTTTATGAGGTCTTGCAATGACTATGTGCCTGATAATCACCTTAGATATCTGTTGAAAATACACCTTTCTGCTATTATACTCTAAATGTTGGAATCTTTGAGTCTTAACCAGTCTTTTAAAATATTCTCTAAAGACAATGTTTACACACTGCACTAAGAGGAGTCCTGGACTGGAAACCATGAAGCTAGAACTTACTTCATATTTAACTAAAATTCAAAAGTCATAAGTCAAATTAGATAAGCACACACACCTAGGATTTTTTTTCATGGTCCTATCATTTTATTTTGTGTGTTTGGTACTGCTCCGCTTGATGTTATTCCAATGTCTACTTCTTGTCCCAACTCATCAATGTGTAACATAACTCATAAATTTTTAAAAAGATTACATTTGATTTTGTACACTTGGACAACAATATACGAACTTGGTTTAAGGAGCATGAGGCTCTGATGGAAACATTGTTCTTGAGAAATTCATTTGGTTTAGCTCTCAAGTCATGAATTTTTAGACGTGAAACAGTGGAGGAGTTTATGTTGATGCGCTACTTATTATGAACTAAATCCTCCAGGAGCCTTTATCTAAAGTGTTGCTGCTAATAATAATTAGTGAATAATACCTTACAACAGGTATTTTTAAATATCACATTGGAATTTAGTACTGATTTTGTTAGGCTATATGCCTGAACATTCCATGAGATGGGCTACTCGATTTAAACAATGAAGGGATTTTCTGAGTGAATGTTTGTTAATTGATCCATAATGTTATAGTGGACTCCCTTTCCACCTCTTCTTAACAAATGCTTTTGAGAATGCAGTGCAGAGCTTTTTGGTGGGTAACCGTTCTAGGAAGCAGTAGGATATATTTGCAGATTTATATTGTACATTGCCAGACTTTGCCAACTGACTTGTGAGCATGTTTCCTTCTTTCTTTCTTTTCTCCTTTTACTTGTATTTTATGTACAAATATGGTTCCGCATCAGGATTGGTATTTATAATTAACATGATGCTATTTAGCAGTATTTACACTAAAACATGAATTTATAAAGTATTTTCCAAAACATATGGAATTTTTTTAGAGTTTCCTCAGCATAGCATATAGAGTCTATGGAAAGTGACTTATTGGTATTGATCTACAGTTATTGTCTCTGTGTTCTGTTTCACAAACTGCTCTACTAACAAAGCATGTAAGCAATAATTCATAGAAATCTTAAGTTATGTAACTTATGTACCAAGAAAACCAAAATACATTTTCTTCTCTTAAAGTAATCCAAGTTAAAGTGCACTTGGCATTTTTCATCATGGAAATATGTTTTGACTGGATAAAGCTCTATGTTGAGTTTCCAAATTGATTTCTTATGTCATTTTCATCATGTCCTTTAAAAAAAGATGCTAAAATATAAGAAAGAAAGAATCCTTTCTTTTGGGCCCTATATTTTCAAGAGCCCCACATATAACAAAGAGAAAAATTAAGACATGAAAGAAAGCATATGCACTTTTCTAACTCAGGACATGGGGTTCAGTAGGATTCAAACTATGCCTGAAACCCTAAAATCTGCTTCCCTAGAAAGCACCATTCAGGCTATAGAAATAGAGTTTACCAAATTTCTTGTCCTCAAAAGAAAAGTCAAAGCTTGGAGTGTGGCTCAGTGGTTGAATGAATGCTTGTCTAGCATGCATGAGGTCCTAGTTTCAACCCCTAGCACTGGAAGAAACAAAAGGCAATTAGGCTAAATATCTATGGGTGTGCAATTGTCTTCTGTCCTGGTCTGTGTTGCTATAACAACAATGTATGACAGACGTAATAATTTCATTGAAAGGAACAAAACCTTTTCCTCACTAACACCCATTAGCCAGGTATCAGTAGTTCAGTCTTGAAATCATAGCTTATCAGAAGGCAGATATGCTGAGGATTGAAGTTCAAAGCCAGCCCAGGGAGAAAAGTCTATAAGACTTCTTCTCCAAACCAACCATCAAAAGGCAAGACTAGAGGCTAAGCTCCAGTGGTAGAGTGCCAGCCAACCAAGCAAGCCAAGCAAACACTAGGACAAACCCAGGACTGGAAAAAACAAAACAAAACAAAAAAAACAAAATTCACCAGCATTTGGTGTCTAATGAAGGCCATCTGGCAACAGTGTTTGAAAGGGCTGAGTGCTCATATGGTGGAAGGCAGGACAAGTCAGCCAATGCTGCACAAAACCTCTTTTATCAAAATGGTGAGACAAAGGAGAAAGGGTGAACCAATGCAACAAGGATACTCAAAAGAAAATATATTGGTAATTAACTATAAAATTGGGGTGGGGGAGCAGTGGGGTGAGAGAAGATGGAAGAAAAATGAAGGAGGGGGTAATAAGTATGATAAGAAATGTACTCAATACTTTACATATGTAACTGTAACTCCTCTGTATATCACCTTGTCAGTACAATTAAATTTTAAAAAGCCTCTTTTTGCAGAAGTAGAAATTTCTAAAAACTATTTTTAAATATGAAATTGTAGAAATACCTAAAAATGAGGGATATTATTCAACTGCATGAAAATTAAAAAAAAAATAAAACCCTCTACGCACCTACATAAAGTATGTAGACAGCTGGCTACATACAAACAACCCTGTTGTAATTACTCATTCAGTCCCAGAAATCATTCTTTTCTTCAGATACTGTAAGATCCTAAATCAAAGGAAGTTTTAATATTGTTATATTTTCCCCTTGTTTTATTTTGTAACTTTAGGTAGAAGTTTTAAAAGGTATTCGCTTCATGTGTTAGCAATCCAATTTCTTCTGGTCTCTATTTCCAAACATTTTATGGAAATAGTTGTCCTAAGTTAGAGGTAAGTTGTTTTATTTTCTTTATCTGCTAACACTGTTTCTTAATTCCCTACTTGAATTTGTGACAGCTGGTTGCCAGAAGGCAATATATCAATCTTCCTAATAATCAGATCTTACTGATTTACCTTTGGAAAGAAAAGGTAATGATGTTACTAAAAAGAGATTTCATCTGAAACATTTTGGAATGAAATAAAACTTACCATAACTTTGGGGAGAGTCAAAACAATGTTAACAGTACTGAAAAATTATGTCATAAAAATAAATGCCTGTGTTTTCCCACATTTTTATAAAATTTATTTTGTTTTGTTTAGTTTTTTTATATACAAGAGCATTAATTCAAAGCTATGAGGTCACTCTACTTTTTTACTCAGTTGGCTCTGTACCACTTGAGTCAACTTCTCCAATGTCACTTTTCTGCTGGTTAATTGGAAATGAAATCTCACACTTTTCTGCCACGATCCTCCAAGTCTCAGCCTACTGAGAAACTTAGGTTATAAGCATGAGCCTGGCATATAATGTATTCTTACTGTTCATTATTTTTATTCAGCTCATGCCACATGTGACTCACCATACAAGCAGTTGTCCCACTAGTCCTTATTGTGTCCAGTGAGATGCATGAGCTTGAATACCTCAAAAAAGTTATCCATACTTGTTGCAGACTAAAAGACATGAAATTTATAAACTAGTCCTATGTAACATCCAGTCTGGCTTTCAGTTATATTGGAAATTGAGTCATGCCAGGAAGCAGAGGTAATAAAAGCACATGCTTGTATTGGAGATGCTAATAAGTCCAGGTGAAGAGACAGACAAGGATATAAATTCTACTTTGATGTTGCATTTGCATAGATTTCAGTGAAGGTATCCAGAAATGCAATTAACTCCAAACAAGGGTCATGAAAGCTTTTCTGGGGAGGAAAGGTACGAACTGCACATAGTAAAAGGTAGAGTGGCAAGGACATAATAGAAGCCTTGCTATAGGGAGAGAATGTTTGGAAAAATGGCACAGCCATGGCACCTGTGTCTCCTGAAGGAAGAGGAAGAGGGAAAGAGGAACCCACAAATTCATTGGTGTTGCTGTAGGGCAAAATATAAGGTGAGCATGCCAGAAGAAGAGCCTGGAGAGAAAGACTAAGCTTTCTGGTGGTCCTTACTTTGTTCTCTCCTCCCTGTCATTTCAGTTTCTTTTTTAGAGTTATAAATAATTACTACTGGATTTTGGACATTCAGGTAAGTGCTCTTTCAGATTCTGACTTCTCTCCCTCAGACGATACAGTCTTTTCTTTGATATATTGCTATGTTCACCTGCCTAAGAAAATGAAAAGATTGTGTAGAGTGTGCTCATTATGTTAGACACTGTTTTTAGCTATGTAAAAACAGGATTTAAAAAAAAACATAGTGGGAAGATTTAGGTTCAAAGTTCATAGAATTGAAATGTTGGCACTTTGCTATGTATCTTTTTTTCTTATACTGTTCCTTACTGCATCCGTCAGTATTATAAACCAAAAAGAACACTGAGTTGCTAAGTTGGACTCTCATTCTAATTTCCTGTCATAAGTTTACAAACCAGAAATAACTGCCTGTTTTCCTATATTCTGACTCTCCTTTTAAGATTCACTTTGTTCGTGAATCCATCACTCACTGAAAATATTTTTATCACTCAGAAGCACTATTGATCTGTTTTCACTCTATGTTTTGTGACATGTCATCACATTGGGAAACTAGATGTTACCCTTTCCAATTAATTAACTGAGTTATCTGTACAGTGATACTATTGAGGGACTCAGGCTTCCATTTTATCACAATATATTCCTGAACCTGTGTCAAACAACAGACTATCTTGTTTGTTTGTTTGTTTGTTTTTGAAGGGTTTTTTGAATTTTTTTCTTTATTGTCAAAGTGAAGTACTGAGGGGTTACAGCTTCATATGTAAGGCAGTGAGTACATTTCTTATCCAACTTGTTACCTCCTCCTTCATTTTTCCCTCTTCCCCCATGAGTTGTATAGTTGTTTACAGCAAGTGGTTTTGTAAGTATTGCTTTTGGAATGGTTTGTCTTTTTATCCTTTTTCTCTCAATTTTGATATTTCCTTTCCCTTCCCTAGTTCTAATACGTGTATATACAGTATCCAGGGAACTAATATCACATACAGTCATATCGGGTAAAATCACAGGAAGAGAATATGAGAGGAAAAGAAAAAAAAGGTGCTGTTTCACATGGCATGTTGAAAATAATTACAATAATGATATAACACTTGTTTTCATAACATGGAGTTCATTTCACTTAGCATCATCCTATGTATTCATATGGGCATAGCTGTTAGGCTATTGTGGTCTTCTGCTATGACTAACCTAAACATGTGTTAATTATTCCCTGTGAGGAAAACCATAGTGTCCATGTTTCTTTGGGTCTAGCTCACTTCACTTAGTATGATTTTTTCCAAGTCCTTCCATTTCCTCATGAATGGGGCAGTGTTGTTCTTTCTGATAGAGGCATAGAATTCCATTGTGTATATATAACACATTTTCATGATCCACTCATCTACTGAGGGGCATCTGGGTTGATTCCATATTTTAGCTATGACAAATTGTGCTGTGATGAACATAGTTGTGCTGGTGACTTAGTGTGGTCTTGCTTGTTGTCTTTTGGGTAGATGCCCAAAAGTAAGGCTGCTGGGTCATAGGGGAGCTCTGTGTTTTTCCCCCTGAGGAACCTCCATACTGCTTTCCAGAGTGGTTGAGCAAGATTACACTCCCACCAACAATGTAGTAGGGTTCCCTTTTGGCCACATCCCCTCCAGCATTTGTTATTATTAGTTTTCATGATAGTGGACATTCTTACTGGGGTTAGGTGGTGGAATCTCAATGTTGTTTTGATTTGCATTTCCCTTATGGCCAGTGATGTAGAGTACTTCATGTATCTCTTGGCCATTTTCATTTCCTTTTCACAGAAGTCTCTTTTTAGGTCTTTAGCCTGTTTGTTGAAGGGGAAGTTGGTTCTTTGAGGATTTGTTTTGGAGGAATTTAATTTTTTGAGTCCTATTTTTTAGATATAAGGCTATCTTTTAACAAAAACTACTTGTTTATAAAAAATAAATTAAGATTAGAAAATACTGGGTTTTAGATCTTTATATGTATTTTATTATCCATTTTATTAGTCCTTGCTACTTATAATGAAAAAAATAGTTATAAATTTATTTTTATTTCATAGCTTACATTTGGGTAAACAAAATTTTAGGAACAACTTTTAGAATTATTTAACACTGGAAATGCCCTTAGCCAGATGTGATGGCTCTTGCCTGTAATCCCAGATGCTCAGGAAAGAGAGGCAGGAGAATTAAGAGTTTTTAAGGACAGCTCAGGCAAAGTTAGTAAGATCCTGTCTCAAAAAGAAATTACAAAAGAAGGACAAAGAGACAATGCCTTCCATTAATAAAATTGATGTGAATACCTACCACCAAAATAAAAGAGTCCCTAGTATTTCATACCTGTAATACCAGTACTTTAGAGATTGAGGCAGGATAACTGAGAATTTGAGGCCAACTAAGCTACATATCAAGATACTGCCTCTTAAGAAAACACCATGAAAAATTAAAGAAAGAAGAAAGGAATGAAGGAATGAAGGAAGGAGAGAATTTATTGGATAAAATAAAATTTTACCTACTCAGGCAATAGTCTAACTATAATTTACATGTTGTTAAAACGTTTAAGGATAAGACATTTGTTTTCTCATTTTAGAACTTGGAATAGCATTTAGAGTTGATTTCGTTACACTCATCATTTAACTTCATTGTGTAGGAAAGTTTGAATAACATTTTCCCTTTTCCTTGTGTGAATGTCCTTACACAAAGAAGAAACTCAAATGATTTCACAGGCATTAGAACATTTTCAAAAATCCCAAAATAAGTAGTCCTCATTGTTGGTCTAATTGATGATTCTTCAAATAAAAAGCAAGGCTTAAAGTCAGGACAAACCCATTCTTCCTTTTCCTCTAATTTTTTTACAGGAAAATTTTGTTTATAGAAAGCTGGGAATACAGTTTCCTGCCTAAACTCTCTGATATCTCTCTATCACTGTAAGGTAATAGTAATTGCGATTATCCTTTCTTTCAGTGCTTTTGGGCCATTTGAAAGTTATTTGACACTTGTAATTGGCTTTAACACTTCATTAGAAAAAGGAAAGCTATAAGCAATTACCAAATAATCACACTGTCCTTTCAAATAATCACATTGTCCTTTCAAACAGAAGCATCCAAACTGTAGCAAAGAATTGTTCAGCCTGAGCTAAAATGCTCTAATCCATGAATGCTTAGTTGGGGCTTGGCATGCAAGTAGTGAAGCCATTGTGACACTATAATTATTGACTGGTCAGGAAGGAATTAGCATTGTGATCAAGTTCTCAGTTGTTGGAAGTGATTTGGCAAGCCAGGGAAGTACTGAGAATCACCTGCTCCACACTCACTCCCTGGGGATCCCATAGCCTCCTCAAGGAACAGTTAGAACAAGGCAGCCCAGGAACAGAGTATGTCATAAAATCCCCCAATTGCTTGAGTTGTTTCCACATTCTTTTTTTTTTTTTTTTTTTTTGCCAGTCCTGGGGCTTGGACTCAGGGCCTGAGCACTGTCCCTGGCTTCTTTTTACTCAAGGCTAGCACTCTGCCACTTGAGCCACAGCGCCACTTCTGGCCATTTTCTCTATATGTGGTGCTGGGGAATCGAACCCAGGGCCTCATGTATATGAGGCAGGCACTCTTGCCACTAGGCCATATCCCCAGCCCTGTTTCCACATTCTTATGCAACAGACATCTTTGTCCAGAATTTTTTTTCTCTTTTGTAAAGGAGTTTAGAATAATGTGCATATTGCAGGACTTGAATTTACGTTCTTTGACTCTTTATATTTTTTATAGTCCACTGATTTTGAAATTTTCATGTTTTTTCCACTGAGCCTTGAGCTTAGTCGTGTGTGTGTGTGTGTGTGTGTGTGTGTGTGTGTGTGTGTGTGTGTGGACCATGGCCATGGCCAGTAATCTGAGCATCCCCATTGGTAACTACACAGGTGAGGTACTCAGGAATGAGAGTGTGACTCTCATAAGTACTGCACCTGCCTCACAAGCACAAAGCCTTGAGTTCAGTACTACCAAAATAACAATGGTAATGACAATAACAATGTGCTGCTTAGCAATGTGTGTAGATTTCTTTCTTTTAAACCTCATCTCAGTCCATTGATGACCTCTGTCTATCATGGAGCTGCCTACTCCCTCCTTTATTTTATTTTTCAGTGTTATTTCCTTCTCCACCCAGAAGGGCACTTTGATGAAAGTTCAAAATAACAAAAACCTACATGGTTTGTTTGCAAATATCCTCCCAGATGGAGTTCACATCTTTGATCTATTCCTTCTCGTTCTGAACATCTGTTGTCCATTTTAATAGAAAGTGTCTTCCAAGGGCTGGGACTGCTACTTTGATTCACCACCATGCTTTTTGTGTGCAGGTTCCCACCATGGGCCAGTGGGTATCCTAGCTTCTCATGAGAGGAGAAGGTAAAGGGAGAGTAAACTTCAGGTGACCTTCTAAAGAATGGGTGTATATTTTGATCGTATTTTCTTTTTAAAAAAGATAACATTCTATTGTGGTAATATCATGGTCCTTGGAAGTAAGGTTTGAAAGATTTTATTGAGCCTAAAGACTGATCAAAATGGATAAAATGCCTGGTTAAAAAATATGAGGGCATTAAGACCATCCTCATAATTTGATTATAAAATGATTACTGATATTAGATGCTCATAGTCATATGACTTCAATATCACAACAAATTGCATGTATGGCCTCTATTCACATTTTTGTCTGTGTACAAAACAGAAACTATTAAGGAAGACAAATTAGTTCTACAATGGAGTAAATGATACATCTACACTTTTATAAAGGAAATGACCACCTAGCCAGTTAAAACTGTTAATCCCCACACAAATGCTATGGTGCAAACATAAGTTTTTGTTGTTGTTTGTTGCTGCTTTGTTTTTGAGGCAGGATCCTGCTAAGTAGTCCAGGTTGACCTTAACCAAGTGATCTTCTTGCCTCCACTTCCCAAGTGGGAGGCATGCCCACCATGCCCAAATTTGTCTTAAGGAGTTTTCCATAGACTTGGTCTTCTCAAGCTCTCTACTTCATCTCAATAAAGAACTATGAAGAATTCAAGTAAGTATAACTATTTCAGATTTAGACTGATATACATCGTTGGGTACAACAATGCTTGGGTGAATTTGTAGGTCCCTTGTGGATTCATTGCCATATGAACATAGAGTTTGTGTATAAATAACGCTCTCTGTAGCCCTGGCCAGCTGTGTGACAAATGTGTGCTGTGGTCTATGGAGCCATCAGACACAGAAGTTTAGGGAAATCTACTCCAAGACAACAACCAACCCAATATACACATACTCGGAATATTTAGAAAACTGGTAACAAAAAAATATTAATACATCAGTTTCTATTTTTAACATCAGCCACCCACTACATTGCAAAAAAAAAAAAAAAAGTCCCTTTCACCTTAAATACTGTAAACTTTAATATGGCTATTTTAGCACTAATATTTTTTTTTTTCTTGGCCAGTCCTGGGCCTTGAACTCAGGGCCTGAGCACTGTCCCTGGCTTCTTTTTTGCTCAAGGCTAGCACTCTGCCACTTGAGCCACAGCTCCACTTCTGGCCATTTTCTGTATATGTGGTGCTTGGGAATCGAACCCAGGGCCTCATGTATACAAGGCAAGCACTCTTGCCACTAGGCCATATCCCCAGTCCTAGCACTAATATTGTACAGTAACCATGCTTAAATTTAGGGGTAACATAGAATGTTCCAACAGCTGGGATACACAGATACTCCAAAGCCTTTGGCTCCTAACTGATTCCATGGCTTATTGATGATTGCTAGAAAACAGAGATTTTTTTTTAAATTTTCTATGCACCAGTGGTGTTTGAGAAACACAAATGAAAGACTTATAAAACTTATATATGCATGCAAAAGAAGACACTGAGCCTGAGAAAGTCTCTGTGTGTAACATCTCTACATCAGTGTCTGCTTTCTCAGTCTGACTCTGGAGCTGCTTGATTTCCTTCTGATAAATTTCTCTTTTGTTGTTTCTGATCTCCTGTTTTCCACAGTTGATTTTTGTTGGTCACATCAAAAGCCTATCCTAATAAAGTATCCTGTACCTAGCATTACCTAAAGCTGAACAAACTACACTTAAAAAAATACTGATAATGGACTATTACATATTAATTGTTCTTGGATCTCATGAGATAATTAATGTCAAAAGGAGTTGAAGGATAAAGTTATGTCAGCCCGAGACTAGAGTCTCATGCTCCAATTATTAAGTTATGGGGTCAATACTTTTCTCTCTTGGTTCACAATTGTGGGGTCTAGGATGAGCATTCCACAGGAAGAAAGCTGTTGGTTTTAAAGAAGGTGCTTCCTCCCTACTGAACTGTTGGTGGGAATACAAACTTGTGCAACTACTCTGGACAGCAGTCTGGAGGTTCCTCAAAAACCTAAACATAGACTTTCCCCATGACCCAACCATACAAATCCTGAACATCTGCCCTGAACATCATGAGGCAGGATACAATAAGGACTCCTGCACACCCATGTTCATTGCTGCACTATTCACAATAGATATGATATGGAAACAGCCCAGATGCCCCCAAGTAGATCAGCAGATCTAAAAAATGTGGTACCTGTACACAATGGAATTTTACACAGCCATTAGAAAGAATAAAATAATATCACTGGAAGAGAAATGGATGTAACTAGAACAAATTATGTTAAGTGAGGTAAGCCAAGCTCAGAGAAACAATCTGTGTATGTTCTCTCTCATATGTGGAAATTAGATCTGAAATGCGTCGGAATATGGCAAATTATACAGGATTTTAGATACTCACACACAGTGAAATGAAAAGAGGATACTCTTAGGAGAGAATCACAAAGGTGCAATGCCTAAGTTCCTCTTCATATTTATATAAAATAATATACATACTGAAATGAACTCTAAGATATAGAAACAAGAGAGTTCTTATTTTCTTTTTGAGTTTTTGTTTTTTTGATGATTCTGTATTCTTTACCTTATGCATGGTATATTCACATGTGTATTTTCGGGAGGTGGTAGAGGGTACAGAACTTGAGGGAAAAGGGTGGAAATGCAGCAGTGGAACTCACTGGACACTGATGAAAGTAAGCTATACAACTCATGGGTGGAGACAGGAGGGATGGTCTGTGAGAGAGTGAGGACCAGAAGACACTGCACAAAAGGAAATGTACTCATGACCTTACTCATGTCATTGTAATCCCTCTTTACACCACATCTATAATAACAATAAAGTAAATTAATTAAAAAGGAGAAGAAGAAAGGATGTGCTTTCTAAGAGATGCATTGTGTGGAGGCTTCAATGGAAACCTTATCCTTACAACAAATAAGCCTAAGCTTTTGATAAATATTGATACAAGTTATAGCCAGTGCTACAGAGAATTTCAGGAAAGTTTTCCTTTTTTATCAGCATAACAATGGAAATCAAAGGACGAACAGCAGCCTTGAAGTAAGAACCAGCTGTGTCTACAGAGCAGAGACGGTCACTGTTTGAGGCGGCAACCATGGCAGGTTAATCAGAAGACCTCGTGAAGGTCTGGGTTGAGTCTTATGAAAATGTATGTGTGATAACATTCTAGGATATAGAAAGGCATGAGAAATATTCTAAAAAACAAAAAAAAAGACATTCCTGATTAGGAACATAGCTCAGTGGTAGAGTGCTTGAGTGCTTGCCTAGCATGCATGAAATCCTAGATTCGATTACTCAGTACCACCTTAGCAGAAAAGTCTGGAACTGGCACTGTGGCTTTAGTGGTAGAGTGCTAGCCTTGAGAAAAGAAGCTCAGGGTCTGTGCCCAAGCCCCAAGTTCAAGCCCTAGGGGAGAGACGAGAGAGATGCGAGAGAGAGAGAGAGAGAGAGAGAGAGAGAGAGAGAGAGAGATTGAGAGAAAGAGAGAGAGAGGGGGAAGGAGGGAGGGAGGGAGGGAAGGAGGGAAGGAGGGAGAGGGAAAGGGAGAGGGAAAGGGCGGGAGGGAGGGAAGGAGGGAGGGAGGGAGAGAGATTTTTCTTTAAAGGACCATAGAGACTAAGAGTAATGGTAATTTGGTCTGTCGTGGAAACACAATCTTACAAATATTCAACAAGCTGAGAAAACAAACAATATTTAGATTGTATGAGGTAGAACTAATTTGCCATACTTAATAGTAGAATGGGTTGAATCATGTGTTAATGAACTACTCATTCGAAGGGCTTGGCTAGAAATTGGATGATCAACTGGAAGTCAAGCTGCCAGAAAATATTTCTATATGGGTGATTTAGGTGAGAGGAATCTCACCTAAGGCTGTGTGAATCTCTGATTCTAAATGTTCTGGGCTTTACAAATAAACCTGACTTCAGTTTGCAAGAGTAGCAAATTTATTTCTTAAAACTCAGAGAAACCCAATAATCTATGTAGTAAAACACTTGGAATTTTATGGCTGGAATCGCTAGTTTAACTTTCTTCTTGCCGGGCTCTTCCCATTTTCTATTTCCTTCTGTGTAAAATAAAAATGGTGGTTTTAAATAATGTGGAAGCTATTTAAAAAATGTTTTAGAGAAAAGGTAAATGATTTTAATACTATTAGAATTTTAATTGCAATATGGTGAATAATGCTTGGGAAATACTAAACCTATATGCTGCAAAGATTAAAATATTTCTTTTTAGAAAAAAATGTCATACAAATTTTTCTGATTTCTACACTGCTCTGCGTATTTATAGTCCCAAGAACATTTCAGACAGAGGCTGAGCAATTTAGGAAATAGAATTATGGCTGGATTTTCCAGCACATTCACATGTGTCACCAACTCTGTGGCTATGCTTGGAATCTGTTTCTGGCTCATTATCAGATACATACATAAACTCATACCACATTTCCATCCTATCTGTTTCCAAGAGTAACTCTTTACAAATGCTGTATGTCTGCTCAATGTTTTACTCATGTATTAATGATCCACATAATCTGTAATTTTTTATCCCTCAAAATTTGGTTCTAACTTAATCTTTGTTGTGCTTTTCCCATTTGGTTTCGCTTTAAAACTGTACCATCTTCTATCTCACAATGAATTAGCAAAATAAGTGCTATTAATAAGTGTTGCCATGGTTCACGGGGCTGGGGATATGGCCTAGTGGCAAGAGTGCCTGCCTCATATACATGAGGCCCTGGGTTCGATTCCCCAGCACCACATATACAGAAAATGGCCAGAAGTGGCGCTCTGGCTCAAGTGGCAGAGTGCTAGCCTTGAGCAAAAAGAAGCCAGGGAAAGTGCTCAGGCCCTGAGTCCAAGCCCCAGGACTGACCAAAAAATAAATAAATAAATAAGTGTTGCCATGGTTCATTCTGCAAACACTTATTTTAAAGCCTACTACTTAGATAGACAGAGATGATGATGTGAGATAGGTATGGAAGGAGGGAAGAAGGAAGGAAGGGAGGTACATACAAACATGCATGCATATAGCCAAGCAATAGTCTCTTAAAATTCCTGTTTCCTTCCATTACGGTTAATTAAAATTTCACTCGTTTGTATATATAGCTATTATACTCTCTACTTAAGGTGATCCATTCCACATCTAAAATGAATGATGTCACTTAGATGTTCCCTCTTACATGACTCACATCTCTTTTCTCTAGTACCATGGTACTTATCGGAAGCCCATACCTTAGCTATGGTTATGCGTCTTATAAATATCTCAAGAGTAAAGCCACATTGGAGTTTCTGCCCAATTTAGGACAATTCCTTCATGCCTATGCCACACCCATTTTCTTCTGGTAAGTAAGCTCATCCACACCTCCAATCCTCCTGAACAGGTAGGTACTCTGAATAGTACTTTCAGTTACTTCCTTGACCGCACCTCCAGTGCCACATTAGTTTTGCTAGAGATGCTAACCCACTTTGAAATGTATTTGACTGCCAGCAACCCATGCTTAAGAGCAGCTAATGCAAAAGAAAAGATTTTGTTTTTCCTCATAACACTCTGGAGACAGATGATTGCTCACATCAGTTATTGTGCATAAAACTTAGGGCCTATGTCTTTGCAACTTCGTTGTTATTTTCTATGTATGTACTTACTCATGCTTACTATTTGGCTACCCTAGCTCAAACACTTTTCTCTAAAGCTGAAGAAAGAAAAAGAATTTCAACCAAGTCCAACCATGACCCCTTTGTCAACAGAGAAAATGGATTTTTAGGAAAAACCTCTGCAGAACATTTTCTTTGGAATACCATTGGAATTAAATGAGTTTCAAGAACAGCTCAAGTTACCAAAAAATGGGAAAAATAGAGAACAAGATTATAAAGTTTAACTTAAACTAATCATGGTATACTGTATGAAGTTGGGGCCCCAATGTCTCTAGATGTACTCTGAGTTCTGTTATCAATTATGAAGTTGGAAGAGGCAGGTGAGCTCCCAGTTTCTCAAAACATTTCATCTCTTGACTTCAATGATTTATCTATGAATTTGTGCATGACTTATGTCTGGAAAACTGAGCCTTTACCCAAAATTTTTTAAATTCTCTGACTAGACAGCTGCCTGTGGTCACATATTTAGCCTAATAAATAATCCAGTGTTGGAAAAGGAAGCTGATATAGGACCAAATAAAGACAAGAAATAGAAAAAGAGATTCTTAAAATAATTACATAGGGGCTGGGGATATAGCCTAGTGGCAAGAGTGCCTGCCTCGGATACACGAGGCCCTAGGTTCGATTCCCCAGCACCACATATACAGAAAACGGCCAGAAGCTGCGCTGTGGCTCAAGTGGCAGAGTGCTAGCCTTGAGCGGGAAGAAGCCAGGGACAGTGCTCAGGCCCTGAGTCCAAGGCCCAGGACTGGCCAAAAAAAAATAATAATAATAATAATTACATAGACATTATTAAGGCCAGTTTTACTTGTCTGTCCTGGATTAATGGATTTAATCAATTCTTTATTATGATCAAGCAAGGTCTACTTAGATTTCTGTCTTTTGCAACCAAAGGTTCCTGGCTAACTACTTCCCATTGCAATCAATGCATCACTGAGCCTCAAACAAAACCTTGATGATGACACTAATTTAAAATCAGTGTTATTTATCTCCCTCACCTGCAAGATGAAGTTCAAAAAATTTATTCTATTAAATGCTTTTGATAAACTGGCACACACACACACACACACACACACACACACACACACACACACACACATTCTCAACAACCCCTAAGTGTCCATGCCAGGACTTCATCTGGATGCCTGTCTCCATCTTTCTCAACTAGATAACTATAGTTAATTCCTCAGCACCCAACTCTAGATAATGTCTGTGTACTTTTCACTGGTCCATAAAGGAATATTTGTATGTACACATACACACTCCTGAGAAATGTCTTATTCCTAGTGTTCTTCTCTCAGGACATCTAATGAATGTAAAGTCTCCTGACAACTCATTAATTTGATTCAGGACAGATAGTGAGGTAATACAATAATCATTCTGTGCCTGGATAGGTATGAAACTACCCTTAGGTAAAGAATGAGACAATTCAATTTAAAGAGGTGAAGTGGATAAAGAAACTCTTTTTTTTTTTTGCTTTGTCATGTTTATTCATTTCCTTGGCTTATTTCCTTCCAAGGAAAAATATAGGGGTAACAGGAGGTTCAACAATCATACTACTTAAAATCTTAACCAAATTCGATGAAGAAACTCTTAAATCTTCTGAACTTTTCTCCTACATGGGTTATAGTTGATTAAGTACTTTAGTGCTTTCTCCTTCAGGATTTTCTCTGAACTGCTGTTATTGTCAATTGCTGATATTTTGCCATTTAAAAGTAGAACTGAATGGCTATAGGTTGTAAAATATAGCTTTATTACTATATAGTGATTGATAATTTGGTTAGATAATTAAAATCCATCCACCATTACACTTTTTAAGTTTAATGATTACTTCTCTATCTCCACAGAATATACTGACAATATATCAATTACAATAACAGAGCCATATAGATTGCCCACTGAAAATCCTACATAAAGTTGACATTGATCCATTGAATAGTCTTTGAACCTAGTTCTTTACATTTCTTCCAGCAATATTTCACACAGGCCATAGTTTATAACATGGCTGTTGAGTAGCTAGTGATTTTTAACTTGAAAATACATACTAAATATACCTATTTCACAGTCAAAGAAACTTAGTTTTAGAAAATTTACATGGCTTCTGAAAGCTTATAGAACTAAGTGGGCATTCTTATTCTTATCCCAGTGATCTGAAGTTTCGTTATAGACCAATTCCCTTGAGTGAGACTCTATCAAATGTCCTACATATGAAACACTATACCTATAGTGTTTTAAATCTACCATCCGGAAAAATTTTCTTACACGAGGAATTGCACTTCTTTGGTATAATTTGTTTTCAATAAATCCATACAATTTTTGAACAATTATTCCTTTCTCTACATGCTTACCAGCCATCTGTTATTCATCTATTATAATCCTGAATGTCTCTTTTGGTTATCCAAGATACCTCTAGCCAGAGTGTTTGCTTAGTTTCTTACAGTCCTAGATACTGGAAGATTTCTGTGAGTGTTTACTCCCATAAGCATTTTCTCAGAAGCTGTGTAATTCAAGGCCCAATGTGACTGCAGAAACAAACTTAACGTCCGGGTGATACATTCTGCTACACTACTGGCAGAGTTAATATTTTTATATAAGAAGAACTCCTGAACAAAATTCCATTCAGAAGATGACTAGCCTGGAAGCTAATGACTCACCCCTGTAATCCTAACTATTCAGGGTGCTGAGTCTGAGATTCACAGCAGAGCATCATCTTTGAGTGAAAAAGCCAAGAGAGATTGTCGAGGCCCTGAGTTCAAACCCCAGTACTAGCACATAAAAAGAAAGAGAAGGAAGAGGAAAAAGAAGGAGGAGGAGGAGGGGAGAGGAGGGAGAATGGAGGGAGGGAAGGAAAGGAGGAAGGGCAGCAAGGGAGGGAGGGAGGGAGGGAGGAAGGGAGGGAGGGAGGGAAAGAATGTGACTGAAATGGACAAATGTAGGAAAAAGCCCACTGTTGGTTTGACTGATATTTTGTAGTATCTGGTATGTGTGAAAGGTTTATGGGGATTGGGGTAGGGAACTAAACCACTACCCCACCTGCCCTTGATGTTATCACTGGATTCTGGCCAGTGGCTTCGCATGCCTGAATTCCCACCTCACCCACATACCTTCTTGCTCAGCAGTCTCAATACTCGATTTGGAGCAAAAACAGAACAGAAGTTTGCTAATTGCCCAGATCACTCATGTCTGCCTGCCAATTGGCAGTTACTCCTGAAACAGTAGCACACCCATCAGAGAGAGGAATCTCTGTAGACCAACCTGAGACACTTCCATTCCCCAAGGGGAGTGTAGCAGAGCACTTGAAGTCTTTGCCAACCACAGTCTGAAGACTTAATTTCTCTAGGGAGGAGCAGCCTATTTCTACAAACCAACAAATTCACAAACCAAGAAACCTAGATGATAAAATACCTCTTTGTAAACTTCATGTGTAGTGGTAGAATGAGTAGTAAAGCTACACTAAACCACCTAATTTGATTCAAATAAGTCAAAATAATTAAACAAAAATAAATATTCATAAGGTAGGCTGAAGAAGTTCACAGTCAGTTTCTGATTGAAAACTTTCTTAGAGAACAAATGAATGATGAATCTGGCCCTGTTATGCATTATATCTCCTGTTGAGGTTAGCTACCTGTCATAAAATTGACTATGCTGCTTATAATAGTTGATTATATATTTTATGGACATGATTCTATGCTTTAAAATTGATCATACATTTACAGATGAGTATACAATACAAATATAGGAACTAACTGTTTCTAGCTGTCGGGACCATTTGCCCCCCACCCCCCAAAAAAGATGACTATTCATTCTAAACCAATCTTCTCCAAAACTTATAAACTTAAAAACATATCCTTTATCAAATTATGTCAGGACCAACTCTGAGGTGTAGCCCTTAAGAATATTCTCTGTCCACTCACTAATAACGATATCAAGTTAATATTAATTCTTGAATGTTAGAATTCCTTTCTCTTAGAAACAGACACAAAAGGAATATGAACACATAAAGTGCCTCAAAGACAAGGTTAGTAGATTGACTCAATTTCATTATAGGTTAGTAGATTGAGTCAGTTTCATTGTTTTGTCTTGTTTTGATAGACAAGAAAACAAAATAGGAAAACTATTGCTTCGTCTCTATGGATTTTAAAGTATTTTAATGCCTCTTGGCAAAACAATTTCCTTATTCATTGTAGGTAGTCTCTTGAATACCAATGTCAATAGGCCTCTAAGTTGGCAGTTTCTTAACCTATGAGTAGCCCTAGAGATCATTTACAACTTGGTTAAATTATAAAATATTTTTGTAATTATCTAGGACTGAGAGAGAAAATGAAGGTATTTGTTGAGATTGGTTGCCCATCAAAAGACACATTAAACCAATAAAATTCCCCAGTAAAATGTATAACCATAGTTTCCTTTCTCTTATTTTCTAAGATTTTGAGATGCCTGATATAGTGGAAGATAACTGAAGTTAAGTATTAGGCATATGCTAAGATAAACTCTTATTCTCTTTCCTGTGTAATTGTGCAACAAGAATGTTGCATTGAAATGAAACTGTATCCCCTGTGTAAAATGGTAGCTATCCTTTGGAGCAGGGGATTTCCTTCATGTGGAAGCTAAAAAATTAGACTTGCAGCTCTCACCACATCCTTTGCTTTTTTCTTTCACTTTTTTTTGTTTTGTTTTTGTAATCTTTGTAGGTTGGTCCACAGACTTAAAACCTTAGGAAAACATTTTACAAAGAAAAAAATGTGAAATGCTGTACAGGAAATCTTTACTCCACCCAGGAAAAGATAAATGGTACTTAAGAGTGAGTTGTTTATTGAAATAAGGGAGGCTAATTGTCAAAAAATGATGAGAAGCAAATGTGAAAAAATCCCTATGTTTAGAGCTCTGGCCACATGGAACGCATAAGCAAGCATATGCTGGGTTTCAAAAGAAGAGGCAGGGTTTTGGAAGTTGTCATTTTTGTCAGGAGAAAAAATATCACTCTAAGAGGAAGAAAAGAACATGGTCACAAATAGGAATTCCAGAGCATGGAACATGGTTGCTAATAGTATCATCTCTAAAAGGTTAGCATTCCATTCTAATATAATTTAGCTTATTTATTTTTCATTTATTAAAAATAATATTCACTGGGCTGGGGATATAGCCTAGTGGCAAGAGTGCCTGCCTCGGATATACGAGGCCCTAGGTTCGATTCCCCAGCACCACATATACAGAAAACGGCCAGAAGCGGCGCTGTGGCTCAAGTGGCAGAGTGCTAGCCTTGAGCGGGAAGAAGCCAGGGACAGTGCTCAGGCCCTGAGTCCAAGGCCCAGGACTGGCCAAAAATAATAATAATAATAATAATAAAAATATTCACTGCCATCACAACCAGTTCTGCTAAGAGCCATTTGTTAAAGGGGCCAATAGTGAAAGCTATTGAAGATGAGATGATATGGTTATCTATGGATATAAACTTGACCAAGTCCTCAATCTTTCCAAGGTTTTGTCATTAATTCCCAGAACACAAAGAATAGAATTGACATTAATTACCACTTGGTATTATTGCCATCTGGGGCAGATAATTCTTTGTTGGGTAAGGCTGGGCTTACCTATGTGCTTAGCAGCACTTCTAGCCAACAGTTGCTCCAATTTATTTGTAATAATTAAAAATATCTGCAGATATGGTCAAACATCCCAAGAGAGGTTTGAAGAAACAGAAGATGGTGGAGGGAATTAACAACTTGCATTTACTGCTTAGAGGATGAACCACTGATTTTAGATTCTCAGATAAGCAGTCTACTGCCTGTTTATAGATTCATTGAAGGCTAAAATTTCTGGTGCCGAGGCTAAGTAATCCTAGTTTTAGATGGAGCTACTAAAAAAAAATCCAGCAAAGTAATAATCTTTGCATCCCTCTCAACAGTAGCACTGTTTCTGCTGCTTTCTACAAAATATCTACATTCTTAAGGTAAGGGAAAAGTATGGGATTTTATATCAGATCAACCTGGATTTTAGTCCTGATTCCATCATTATCACAAGTATGACCATGGGCTTATTATTTGACTGCCCTGTCCCTCAGTTTTTCTCAGCACAAGAGGGGTCAATACTGACTTTAGAGAATGGTTATAGGGATTAGGTAAAACAACATACCTTAATACTCACACTAAATAATCTAACAAATCATCATTTGTTATTATGTGGTATAATAATATTCAGGTTCAACAAAATAGGTATGCCACTCCTTTTGTTTAACCACTAAGCCAGTCATGAGTGACAGATCTTATTAACTGGAACGCATGTCAATAATCATACAGTAGGATCTACAAATAATTAGAGCTATTTCCAGCTTGTATTTTGACTTACCCTCATGTTGGATGCACATTAGTCACTTGTTTCTGTGCCATTGGCCCACAGTTTTTATTTTTCATGGGAGTGCCCGGTGAAACAGTCAACATCGACTTAACTGCAGTTTGACAAACCACAGAGTTGTTTCAATAAACACACAATGTGCTGAGCTGTGCATGCTTAGGCATAGGCAAATGTTAACCAAGAATGTCCTTTTTGGAGACTTACTCCATTGCCATAACCCAGTCAAATTATCACTCGGCAATCATGGTAGGTTCAGGTTCTCAAAGCTTTGCTTTAAACAGAAATATGGGAACCATGGAAGAGGAGGTAGAAAAGACTCTCACAGGGTACAGAGCTTATGATGATTCAAGTGTCAAGAACTGGCCCATCTAGTCTGTCAATCCTACTCATTTCCACCACAATTTTTCCAAGGACCCTACTCCTTAGAATTGTTGAAAGGGAACCAAGGGCTAGCATGAAAAACAAAACATTCTTCATTACAAAAGCCTCTAGAGGGATTCAGATGTTTACAACACTGGGGGAATGGCCAAGCCAGTGAATCTTCCAGCACAGCATAAAGAAATAACCAAGTCCAGTTTGCAATTTGGACTTCTGTTTTCATTTTCTATAGGGAAACACGTTGGCTAGCTCTCCCAGCATAGTTAGCTGGTGAGCTCTTTGAAAGATTCTATGAGGATAAGCAGACATGGAAGCTTCAACTAACTAGTTGTATAACCTCAGAAAGCCCTCGCCTGGGGTTCTCAGAAAAACCTCCAGGGCCTTCATCTCAGTCTAATCAAGTAAGCACACACACACACACACACACACACACACACACACACACACACACACACACACACACACACACCACAATTCTCCAATTCTTTCTAGCTCTATCTGGAGCAGGACCTTTGCAGGACCTTTCTGGGAGCAAGAAACAGAAATATAGGTCATATAAGCTTAGGCCAAAGAAAAGTATTGACTCATTTAAAGACAGTAGAGTTGATTCAGAAATGGAAGACTCACCCTACACCCCTCCAGTCAAAGAGGAGACAGTTCAAACCCCAATATCACAGTTTGAGTGTAGAGTGAGCTGTCCTTCGAAGAAGACTGCCATTTCAGGTTTGGACAACTCCTCACTTCAGTATGTTTTTGTTTATTGTTGTTGTTTTTTTCAAATAATCTTGATGTATAACACAACACTTCAAATCAGGCCTCCCACCTGCTTTTTGTCACTAAAGTTTTACTGGATACAACCAGGACTATTCATTTGCATATGCTATGTGGCTGGCTGGTGGTGTGCTGTAAGGACAGAGCTGAATAGTTATTACAGAGACCACGTGGCCTTGAAAACCCTAAGAAAATCAAACCTTTGCTTTAAATAATTCATTCAGGGAATATCTCAATTTTAAATTGGGGTTATATAAATACAAAATGGTTACAGGGTAGTCAAAACTTCTCAATTCCTAAATGTTCTCTTTCAAGGAAATATGGTTATATATTTATTGCTATACTTACCCTGAGACATTTAGTTGTTTCCACTTCTAAGATTAAAACATATGAGGTAATGTATTTTCATTTTAAAGCTTTTTGTACAATGTAGGCTAGATAATTTATAAGGGAACAACAACAATTTTTACTGTAAATATGTTCTTAACAACATGTATCACAGCTGTGTTTCTCTACCTCAAAACTATGTCTTGCTTATTTTTTTTTCAATTAACCAACTAATTTCAAATAATAAACAGGGAAAATGATCCTCTTATATATTTAAGTTTCTTACAGAGTCTGGACAAGTCTGACAAAAGAAAATGTCTGTACTCTCTGATTTAATTATTACTGATTTAATTAATTGTGTTTTCCTATGTTTTTGCTTCAATTATCCTAGGAATTTCTATAACTCAAGAAAACCATGGCACTTTTCTTTGACATCTTCTGTTTTTTCTCTGTAATTTCTGAAAGTGCCTGGGTTGTTAGTTCTTGAGGAAAATTCTATGTGTTACTTAAGGATTTACATGGCCCATGTCCAAATTTCCTTATATTCTTATTTAACCACAAAACAGAGGAAGGTTAAAAAATGAATCTAAGATTAAAACAAAACCAAAATCCCAACAAAAATACAAGTCTCACAAGTACATTCTATCCTTTTGTTTTTACCACTAAACATTTCCATGATGTTGCACGTCAGGTTATTATGACTTTAAAATAATTTAAAACAACCAAGTAACCAAACAAACAGAAAGATATCAAAGGTCTGCTGTTTTAACATATTACAATTCGGGTTAGTAAAAGTTATTTAAATATCTAAGTCATCCCTCAGGAAACTTTCAGTCCTGGTGAAAAGATGAACAGGTAAACCACAAATCATAATACAAGTGAAACTTTGAAAGTAAGGATATTGAAGAACTAAGGCAAAGTACTGTAGGAACACAAAGTAGAGAACAATCATTTCCAAATAAGGAAAGAAATCATAGGACACAGGAAATATTTCATACTTAAATTTAATCAATTTGAATTTAATGTGGTAGCCAGTGCCAGTGGCTTACACCTATAATCCTGGCTACTCAAGGGGATGAGGCCTGTAGAATCATGGCCTGAAGCCAGCCTGAGCAGAAAAGACTTGATACTGTTCCTCAAGTTAAGAAGCAAAAAGCCAAGCTAAAGATGTGGATCAAGTGGTAGAGCATCAGCCATAACAAAAAATCCAAGCATGAGTAAAAGAGCCTGAGTACTAGCACACACAAAATTAAAAAGGAGAAAAAGAAGAAAGAAAAAGAAAGGAATGGAAAGGAAAATAAACAAAAAGAGAAGTAAAATGAGAAAAGAAAAAAGAAAACTGAAGAAATTTACTCTTAAAGCGTCTAATGTATGTAAAATGGTAGTGATTGTGAATTCAATTCTGCATATCATGAATAGAAGAGATTTGTGTGTCTCTTAAATCACTTGTCAAATTGCCCTGAAATGACGAGTTCATTGGTCTGCTTTCCCCCCAAACCTTAAGTTAGTAAGGAGAGGTCATGTATTCATTATACTACCAAGGTCTCAAGGTCTCACACACGTGTCCTTTTAACTAAGCATGTCCTTTTAACATGTCCTTTTAACTCTGGCATGTAATAAAATCCATTCTATATTGAACACTATTTTTTCACAAATCATGTTTTCCAGATTTTAAGCATTTAGAAAGCTACAAATTATGCTAATCCCGGTCTAAATCTTACCAATTTATAAGGACAATGTATTTCATCTCTCAGACCCTCAGATTCCTAATCTACAATTTGAGAATGGGTAGAATGGAGAGAACATGTCAAGAAAAGGGTCATAATAGACTACTATAAACACAATAGAATAAGGTTACACATACTAACTAAACCCCTGATGGCCCATGGGAGATATATAACTTGACTTGATTCCTTTCTTTTTAAAAAATAAAGAACACTAATTGTGTGTGGATTTGTTTGTGTGTTTTTCTTCATATTCACACATAAAAATTTCAGAAAACCAACACCTCAAGGACCTATTTTCCCTGTGAGGTCTTGTGGCGTAGCTGAAAGCATTGGAAGATGTTGTTCCTATTGGGTATATTACACTGCCTTATTTGTACTAAAGGCTCTAAGAGGTCCTGGAGTAGATAGTCTGTTTAGCTTTACTGAACACCAACTCCTTCAATCTTATTTGAAGATAGACATTGTTTCTTTCTCCTAGCCCTGATATCTGTCAAGGCCAGCTTTATGAACTTAGGTCTAAAGAAGAAACTGTAGCCTCATTGTTTGTGTTCTGACTCTGGTCCCACAAATCTTCTCTCACACATGCACTTCTTATTGCTTACCTAGAAATAGCAGGAAGGTAGCTGTTGTGTTTGTTTTGATTTTTTGCGAGGTTGGGGGGTTGGGGGGGAGTCTGTTCCTGTTCTTTACTACCTGCCTCTAAAATAGTTTCTTTATGTCACAAGTCTCATTCTCTAAAATAGGAGTTAAATATTTCTCTTTCCATGAATATTGAGCTTTTCTTTTTTGATCAAAGCAAAAGAATTCAGAGCCATTTTGTTGTAAGGTTTTATTTATCATCTTTGCCTTTAAATGTATATATCTGTGCTATTTGATTCGTGTATATTATATATAATATTATAAATACAAAAATTATATATAAAAATATATATATGAAGTTTCAGGAAAATCTCCCTAAAGACTCACACCACCCCTAATTGTCGGAACTATCAATGCCTTCACTTAGGCTCCTGTGTCCCCCACCTACTTCTGGCAAGGCTGAAAAGCACAGACCACTGTTAGTGTCATTCAGCACTAAATCATGTGTCTCCAGATTCAGCATTCTTCCATCAGTTTCACCTGCTCCTTACTTCATGTTCAGTACCACCCATGAGTCTAGCTTGGGGATATTTTCATTTTGTGAAAGGAAATAAAGAAGGGAATATTGGTGCTTCTCCTCTTGCATTGTGGGACTGATGAAATACAGAAAGATTTTTCTCTTATGCTCAGAACATCAGTGGGGGGAAAAATCAGAAAGCTTTTTATCAAAGTAATACCATAAAACACTAGTAATATAACAACAACTAAAAGGATGCATTATTTAAAATTTTAATAGAAGACATTCTTTGTTTCTACTTTCTGCTTGTTCTGTGTTAGTATTCCACATCAGATTCTAAGTTTCTCAGCTGCTACAATAAAGTCCACTGATATTTTTAACACTAGGGCTTTTAGTACAATGTCTTGTACACCATGTACCCTCAAATCATTTTTGAACTGAAATTTAGTTTTATAAAGAGTTGAATATTGTAGTGGGAATTGTTTCCAGAACACCTGGATCTTAGAAGAGAAAATGCTTCCTCATTGTGTCTTCACATGAGTAGGAGCTGAGTAAGTCACTAAGAAACAAACAACAAGCAAACAAAAAACTGGCCAAAGTTTCTTGAAAGTATTCTTGACAATTACAATTTGAACACTCAAGGCAAAGTAAAAGATATTTTATAGTTGTACTAGAGGTTCCCTTACTGTGCTAAATGATATACACATTTCCAGAATTAAAACTGGGTTTTTCCTTGCTGTTCTCTCAGAAGTAAGTGAGGAGAGGTCTGGGAAATAAAAGAAACAGACATATGTAGAGGTTAAAGAGAAAACAAATGAGAGGAAAGAAAGGAAATAAGACGAGAGAGAAGAACAGTGTATTTGTTTATTTCAAACAACTTTTATAGATAATACAGGAGGGAGTCTAAATTGAATTGAATCCTTTCCCATCACTTTTCCTTAAAGTTCAGTGTTATATAGTCACTTTCAAAAAGTTTTGGTTCATCTTTAATGAAAAAGTATAACTAAAATACTAAATGAAACTAAAATACCAAATGAAAACAGATTGCTTTCTTATATTTGATTTTGCATTTACTAAATACTTTTAAAAGTTACCTTGGCACAGAGGCAAGGCCCACACCTATTGTGACTCTAAGTCGAGTTAGCTATTTTGGCTCAGGCTTTTGTCAGTTTGGTATGTCTCTACTTCCACATGCCAAAAGAATGCTCAGAAATCCCTACACTTTTCCCTGGCTAGATATGGTAAAACAAACAAACAAACAAACACCCTTGGGGTATTTATTATTTGGCCTTCTTATAGCAAAAACATATAGTTTATGTAGTAAATAAACTTTTTATTTTATTTTCTTATTATTCTTTCTTAACAATAAGAATCTGTGTCAAATTCAAGCCTCGACTTCTTAAATCACATAAGAAACTATTCTGAATTCATAGAAGTGTTTTGCAGATCATCATTTTTTTTGCAGATCATCATTGCAAAGGAACATTCTAGGACCCAAACTAGTGAATGCAATTCAATGCCAGTGGTTTGCATGGAATGACTATTGTTTGGATATTGAATTGGGCCAAAGATTGGAGCAACTAAATGCTAACTTCCAGGTGACCTTCAAGCATTGGTGTAATAGTGACACTAATTATAACACCAGTGAATCTCAACATAACAAT
Source organism: Perognathus longimembris pacificus (assembly GCF_023159225.1). NCBI lineage: Eukaryota > Metazoa > Chordata > Mammalia > Rodentia > Heteromyidae > Perognathus > Perognathus longimembris. Next base: position 36,155,872 of record NC_063169.1, read on the forward strand.
CTTCAAGTATACTGGCATATGAGCATATATTTTTCACTTGAGCAATTTTTTAAAAATACAGAATAAATAAGTTGTCACAGAAATCAGAAGCCCTGAAGAATCCATCAGATCCATTATCAAAGAATCACTTGGCTGAGATGAATTTATTTTCCAGTAAGAGAAAAAAAATTGCTTTTATTTATAAAGTTCCATATAACTTTCAATCAAAAGTATATTTTCACTAAAAAGTTGTTCAGTCAACAATTGCAGTTTATCAGTATCCTTTCCTGAGTAATTTTTCTCAGTTCTACCAGGAAAGTTATTCACCAAAAACTGTGAACAAAGAGGCTTAAAAAAAAAAATGACTTGTAATACTTCCTACAATTATCCAGGACTACGTCTCCTAACTCAAGTTTTAAAACATGATTTGTAAATCTTAAAATTTCTTTTTTTCTTATTTATTGTCAAAGCGACGTACAGAGAGATTACAGATTCATATGTTAGGCATTGGATACATTTCTTGTAGTCTTTGTTACCTCCTCCCTCATTCCCCACTTCCCCTCCACCTTTCTCTCTCCCCACATGGGTTGTTCAGTTGGTTTACACCAAACAGTTTCGCAAGCATTGCTTTTGTAGTCGTTTGTCTTTTTATCCTGTGTCTCTCAATTTTGGTATTCCCTTTCAATTTCCTAATTCTAATACCAGTATATACAGTTTCCAATGTACTCGGATAAGATACAGTGAGAGTGCAGCTACAACCACAGGAAGAGGATACAAGAGGATCATCAACAATGGAAGCTACGGTTTCACATGGCATGTTGGAAGTAATTACAACAGTGATCTATCACTCATTTCCATAACATGGAGCTCATTTCACTTAGCATTATCTTATGCATTCATAGGGGCATAGCTATTAGGCTCTTGTGATCCTCTGTTGTGACTAGCCTAAACTTGTGCTAATTATTCCCTATGAGGGAGACCATACAGTCATGATTCTTTGGGTCTGGCTCACTTCACTTAGTATAATTTTCTCCAAGTCCTTCCATTTCCTTACAAACAGAGCAATGCCATTCTTTCTGATAGAGGCATAAAATTCCATTGTGTATATGTACCACATTTTCCTGATCCATTCGTCTACTGAGGGGCATCTGGGTTGATTCCATATTTTAGCTATGACAAATTGTGCTGCTATGAACATTGTTGTGCTGGTGGCTTTAGTGTGTTCTTGTTTGTGGTTTTTTGGGGTAGATGCCCAAGAGTGGGGCTGCTAGATCATAGGGGAGCACTTCTCCTTCTGAGGAATCTCCATACCACTTTCCAGAGTGGCTGAACCAGTTTACATTCCCACTAAAAATGAAGTAGGGTCCCCTTTTGGCCACATCCCCTCCAACATTTATTATTATTAGTTTTCTTGACATAGGACATTCTTACTGGGGTGAAGTGGAATCTCAATGTTGTTTTGATTTGCATTTCTTTTATGGCCAGTGATGTAGAGCACTTTTTCATATGTCTCTTGGCCATTCTCATTTCCTCATCAGAGAAGTCTCCTTTTAAGTCTTTAGCCCACTTGATGAGGGGGCTGTTGGTTCTTTGCGGTTTTGTTTTGTAGGAATGTAATTTTTTTAGTTCTTCATATATTTTAGATATGAGGCCTTTGTCCATTGTATGGCTGGTAAAGATCTTGGCCCAATCTGTAGGCTTTGTTTATCTTGCAAGCTATGTCCTTTGCCATGCAGAAGCTCTGCATTTTGATGCAGTCCCATTTGTCCAACCTTTCTTTGATTTGTAGCCTTTCTGCGTCTTTGTTAAGGTAGTTTCGTCCTGTGCCAAGGAGCCCAAGTGTTTCTCCTACTCCTTCTTTTAGTGTTTTCAGGGTATCTGTTTTAATTTTGAGGTCTTTGATCCATTTGGAATGGATTTGGGTGCAGGGTGATATATAGGGATCTAGTTTTAGTTTGTTGCAGGTGTTGAACCAGTTTTGCATGCACCATTTGTTAAGGAGGCTATCTTTCTTTCATCCTATTTTTTTAGCTCCTTTATCAAAGACTAAGTGAGCATAGTTCTGTGAGCTCATTTCTAGGTCTTCAATTCTGTTCCATTGGTCTTAATGCCTGTTCCTGTGCCAATACCAAGCTGTTTTCATTACTATAGTTTTATAACACAGCTTGAAGTTTGGTATTATAATTCCTCCAGCACTGTTGTTTCTGCTTAGGATTGTTTTTGTTATTCGGGGTCTTTTATTGTTCCATATGAATTTCTGGATTGCTTCCTCTATTTCATTAAAAATTGGCGTTGGGATATTAATGGGTATTGCATTTAATTTGTAGATCGCCTTTGGCAATATTGCCATTTTGACGATATTAATCCTCTCAATCCAGGAGTATGGGAGGTTTTTCCATTTCCTTAGTTCTGCCTTAATTTCGTTTTTGATGTATTTAAAGTTCTCATCATACAAGTCTTTCACTTCTTTGGTTAGGGTTATTCCTAGGTATTTTATGTTTTTTGAGGCTATTACAAAAGGAGTTGCTTTCCTGATTTCAGGCGTTTGGGTCATTAGCATATAGAAAAGCCCTTGACTTTTGAGGATTTATTTTATATCCTGCTACTTTTCCAAAGCTTTGGATCAGCTCTATTAGCTTGGGAGTAGAGTCTATGGGGTTCTTTAGGTATAGGATCATGTGATCTGCAAAGAGAGAAAGTTTACCTTCATCTTTTCCTATTTGTATCCCCTTTATGTTTTCTTCTTGCCTAATTGCTCTGGCTAGGAATTCTAGTACTATGTTGAAGAGGAGAGGAGAGAGCAGACATCCCTGTCTTGCTCCTGATTTTAAACGGAATGGCTTTAGCTTTTCACCTTTTAGAATTATGCTTGCTGTTGGTTTGTCATAAACTGCTTGATTATATTCAGGAGTGTTCCCTGGAATCCCAATTTTTCCAAGGCTTTTATTATAAATGGGTGCTGGATTTTATCAAACGCCTTTTCCACATCCAGAGATATAACCATGTGACTCTTTACCTTGCTCCGGTTGATGTGGTGATTACATTAATTAACTTGTGTATATTGAAACAACTTTGCATCTCTGGGATGAATCCAGTTTGATCATGGTGTATGATTTTTTTGATGACCTGTTGAAGTTGATTGGCCAGAATTTTGTTGAGAATTTTTGCATCTATGTTCATCACGGAAATTAGTCTATAGTTCTCATTCCATGATGAGTCTCTGCCTGGTTTTGGGATGAAGGTTATACTGGCTTCATAGAATGTGTTTGGTAGTGAACTTTGTCTTTCAATGTCATTGAAGAGTTTGAGAAATATTGGTGTGAGTTCTGTTTTGAAGGCCTTGTAGAATTCTGCATTGAATCCGTCTGGACCTGGGCTTTTCTTGGGTAATGGATCACTTATTGCTGTTTCTATTTCAATGCTGGATATGGGTCTGTTGAGAAGGTTTAAATCTTCGTGGTTGAGTTTGGGGATATCAATTTTTTCTAGGAAATTCTCCATTTCTTCCAGGTTCTCAAATTTGTTGGTATAAAAGTTTCCAAAATAGTCACATATTGTGTTCTGAATTTTGGTTGTTTCTGTGGTGATGTTACCTATCTCATCTCTGATCTTGTTTATTTGGGTGTGCTGCTTTCGTTTTTGGTCAGGTTTGCTAGGGGTCTGTCTAACTTGTTAATTTTTTCAACGAACCAACTCTTTGTTTTGTTGATTCTTTCTTTCGATGGTTTTTTTTTTTGTCTCTAATTCACTTAATTCTGATTTGATTTTAATTTTTTGCTTCCATCTACTGACTTGGGGCTTGGCTTGTTGTTCTCTTTCAAGGAGAATAAGGTGCTTCCTTAAATTGTTGAGTTGCTGTTTCTCCAGTTTGTTGGTGTAGGCACTCAGAGATCTAAATTTTCCTGTGAGTACTGCCTTTGCTGTGTCCCAACACAGCTGGTACTTTGTGTCCTCATCTTGTTTGAATTCCATAAATATTTGAATTCCCGTTTTAATTTCTTCAATGACCCACTGATGGTTCAGCAGTGTGTTGTTTAGTCTACATGAATTGTAGGATTTTCTGTGGTGGCCATTTGAGTTAAGCTCTAATTTTATTCCGTTGTGGTCTGAGAGAATGAAGGGAGTGATTTTGATACTTCTGAATTTGTACAGATTTTCTTTGTGCCCTAAGATGTGATCTATTTTGGAGAAGGTTGCATGTGCTGCTGAAAAGAATGTGTATTTTGGTATTGCTGCATGGAATACACTGTAGATGTCGGTTAAGTCTAGTTGGTCTATGCAGTTGTTTAGTTCTGTGGTTTCTTTGTTCAGTTTTTGGCATGTTGATCTGTTCAGAGGTGACAGTGGAGTGTTAAAGTCTCCAACTATCAATATGTTTGGGTCTATGAGTGGTTTTAGAGTCAGCAATGTTTGTTTAATGAAGTTGGGTACTCCTGTATTTGGTGAGTAGATGATTAGGATGATTATATCCTCCTGTAGGAGAGATCCCTTTATTAGTATATAGTAACCTTCTTTGTCTCTTCTTACAATTTTTAATTTGAAGTCAATTTTTTCTGATACTGAGATTGCAACTCCAGCCTGCTTATGGGGACCGTTTGCTTGGTAGATTTTATTCCAGCCTTTCAATTTTAGAAAATGTTTGCTTTTGCTGGATAGATGTGTCTCTTGGAGGCAGCAGAAAGGTGGACCTTGATTTTTTATTCAACTTATGAGCCTATGTCATTTGATTGGAGAATCAAGTCCATAAATGTTGAGAGTTAGGATTGAGATATAATCATTTGTTCCTTTCATTATAGCTATCATGTTAAAAGCTGTATCTTCCCAATTGTTGATCTAATATTCTGATTTTCTTTTTAGGGTTCATTTCTCTGTCTGTACTGTGATCTTGATTATTTTCCCTGTATAGTAACTCTTTGAGGATTTTCTGTAAAGCTGGATTGGTGGAGATATATTGTTTCAGTTTTTCCTTACTGTGGAAGACTTTTATTTTACCTTCGGCTATGAATGAGAGTTTAGCTGGGTACAGTATTCTTGGTTGATAGTTATTTTCATTTAGGGTTTGGTATACCTCATTCCAGGCTCTCCTTGCTTTCATGGTCTCTGCTGAGAAGTCTGGGGTAATTCTGATTGATTTTCCTTTATATGTGATTATTTTCTTCTCCCTAATAGCTTTAAGGATTCTTTCCACGGACTCTATTGATCCTGTTTTGATCGCAATGTGTCAGTGGGATGTCCTATTCTGCTCTGGTGGATTTGGGGTTCTAAATGCTTCTTATATCTGGATAGGACTATCCTTCTTGATATTTGGGAAGTTCTCAGCTAATATTCTGTTAAATGGGTTGCCTATTCCATTAACTTCTTTCCCTAGGTTTTCCTCAATACCTAATTGCCTTAAATTGGGCTTCCTGATTGTGTCTTGGAACTCCTGGAGTGATCTGTTTTGTCGATTGGATTTATTTTGTATTCTTTTTGGTCTTTCTCCATAGTTTCTAGGGAATCTTCAGCTCCTGAGATTTGATCCTCTGCTTCAGTTAGTCGGGACTGTAAGCTAGCTACTTGATTTTGAATCTCTTTTCCTTCTGACTGGTCTTTCCTGATGATTTCCATGTCCTTGCTATAATTAACTCTTAGGTCCTGCATGGACTTCTTTACTTCATTAATTTGGTTTTGAGTGCTGTCTCTCAAATCTTTTAGCTGGGTAGCTATCTTTTCATTTGACTCTTGAAGTTCATTTATCTTTCTATTTGTCGAGGCCATGAAATTGTTTATTACTTCATGGACAGATTGATGTATTGATTCAAACTATTCATTTAATTTGTTTATCAGTAGACTTTGTATAGCATATTAAGGGTTCTCTACTATGTCTTTTATTGACTGCTCTGCTTCCTGCTTGTTTTGAGTGGGAAATAAGGCTCCATTGTTTGCCATCTTTCTTGTGTTTCTCCTGCCCATTTGGATTGGGAGTGCCAATCTACAAGCACCTGAGAGCACCGTTTAAGACCCAAAGCAGACCTTACCAAGCACTGTTATTTAAATCTTAGAAGTTCACAATTATATACAGATACCTTGTGTACGTGTATATAAAATTAGATTTGGTTTTCCTAAAAAATACAATTTCAATATAACAACCAATCCTGAGCCCTGTATTCAGTAGTTACTTATTTACTGTTACAACCCTATGAGCAATTTTTGTTCTTATATTAAGTTTGATTAACTTGGATTGAACCGGGATACCCTCTATCCAATAACCACGGGTCAATGGAGTCTGGAGGTCCTGGAAGTAAATCAGGAGGGTAAGTTAGAGGTAATGAAGAGAATCGAGTAAAATATATGGGTGGTGATGATTTTGGTTTAGTTTCAGTGACGTGGAAATGTGGAGAAGAGTAGAATCGGTAGAAAGAACAAGGTTAAAATGATAGACAATGGAGAGTCAGCAGAAAAGAGTGAAGGTGTTAGTCATAGGAAAGTAATTTTAAAGAAAGAGAATGTGAAGAGATAAACAAAGAAAAAATGCTGGAAGACAGATGCACAAAACACAAAAAAATTATCAAGAGAAAAAAACAGAAAAAAAAACAAAAAAAATGATAAAACAACCAAATAAAAATGGAAAACAAAAAACAAACGACATCTCAGAAATGGAAAATAGAAAAAAAAAGTTTAAAATATATTTTTTAAAAATGGAGTCTTCCTTGTTTGGCTGGGCTTTCTCCAGTCTCTGGTTTCCTTGTGATGGTCTGCAGTCTATTTTCCTGCTGCTTGGCTGGTTTGACTTGCTTTCAGTTTGCAGGGGTGCATCTACTTTGACCCTCCTCCCCTGTTAGTGAAACATGGGTTTCTGTGGTTTGCACAGCTTGCAGGTAAGATTTGGGTGTCCTCTGTAGATGGGGGACGTGAATAGTCTTGGGAACCGTGGCTCCTCCTGTCTGCTGTGGGTCTGCTGCCTTTAATGCCTGTCTCTCTGAATAGGCTGTGGACTCAGCAGGGCAGGGCACCTCTGGGCTGGTTTACCTGGCTGAGAGTCGCTTGCCTGGGGGAAGTTCCTCCTTCCTCAGTGGGGCGGCCTACTGGGTGAAGCTAGCTATGGAATTTAGCTCTATTTCATGCTGGGAATTGGGCTTCCTCTGTGATGGGACCGTTTATCTGTCTTGGGAACTGTTTATTCCCTCGTCTGATTGTTTCTTGCCACTGGCAGCTGCTCGCTGCTTTCAGTTTTAAGTTAGAAATTCCGGCAGGCAGGACTGGGCACCTCTCGCTGCATTCACCTAAGTGTATGAGCCGCGGCCTGGGAAGTGCCTCCTGCCTGGGCAAGGGTCGTTCACCTGGGCAGCGCTGGCTCTCACTGGTCAGTCCCTCTAGCCCTTTTCAAAGATGGCCCCTTTGTCCTTGCTTTCCCCAGGCCCGCTTTAGTTGCAGTCTGGTCCTACCCTATGCCAGTGTCAAAGATGATGCTTTGCTCTGGCGGTGGGTAAAGAGCTAGCTTCCAGAGGCTGCTCTGTGGCGCGAGTGAGAATGTCTTTCATGGGGTACTCACACTTTCTCTGTGATTTCAACCCATCCGTTCTCAGCCTGCAATCCACGTCTGTCTGCCGCCGTCTGGAGGATTTCTCCCTGGTCGTCACTGTGTGCTTTAGGTGTGTGGGGTGCTGTGCCAGTGCCAACACTGGTGTGGTGGCGGGATTCCACCCGGGGCTCAAATCTGTGTTTTCAGGCCAGCAAAGTTGATTTTTCCTTCCGGGCCAGAATCCCTGTACTGTTATAATTTACTTGGGCTGTCTTTCTCGGAGTAAAAGTTTCTCTGGAGTGGTAAAACTTTGATGTCAGAGGGAGCTTAGCTAGGGCTCTGCTGCTCCTCTGCCGTCTTCCCGGAAGTCCTTCTGTAAATCTTAAAATTTCTTTGTCTTCTTTTTTGTGACTTGTATGCTATATTGCTGACCACTTGCTCTTCCATTTCCTGAGTTGGATTTTTCACTCAGAAGTATAATCATTCTTGAGAGAAACATGTCATCTTTCAAGATGTATATTCCTACAAAGCATAAAATAGAGAGCAAAATGTCCACTGAAAAACAAAAAGCTATATGACTTTGGGATCTGTTCTTTTTCTTTACAGAAAAAGCAAGTAAGTTTTCTTTCAAGTATACTAGTCAGATAGACATCAAATCACATTAACTAACCATGTAAACTTATTCCAGAAAACCAATTTCAGAGTCACTGAGTTTCTGACTTTGGACAAGATAATGTCATTTTTTTCTGACACAATTTACTGAATTCAAATTTAGTGCAGTCTGAGCTCATAGCCACTACCCATGAATACGTAGTTATCTCACATTATGAGATCTAGCATAATTTCTACTTAACTTTGATATGACAAGCCTTCCCTTCAGGGAAATTAAATTATGTGAAAGAGTATATCTAGATACAAATATAAAATGTATCTGTGATGCATAGACAATTTACTTCTTTTAAAGGGCCTTTTTCAGGTTAGATAATTCATGCTTGATCTTTTTGTTGTTCTCAGAGTTAACACAAACCAATCATTTGTCATGCTGCCAACTGTAATCCTGACCAACCAGTTCATATCAATAGAGAAATTTCAAGAAAATTGTTAGAAAGCTTGGCTATCTATTAATGCTCATAATAATAATGTAAATGTGTCAGACACGGATGGCTCATACTTAAATTCCTGCTGCTTTGGAGGCTCTAATATGAGGATTATAGTTTTGAGGACAGCTTGTTCAAAAATTCATGATACCTGAGCCAGACCCAAAGAAACATGGACTCTATGGTCTCCCTTATTGGGAATAATTAGTACAGGTTTAGGCAAGCCATAGCAGAGCATCACAAGGCCCAATAGCTATACCCTTATGAACACATAAGAAGATGATGCTAAGTGAAATGAACTCCATGCTATGGAAACAATTGTTATATCACAGTTGTAACTACTTTCAACGTCCTATGTGTATGTGTAGTTTCTATTATTGATGATGTTCTTGTATCACCTTCCTATGGTTGTACCTACACTATCTCACTATCTCTGTAATCTTATCTGAGTATATTGGAAACCGTGTTTACTGGTATTGGAAGTAGGAAATTCAAAGGGAATACCAAATTTGAGAGACACAGGGTAAAAAAGGAGAAATAACTACAAAAGCAATACTTGCAAAACTGTTTGGTGTAAGTGAACTGAACACCTCGGGGGGGGGGGGGAGGGAAAAGGGGGAGGGAGGGGGGCATGAGGGACAAGGTAACAAACAGTACAAGAAATGTATCCAATGCCTAAAATATGAAACTGTAACCTCTCTGTACATCAGTTTGATAATAAAAATTTGAAAAAAAAATTCATGATACCTCATCAACTAGCATGTGGACATGGTAGTGCACACCTTTCCTCCCAGCTATTGGGAATCTGATATCAAGAGAATCCCAGTTTCTGACAAGGCCTAACAGAAAAGTCCATGAGATTTTATCTCAATGGAAGAAGCTAGGCTAAGTGGTGCAAATTCATTATCTCAGGTACAATAGAAAGCCTAAAACAAGAGGATCGTAGTTCTGGTGTATGACTGGACAGGAAGTGAGACCCAATCACTACAAAAAGTAGAGCAAAGGTTTGGCTATCAGTAGAACAGTTGCGTAGCAAGTAGGAGGTCATACCCAAAAATATCAAAAAATAAAATACATTTTATATATCTTCCATGCCTTTCCACTGAGTATCTCAGAAGTCTTCATTGATAGATATTTTAATTTTACCCAAATAAACCTGTTTTGTCAGTTATATGACCATCTGTAACTTTGTTTCAGATAACAGCACTAATCATATACACAACACCAGTGAATTTTAACAATTCAACCAGGTTGGCACTCAGTTAAATAATACCAATAATCCTTCTGGAGGATTTTGGTGTTTACTTTCTTTAAATTATCTTTAGTTGTACAAAGCCCTTGCCTTGTAACATGGCAGTTTATGAATAAAATATATCTGATCAATGTCAGGCCTTTCAGCATTTTATCCATCCCTCTCCTACTACCCTTTCCTCTGTCTTCTTCTTAATGTATTTATTTGTTTGTTTATTGTTTGGTGCCAATCCTGAACTCTGGGCTTGAACTCAAAGCCTAGGTACTGTCCTTGAGCTTCTTTTGCTCAAGGCTATCACTCTACAACTTGAGCCACAGCTCTACTTCTAGCTTCTTTGAGGGGAGGAGGGTAGTTTAATGGAGATAATGGAGATAATGGAGATAAGAATCTCACACACTCTTCTACTGGGTTGACTCTGAATGGCAAACCTCAGATCTCAGGCTCCTGAGTGGACAGGATTATAGGCGTGAGCCACTGGTGCCTGGCTTCTTTTTAATTTGGTACAATATACATTGGATTTCTTCTGCATTTTCTCCCTCTTCTCTTCTTCATTAATGTACCCCATTATCCTTGTGGTGTTCTCAAACATCTCACATCCTGGGAAGTAACTACAAATGTTATCAAAGTTAAACATCTGTTACTGTATGAGACATCAGAATAAATATAGATATATGGCATTTCTTTTCTAGGTCAGGAGTAGAAATTCTAACTGCCAAGACAAGTAAATTTGGAGAAAATCTCATCTCAATAATACTTAGATTGTGTGTGTGTGTGTGTGTGTGTGTGTGTGTGTGTGTGTGTGTATGTACATGCAGGCATGTGTATGTGGGTTTTCTTTAACCCATCTGCTTAAATAGCAAAACTTTGAATTTTCCAAAATTCACATGTTCATATTGCTTGGGTTCTTGGTGGTCTTACATATGAGAAGAGACCTCAGATGTGAGTTAACTCCGAAAATAATTTCCTCCTCTTTGCTGTGTAGACCCCCTCCAGATGTATACTGTATAGTGCATTTGTTAGAAAAGAGCTACAATCACCACAGGGGAAATTGTACCCCATAACATCAAGTAGCTAAAAGATCATTGCCGGGCTAGATTTACCTCCCCTGGTGCGGGTATGCTAAGCTTACTCCCTTATCAGTGCTCCCTTTTTCACCCTCTCCCCTGAGCACCCGAACAGCAGGCAGCCAAGGTGGAGCAAAGGGACACGGGCTAGCCTAAGGTGCACGTGGCAGAACGAGATCCCCTTTTCCTCCCTCCTTACCCACCAAGGAAGCCAGGTGCAGACAGGTCTCAGAGATGCTTTGGAGAGCAATCCAATTTAATCAGGAGGGGCTCACAGTAATATAGTAGTGATGACGAGGATTGAGCATGAGCTGGCAATAGGCTGGCGAGCTTGTCCATCCAAGAGCAGCTCCCAAGGTCTTCCCTCATGGGCTAACGTCACTTCCCATAGTACCGCTCTCTGGGCAAAGCCCACGAAAGGAGAGAACACGTGTTCCCTGGCGCAAGGTGGGGGATGGTCTCAAAGCTACCCCTTCTGGTTCCGGACCCAGAAGGAGATAGGTGTGGCTCACTTCCACACTGGCCCAGGGCTGTTGGAAGGGTGGTGTCTCGGGAGTGCTCTCCTCACCCTTTCCCCCTTAAGGCCAAGATGAATCCCCAACAGATAATGATCCTCTACGATTATCTTATCCACACTCACTCTCCTGAGGCCCCTCCATGAACAATCCAAACTGTCTGACGTGGTCATTTAGTCCAAGTTATAAAAGTAAAAACAAGGAATGCCTTTCCTCAAGAGGATTGCTTAGAGGACTACAAGAATTAAGGGTTAGAAATGTTTTGAGCACTGTTCCAGACCTGCAGGGGTCCCTGCACCCCGGGTGCTTTCCCAACCAGTGGGAGAGGAGAGGAAGCTCACCCGCCGAGGGTGAACCCAGAATAGGTAACGAGCCACAAGTCTCCTGCACTCAGCCCAACCCAACCTTTTGCCGGCAGTTGGACAATCAGGCGACTCGGGAGAAGTTCAAGACTGCTCAGTTTAGTGGTGTGGACCAGATCTTAAGTATGGGCAATGGCAGGAAGAGGAGGGTGCAACATATTTAGCCAGGGACTATGATTGGTGGTCCAAGCTGTCAGTCAAGGGCTGAAGGCCATGGGACCTCCCTAAGGGACGGCCTAAGTACTAGCAGGATCGCCCCCAGGTTACTGCTGGCAGCCATCTTGCTGCACATGGTCTTAAGGCTGGGAGGTGTGGCCAGCTAGACCTGCCTTTCCAGTTCTGGACGCGGAAGGCAGGCGGAGCTAACCAGGATCCCTCTTCTAGGAGGTAGTACAAACAAGCACCCCCGCAGGAACTGAGGCAGGCAGGGCTCTTCAGGGCCTCACTCCTGAGGCGCAACAGCCACACATCTCCGGGGAGCGAACAGGCGGGGCCAGTCGGTATGCCCCACACAGACCCTTCTGGACTTTTTATGACACAAGAAAATCATTGACATATAAACTAAAACAAAGCAAACAGAAACAAAAGCAGAGAACAGACTGTGTAAACAGAGAAAGCTCCATTGTCACTTTATGGTCCATGCATGCTGTCTGCAGAGAGCTGTAAATCCTCTGATTTTTGAGTAAAATTGAGGATAAAGATGTTCTTTTTTCTGGAGTCTTAAAAAAGTCTTTCACCTAAAACTGCACTCTTAAAGTCAGCTGTTATTCGACAAAGGAGCTAAATACATACAATGGAAAAAACATAGCCTCTTCAACTACTGGTGCTGGGAAAACTGGGCAGCCATATGCAGAAAACTCAAACTAGACCCTACTATCACCATGCACCAAGATCAACTCAAAATGGAGTAAAGACCTCAACATCAGACCTGAACCCCTGAAATTACTGAAGGAAAGAGTAGGAAACACACTAGAACTTATAGGCAGAGGAAGGAACTTCCTGAATAGAGTCCCAGGGGCATAACAGATAGGGGAGAAACTCGACAAATGGGACTACTACAAAATAAAAAGTTTCTGCACAGCTAAAGACATAGCCACCAAACTAGAAAGACAGCAACCATATGGGAAAGGATCTTTACCAGCACAGCAACAGACAAAGGCCTAATATCCGTCATCTACAGAGAACTCAAAAATCCAAGCCCCTCCAAGCCCAATAAACCAATTAGGAAATGGGCAAAGGAGCTAAAGAGAGACTTCACAAGAGAAGAGATAAAAATGGCAAAGAAACATATAAGGAAATGTTCAACATCCCTGGCAGTAAAGGAAATGCAAATAAAAACAACCCTGAGATACCACCTCACTCCAGTTAGAATGGCCTATACTCTGAACTCAGGCAACAAAAAATGCTGGAGGGGGTGCGAGGAGAGAGAAACCCTTCTCCAATTTTGGTGGGAGTGGAAATTAGTACAACCACTTTGGAGAACAGTATGGAGGTTCCTCAAAAAGCTCAACATGGACCTACCCTATGACCCAGCCATACCACTCCTAGGCATCTATCCTGAACAACAGGCCTCAAGATATCAAAAACACATCTGCACCGCCATGTTTATTGCTGCACAATTCACAATAGCCAAAATATGGAAACAACCCAGATGCCCCTCCACAGATGAATGGATCCAAAAAATATGGTACCTATACACAATGGAATACTACATAGCGATTAGAAATGGCGAAATATTGGTATTCGCAGGGAAATGGTCAGAACTTGAACAAATAATGTTGAGGGAGACAAGCCTAGAACACAGAAAACAAAGGGGCATGATCTAGGTGCGGGGGAGGGGAAGACAGTAGAGACCAGGTCTGCGAAACCAAAAACTTCTTGTCAAATGGTATTTCCCACAGGTTTGGGTCAGCGACCCTACATTATGTAACTAAAACCAAACAACTATTCAACATATAAAGGTCAAAAATAGGCCTCTCAGTGGATCACAATAGCTCAAAAGCTATGTATATATGTTCATATAAGACAGGCATAAGCAAACGCTATTGTTGATGTTACATTTAAAGTCCTAGGTGAATTTCCTTTGGCGTAGGCCACCTTTCTACTGTATATGTTTTTTTTTTTTTTTTTTTTTTTTTTTTTTTTGCCAGTCCTGGGCCTTGGACTCAGGGCCTGAGCACTGTCCCTGGCTTCTTCCCGCTCAAGGCTAGCACTCTGCCACTTGAGCCACAGCACCGCTTCTGGCCGTTTTTTTTTCTGTATATGTGGTGCTGGGGAATCGAACCTAGGGCCTCGTGTATCCGAGGCAGGCACTGTTGCCACTAGGCCATATCCCCAGCCCTCTACTGTATATGTTTTTGGTACACTGTGTATTGTATATATGTCTACCTGATCTAGGGAAGGGAAAGAAAAACAGGGTGTAAGTTATCACAAGAAATGTACACACTGCCCTATTATGTAACTGTACCCCTTTTGCACAACACTGTGTCAAAAAAAATTTAAATAAAAAAAGTCTTTCACCCAAGAAAATATAATAAACACTATCTGATAGTGATCACTTTTTGCTGATAACAATAACGGCATGAATAGTCCCTCCTCCTCCACCTGCCATATTCCACAACTTAATCCCTAAAACCCCTAATTGCCAAATTTTATACCTGGGCTGACAATCCCCACAATCATTTTATTTATTTTTTTATTTCACTGTTTGGTTGCTTGATTAGTAGATTGCTTTGTGACAAGATCTCATTACATAGCTGAGTCTGTCCTCAGACTCAGAATCCTTCTATTTCCTTCCAACAGTAATGAAACCTGGTCCACCTTTCTTCACCATGCTCCTTTTTTTTAACTATCCCCAGATCAAATACACATCAATCAGTGTAGCTCTGTAACAGATATTTAATGAGAGGGTCCAATAAGAAACTTACTTAATGACTCCAACTTTCTTAGACCCAATGTGGTCAGAATTCAATGTATATTCTACAAAATAAGAAGAGTGAGAAAAGGTTGAGGAAGGGAAGGAATGGTGAGATTGCTGAAAGGGGTGACATTGATAAAGCTGCAGTGTATTCATAAACTGTATTGCTAAATGCCAACACATTTGTACAACTGTTTAAAAATAATAAAAGAATAAAATTCAGTGCAAAAATAAAATCAAAGGAAAGTAAAACCATCCCTAAAACAAAGCACTGCATTGAGGTAATCCAACCACATGTACCTTTGTTGTTTTTCCTGTCTGGTTTGTTGATTTTCAGGCATCCTAAGTCTGAATTCAAGGCCTTAGGCCTGCTAGGCAGGCATTCTACCACTTGAGTCATTCCTCCAATTCTTTTTTGTCAAAGAGCATTCTGAATAAATAACCAGCAAAAATGCAGATATGCAACAGTGATAGTCTACAAAAGTGAATGAAACCTGTTCACACGCAAAGCAAAATTCAGAGCAGTAGTCTCTTTGTGAATGTTAGGGATAATTTTTGTTTTCTTACAGTCTGTATATTACTGATGACAAAATATAAGTAGACCTGAAAATTAAAGTGTGGCACATCGACTTCAAAGGAGTGTAATACAGAAGCTAGCTAAAACCTGTGGAGGAGGGAGCAAGGACACATTAAAAGCCTTGTCTGTGTTTTCAGCCCTCTGAGGCATTATGAGGTTATGATGGACTGTCTTTCAGTTGGGTCAGAATTGCCCTGTTACTGAAGACAGCACGAGGTAGCTGACCTTTTCTAAGATTATGTGGGCTCATGTCCACATCCCTGGCCTTGTTTGGATTCCACAAATTATACTGTTTGCCTTCTAGTTCTTGTGGTTCTGAAAAAGTAACTCCTTTGCTCATGACTATTATTTGTACCAAAGCTTCTCTTAAAAAACTTATACACAAGGTTGAAAGGAGAAAGTGTACTTTTTCAGTCTCTAAATGCTACCGTTCACCCCATAGAACATTGATCTGCGATTGTGGCTATGTGTGGTATGATGTGTGGAAACTGAAAAGATAATCTTCTAACAATACCTGACAAGAATTATAAAGCCCAGAAATGTAGAGCATGGATTTATCATTTGTTGACTCTAGCAGGTCCAGTTCTAAATCTGCCTGTGGTCCAGGCAGAGTCCCCAGCAGCTGCCTCTTGCAGAGGTGGACACAGAGTGACAGTAAAGTCTGTTTGGGTTGCTGGCTTCATGATGCTAACAGAGGATATCACCCTGAGTTAATGTCTTAACCTTCCTTTTTATCAAATCCCAATACAGCTATAGAAATCCCAAACTTCAGCCAATTGAGTATGAAGGTAGTATAAGCCAGTGCCTACAATTTATTGCAATTTTGAAAGAAAGATTTCCCACCAGGTAGAGTGGCTGTTCATACCAGCTTTATATGACTTTTTTTTTTATATATGGTACCAGGCTTTGAACTCAGGGTTCAGGTGCTAGCCCTTAGAACTTTTGCTCAAACCTAGTGCTCTACCACTTGAGACACCACTTCATTTCTGGCTTTTTGGTGGTTGATTGGAGTGAAGATTCTCACATAGTCTTTCCTGCCCTATCTGGCTTTGAATTAAAATATTCAGTTCTTAGCTTCTTCAGTAACTAGGATTACAGGTGTGATCCACTACCACCCAGCTGGAACCACAGGCCTTTGATGACTACTCTAGAACTGCATGGCTGTACTATAAAGCTCTTAGGGCAAAATAACCCCTAACCAACAACATTTGCTTGAATTTAATGTGACAACTATTTAAAGTAGATGTCATTAAAGGGACCATAATTCTCTACTTTTATGATATGTCAGTCACCTTTTCATTATACACAACTCGCTCAGTGTTGGCTAAGAAGCTCGAGGCAGCAGTGATAATCACTTATTCTCAGCATCAGTTCTTCAGAGAAGACACATTTTTTCCAGCTCATGCTGCTGCTTTCAGAAATAAGTACCAAGAAAAAGCATCCAAGGTTTATCCCGCTTATGAAACTACACGAAGATGGGAGGCCTGATATCTCAGTAGGAAAAGAACTCAAAACTATGGGAATACAGTGTTGTCAAGAACCTAGTGTGTTTAGGAGATTAGAAAAATAGACACTTCCTGTGAAATTCAATGTTTGTGGCATATTTTGAGTTTTGAACCACTGCCACAATTAATTATTATAGAATATTTTCATCACCTCCCAGTTTCTATAAAAATTTAGTCATTAATCTTTGGTTCTCTACTAATAAAATGTTTTTCTCTATAGATTTGCCTTCATGGACATTTGATATAAATGGAGTTTTCCATCCATAGTCGTTTTTGATTGGCTTTTCTCACTGAATGTTATACTCAAGTTGCATATATGCTGCCTGCTATCTTGTGACTTTAAAGGATTTCTTTTTGCCAAAGCATTCTTCCATTGTAAAGGACACATCATATTTTGTTTATGCATTCATCAACTGACATTTAATTTGCTTTCACTTTATGACTACTAAAAGTATTGCTGCTTATGAGTATTTATCTATAAATGTTTATGTGGGTATATGATTTTATTTCTCTTGGTATATGTGTAAGAGTAGAATTAGTAGATCACCCAGAAACTGGCTAAGTTTTAGGTGATGTTAACACAGGTTTCCATAGCAGCTACCCTATTTTGCATAACGATTAGATGTCTAAGATGGCTCTTAATTTCTTTTGTATCTATGTTAATACTTGAGATTTTTTTCTTTTTTTAATGTACACATCCTATGAATGTGAAATGGTGATTTCTGTTTTATTTACTTACTAGTGATGCAAAGATCTGTAATGTGCTTCTTGACCATTTGTATACATTCTGCAAGTAACTTACTTCTTATTTATCGAGGTGAAATTTAACTTTGTATTCCTGATTAAAAGCCTTATAGTTCTTAAGAAGAAAAAAATCAACACCTTAACCCCAAAATAAATAAATTCAAAATATATGCCCCATTGAAAAATTGTTTTGTTTTTTTTTTGTTTTTTTTTTTTGGCCAGTCCTGGGCCTTGGACTCAGGGCCTGAGCACTGTCCCTGGCTTCTTCCCGCTCAAGGCTAGCACTCTGCCACTTGAGCCACAGCGCCGCTTCTGGCCGTTTTCTGTATATGTGGTGCTGGGGAATCGAACCTAGGGCCTCGTGTATCTGAGGCAGGCATTCTTGCCACTAGGCTATATCCCCAGCCCGAAAAATTGTTTTTATCCTCTTATTTTTCATATAATAACATCTTATAAGACTTGATTTTATATTTTAAATCCTTCATCTGGAGCCAGTAGACCTTGCTTAATTCCAGTACTTATTTGTACTTAAGTATCAGCAATTAAAGCACTGTCTGATTTATTTCCTGTAGACTAGGGAGGATACTCTAGGAATGTCATTGAACCAACGGGCAAGTTAAATAAGTTACTGTGTATAAAACACTAGAACAGCATCTGGCCCATCACAGGAGCCGTGCCAGGGTTCGCTCTACCCCCCCATCCACGTCGGGGGGGTCCTGGGCTTGTCTGCCTCTTCCGTGGGTGGTCCTTTCTCGCTCTCTCATGTCCGCTGGCCAGTAGGGATTAATCGCCGAAGCAGGGACCATAAGTAGCCTCAGTTCATGTGTGGATGCGAGACCCCTGCCCCTTCCCCATCTCAAGGAAGACACGGACGCATGGGGGTCCCGGAGAAAGCCTCAGGGTGTTCTGATTTATACAAAGGAGTAGCCAACAATTTATACTCCCAAAAGCGGGCACAGGAGAGGGGCTACTGGTTGGCTAAAAGGACTGTCCCTCAGGTGATGTCACGGAACTTCCTCTATGGGCGGAGACCACAGCCCCCCAAGGACCGGGTTTCTGGGGTCCCCGCTGCCATGATGGCACGCATGTGCTCGCCCTCCAGGGGCAGTGGCTTCTCTTCCAGTTGAAGTCGGAAAGGTGGGAGGTACTTGCTAAGTGGACCGTCCCCCCTTAAAGGCGCAGCTGTCCCCAACATCTGCCCCTATTTTTTTTTGTTTTGTTTTTTAAATTAGCAGGGGATGCTGTAAACATATGGCATATACAGACATGAGGCAAATGCTGACATAAGACATATATATATATATATATATATATATATGGCCTCTTCCACAAAGGGAATAGGTGAAGTGGCCATCCATTTGGCTCTGTCCAGAGAACTTGGAGTCCTTAGCCTGTTTTTGTGCCACTCAGGATAAGTGCAAACGTCATTCTCCTTTTGGCGGTGAGGTAGAAGCAAGTCTAAATTCCTGGAGACTCTGGTAGACCACCACTGGTAACTTAAACACATGTGGTTAGTAAAACATTCTTTTTTTTAATAAACATTGAAGTGAAGGTGCTAAACCTTTGCGCTTACTTTTTAAAACATTTTTATCATGAAACATTGAGGTTGAGTGTCAAAACCCTCAGCTCCTATTTTCTTCTAACGGGACCTCCCTAACCAAACAGCAGGGGGAGAGGAGTGGGAGAAACACGTTGCAAAATTTCTTTAGTTTTTTTGTACAAAACTGCAAGCGACATTGCCACAGCGAAATATTGCACCATGAGAAACGCTCAAGGAAGAGTTTAGAAAGCAAACAAACAGGTAAGGGAAGCTGGCTGCTTTTTTACCTCTACCGCTGTTGTATGCAGGCAGGCTTTCTATATTCTCTTTGGAAGAGCAGAGAAAATCCAGTATGGTCCTTGTTTTCCTGAAGAAAACAAGAAGAGACATTTCTCCAGAGCAAGTGCTCTGGGTTTAGTTTTCCAATCTGTAAAAGCATTCACAAGGCTCTTTCCCACTATTTTGGGAAGATTTAAAATTTCTTAAGATATTTTCTTAAGATATTTAATATAAGCATAGCTATAATCCTTAATTAGTCATGGGGGCTACTCCCCTCTCTCTCTTTTTTAAATTTTTATTTATTTATGTATTTTTCCTTATGACATGGCTGGGCACCAGGCTGGGCTGGGAATATGGGCGAAGGTCTTTTCTTCTGGAGCTACTTCCTGCTGAAAGGGGGCGAGGTGGTCAAGGGCCACTGGTCAGCCTGGCACTGTCTAGTGTGACTGGCAAAAGTTCCCATCATTACCACGAGAATGGAATGGCCATCCAGGCCAATGGGTGTCCTGGTCTCATCTGGCCACCCTGTAGCTTGGCACAGCAGTATGGAAAAACAATGGCCTTGAACTGCAAGTTTCCAGGTGGTGACTTTAGGGAGATGTTACACTGTTAAAAGAGACTTTTGAAAAGATCAAGAAAAGTATTGACAAGTTCTCAGAGCTAGTTGGCATGAATGACATAAAATATATCCTGGGCATAAGCCAGAAAAGTAGACTGGTTAAGGACATTTAAATCCCCCAGCATATTCTGGTTGGTTGCTGAGTATTCCCTGGCCTTTTAGGCAGATGCCTTTTGGCTTAGGCAGGGTAATGATTTTAAGAGATTTTTCTAGTTATAAAATCCCAAGATAACTCTGTGGCTTTTAACAGCTACGGTACCTGTGATCTGGCAAAATGTTGGCACTTTGGTTGTTTAAATTTCCATTTAGGAATGTACTTTCAGGCCTTTGTCTTAGTCTTGTTTGCATCTGAAAGACTCTGAACTCAAATGGCAATTTTTTTTTCTTAATGCAGGAATCACAATTACAAATTTAGAGGCACTTATTCATTTAGCTTTTTTAATAAATTAGTGAGAATCATTAGCTTGCTTTGCCATATTTTGTATACATACAGGGTTAACGAGAATTTACTCTTATCCCCATAGTTAATTAAACATACTTTAAATGCTTGCTTGATTATATGCAACTCAAGATAGGACTCTCACATGGAAATTCAGTATCCGAGTCATTAGGCTAATATCCAAGATAACTTAATCGTGTTTACCAGGATTTAAACACAAGGGATTTTGGCCTCAGCATTTTGTTTTTTCTAATATCTCCAAATTACGAGAATATCACAGGATCAATCACATCAGGCAAGCAAATTTTTAACTATCCAGAAAAACTCTTTCAATTTCTAGTATCTCTGAGCTGGTAATTATAGGAAATCCAACCAAATTACTTATTGCTGTATCGGAACTATTTGCTCGCCTTTTTTAAATATCTCCAATTACTCCATTTTTAATCAGAAATCTGGGGCTTTTCCTTGTTCTCTCATTCAGCCTGTAGCTGCAAACTAGACACAGAGAGAAATGACAGAGAAACCCGGGGGGAGGGGGGTTCACAGGCCAGCAGCAGGCGCTAGCCCCGCCCAGGTGCAGCAAAATCGCTGGAGGTCTGCTAGTCTGAGTCCCCGCCCAGCCGCGCGGCAGGAAAATTTGGAATCTATTTCATCTGTTGACCAAGTTTGGGGTTTAGCGCACAAACTCAGAGTTAACAAATCTCGAACTAGCGAACATTGACAAAAACAGAACTCTTTTGCCTCCTTTAAAGCAGATTAGCCAGCCACAGGTGATAAATAGATGAGCCCAGTAAGTTCCCCGGCCACAGAGGCGAGGGGAGGAGCCAGCGTAAAGCAGTTTCTGCCCAAAAGCTCCTCGTGCCTTCCATGCTGCCGGGCTCTGCACTTGTGCTACCAGGGCGCCAAGCCGCTCGCTCTATGCTCTGGAGCTTGCGCGCCTACGCTGTGCTGCGCGGCCCCAGAGCAGAAAGAAAAGCAGGGGCCAGTGTGAAGGCAAGCTGCTCCAGGCGCCCCATGAGCCTCTGTGCTCGCCATGTCTCCAAGCATTGCCGGGGCCATGATCTCCCGCAGCGGGCGCGGAATTTGCGCTGCTAGTCCCGGTCCCCAAGCGCAGCTGCCACTGCGGCCTGGAGCCAGGAGACACGCAAAGCTGCGTGCCACCCCACAGGCTGCAGAAATCTCTCGGCCCTTGGCCCGAGTGCCAAAAATCCGATCCGGTTTCTTGGAACACTGATCGATTCTGTGCCACTTTCTTTCTTTTGGTGGGGACCCACACGTCCTGGAGAATTTACTCACTCCAATTTTCCTGAGGGCTACCAACAGCTGCGGACTTACTCCCGTGAGCTCTGTGCCCCCACGTTCGGGTCGCCATTTTCCGGGCTTCGCTCTACACCCCCATCCACGTGGGGGGTCCTGGGCTTGTCTGCCTCTTCCGTGGGTGGTCCTTTCTTGCTCTCTCATGTCCCCTGGCCAGTAGGGATTAATCGCAGAAGCGGGGACCATAAGTAGCCTCAGTTCGCGTGTGGATGCAAGACCCCTGTCCCTTCCCCATCTCAAGGAAGACACGGACGTGTGGGGGTCCCGGAGAAAGCCTCAGGGCATTCTGATTTATACAAAGGAGGAGCCAACAATTTATACCCCCAAAGGCGGGCACAGGAGAGGTGCTATTGGTTGGCTAAAAGGACTGTCCCTCAGGTGATGTCATGGGACTTCCTCTATGGGCAGAGACCACAGTCCCCCAAGGACCGGGTTTCTGGGGTCCCCGCCACCATGATGACACTCATGTGCTCGCCCCCCAGGGGCAGTGGCTTCTCTTCCGGTTGAAGCCGGAAAGGTGGGAGGGATGGGCTAAGTGGACCGTCCCCCCTTAAAGGTGCAGCTATCCCCAACAGAGCCGTAGTAGACATTGTAGTAGAAATTCTATTTCTACTATTATTACCTGGGATTCAACATTGGCCTTATCATTTACAGCACCATTCATTAGAAGACCTTGAGTTTCTCTGAACTTTCCCTTGCCATCCATAGAGTGGCAACTGAATGTTGAAACTCAAGCAAATACAATTCTATCCCAGAGTGGAAGTCAAAGGAGGTCATTTCTTCCCTTCTTTCTAACTCTGCTTTACCACATATATCACTACTTCTGCAACCCAGACTCCCAGTAGTTAATTCACACCTTGGGATTCATTTCCTTCACCATCCCCATCTCCTTTATTGAGGCTATCATGGGCATCTTCTGCATCCTTCCTTCCCTATGTGCTTCCTGAACATCTCATTGAGTAACATAAGGACTCCTTGTCCATCACTGAGCTGCCAGTCTTCTAACTAGCTTCCCTGCCTCCAGTATCTCCCTGTTGAACAATAAACAGACAACAGTCTAATACAGTGCTTTAAATGATTACTTTCTCAACATAACTGAGCTAGCAAGTGGCATGGACAAATGCAAGCCCAGTGAATCTGCTCTTGTATCTGCCCTCAGAACCGTAAGCCTGTAGTATTTCAGAATCAGTGCTTGGGTCTGGAATTCATCAAGCCCTATGATCTGTCCCAGAATACCTTGCCAAGCTATCCTCCTACCATCCTCCCATATGGGAGGGTGATTTGCTTGCTCTTTCTCAAATAAACTTTCTTTATCATCTAGGATTGTTCCAGTGATGAGTAACAAACAAACTCAAGTGGCTTAAACACTCAAGAGATTTATATATAACAACCTTGAGGTAGGATAGCTCCAGGAGTATTTAATACCACAGCTTAACATCAAGCCTAGGGCTAAGATCTCTTACAGCTCCCCACATGAACTCCTTTCATGGCTGCAGGATGGTATCCAAGTTCTAGAAAGCTCATATAAAACAATATCCTATAGGGAAGAGAGAGACCATAACTCTCTAGGCATTGGGCTCAAAGCTGCAGGGACACCTCCCCCCATTTCTCCTGTTCTTTGCTCTGTGTCCCCTACCAGATGTTGTATTGGACAGAGCTTTCTCACAAATTGAGTAGATTCCAAAATTTTTGACATATGACCGCAGTGAAAAATACATTGTATACTCTAACTCAGTACACACATAAATACAGTTAATATACATACATAAAACACAATGGAAGTTTCATGAACTAAAAGTCTAATTTTTGGATGTAACCACAGAATTTCCATTCTAGGACAGCTTGTATTTAATACTCATTTGCTAGAAGTGAGATATTTCCAACTAAGAAGGCTCCAACTGACTCTTGGAAAAGTTCAAATCTTAACTAACAATGTCAAGAAATAAATTGACTCCCTTTAGTATTTTGTAAGTAACAGAAGGAAAATTCAATATTTGTTTTTAAATTCAAAAGTGAGTTTCTTTTGATAATATCAGTAGGGTAAGAGGTCATGAGAGTTCAATTAATTTACTTTAAAATGTTCCTCTTAAACATCCAAAGAATAAATAATCAAAGATTAATCAGTGAAGACTGGATTTCTCCTCTTTGTTTAAAACGTCTAAGGAAGGATCTGGTAGCAGCTAGTCCCATCTCAGATCTCTCTTTTTCTGATTCATTCTGTGGGTGACCCCTAGAAGAGGTCACACTATGGCTCTAAATCACCTGGGGCTGAACATAGGTCTGCCTTTTTTTTTTTAATGACAATCACACTCCCCTTTAAGACCTTACTGGCTAAGTCAAATGCCTGAAAGCCCGGTCTTTGTACCCCTCAAGTTTTTCACCCTACTGATTTAGTTCTCAGACCTACAGCCACCTGTATTTTTACAGTAATGTTTTACATAGCCAATGAGCATCTGCTACATACAAAGCAAGACTTCAGGGAACCCGGTGAAAAGAAAGCACTGCCTCTGCTTAATTAGCATGGAATCTAAACAATAGGTGCACATGTGCATAGCTGCCTAATTTCATGGCGAACCATTTCTTAGTGGTGGTTTCCCTGAAGGCATGCTGACTGGCTTTGTGAAGAAGCCACTGAATGCCACATATCAAGCTAATACATGTAGGTAATCCACCTCATGAAGACACCTGATGTTTTTGCAGTGTTATATATCTCTGTTTGCACTGGTGGACGCTGACACTCAGAAAGCACCATGAATTCTTTCAATACTGCACAGTTCATGGACAAGTGCAGAAGAAAGACTCCACTTATTTTTGTTTTTCACGTTCTTTTGCTTTGCATGCCAGGCTTAAGAGAATTTCATCTGATCGAAAGGAGGATATATTTGAACTAGATCCTTGAAATGGAAGGAAGGTATTTTGTCAGTGATGGGAACAGAACAGAGGTGTCAGGGGGTAGAAGATAGACCTCCCATGACTCCCACAGGCTAGAAAGGACAGGCAGGATTAAGAGGATGAAAAATGGTATCTTCTGGTGGAGTGAAAGAAAGTGAATCTGAGGAAGGAATGAGGGAGGAGGTAACAAAAATACAAGAAATGTATCCAATGCCTAATGTATGAAACTGTAACCACTCTGTATATCAGTTTGACAATAAAATTTTTTTTTAAAAAAAGAAAGTGAATCTGGAAAAGAGAGTCACATCTGAAAGTTCAAAATTTTAGTTTCCCCAACTTTATTATTCAGCACAGTAGAGGATTCCAGGAGGAGGAAGATGCCCTTTCTGCAACTTTCCCACAAAACTGAACCAAGAGGCAAGAAGTGCATGAAGACAAGAGGCCCTCTTAGGATAACATAAGTATGTTACCTTATATTCTTTAGTGTTCCTCACCACAAAGTTCAGTGCTTTATGACTAGCAGATCGGAAGTTTATAATGCATGAAGAAAAAATAAAGGAATGGTTTGCATTTTTGTGTCATGATCCTTAAGAAGTAGGCCAAAGTAAAATAAAACATTAGACAGAAGGGACAGAGGCTGGCTGAGCAAAGATCAAAGCAAGCTTCATTCTTCTGCTACCTGAATTTCCAAATGAGTGACCTAAATAGTATGTTCTTTGATAAGGTCATAAATGGCATTTAAGGGACAGAAAAATAGTCATGAGAGAACAAATAAAGGTACAGGAAGAGAATGTTTTTAAAGATTGCCAATGGGATCCCCATAATATCTAATGCTATGATTCACAGCACTACTGCTTCTAGCCACATTTCACGTGCACCAATTTGGCATTTTACTTTATATGGAGGAAGAAAGTAGCCTAAATTCTTAAGTTACTTATTACATTGGGGGCTAAGCAAGGAGACCATAGATGACATTGCTGTGACAATTAAGCAGCAGCACTGTGCACCACAGGCCGTCATGCAACTTTGCATACTTCAAAGGCTTTGCAAATTGCTTATCTAGGGATTAATCCCAAGCAGAAAGAGACAAAGCTACATAGCAGAGACATTTTTGCAACATTATTTTCCTTGTAGATGCCTTCCCAGGGTGAATGAAGTGGAAGCCAGAACTGTGGGGTGGGAGGATCAAAAAGGAACAGAAAGATAGGAAGCAAGGTGTGAGTAGAAAGTTATGCCTTAAAGATGTATCTGTTTCTACTACAGTGGGAGCCTTGTATTCTTCACAGGGGCTACCTTACTAAGTCATAGCAGTTGTAGCAGTAGCAGAGGGTAAACAATATATAGAATAGAAAACTATCACTGTCTACTGTTGTGCATTAGTTATTATATTCCAATCAAGACACATTATGGAGGGAATCGGAGGGAAGATGGTGCCACCACAGTAGGGAGGCACCCCAACTCGCTCCAACTGAATAGCGAGCTGGGAACTCCAGAAGCCAACACCCCACCAAGAATCCAGCAAACCCAACAACCAGAAGCAACAGAGAAACACAGGAAAGGAAAAGAAAAAAGAAAAAAGAAAGAGCCTATAACCTGCACGGAACCGGAAAATCTCTGGGGTACCCTCCCCCCCACACCGATCCTGGCCTGAACAAGGCCAGGCTGGGAAAGGGGACCTGGCACCAGCAAACCAACTGCCAAAAAGTCACGCCAGGAGCACAGAGTCTAGTCAGCAGGAGCTCCACAGACCCCAGACGGAGCGCAGACCTACCGAGACAGACGGCAGCGGCGAGGGACTGGAGCTGCGGGACCGAACGACCAGGATCAGACATAAGCAGCAGGGGAACCAGGCAGCGCAGAAGGGGAGAGCCGGGGCCGCCACCACCAAACGACCGATCACGCCACCCCAGCACCCCACTCCCAAAAAGCCCACAGCAGCGCAGGACACACACAATCCAGGACCAGTAAGCTCCCCATTACCCACCCCCCCCCAAACGGGAGACCAGCTCTAGCAGAGACCCAAACCCCACAAAGAAGCTAGAGCTCCCTCCCTCTCCCCCTTGCCCCGAGGGAACAAAGGAGCCCCAAATCAGGCGGCAAAAGGTCCCTACAGACTCTGGGAGGACACAGGAGCTGGCAGGGGTGGAGCAGTGCCAAGGCAGCAGAGGAGCCTGAAGCAAGCCACACCGGTCCCCCTCCCCAACATGGGCCGGGGGACCAGTAGGCATTGAAAGCCCCACCTGAGGCGCTGGGGCCTAGTGAACTTTTTGAACAACAGTCACAGGCTCGCTGGTGGGCAATACCAGCCCAGCATGGACACTGGCGCCCGAACACATACCCTCCTCACAGCTGAGGTGCAGAGTCTGTGGGCACCAACCCATGCCCTGACACTTAACCCTGCTAGGGCTCATGCATACCACCCCCCACAGCAAAATCACAAGAGGGCACAAGCACACTCCAACAACTCGGAGCCGCACATCCCTAATGGAAGCACTAGAGTACACGCACATGTGCCCCCCCTCCCCCGAGGGCCAGTGTGCTAGACCTCCAGCAGGAGGATCTCCCGCCCAACCCTCTGTGGGAGAGCACAAGCAGGCAAACTACAACACCCGCTCTGATAGGTGCACTTCGCACAGGTGGGCAGGGCCCCCCCAGCGGCAGCACCCACTCAGATAGGGCATTTCCCACAGGTGGGTAGGCGACCCCTCAATAACAACACCAGCCCTGGAGCAATGCACACAGGTGGGCAAGCTGCCTATCAGTGGCAAATCTCACTCTGAGAGGCGAGCTCCTCTGACCAAGATACCTACTGAAAAAAAAGAACCAAAGAAGAGAAAAACCTCCACACCATGCTGAATCAGCGACCCACAAACCACCAAGAGGGGCACGCTAGGGTCAGCACAACACAGCGGCAAGACACTATCCTTCAGAGAAAGATACAGAACCAACCCACCCCCAAGAGAAGGGAGGGTGACCACCCCAGCAACAATCAAGACACTCACGCTCACCCATTGGGCAGTAATGATCAACAGCCAAACTCAAACCCAGAGCCAGGACACAAACAAGTCTCCCACTGATGGTCCAGCGGGAACCAGCACAAAGCAAACCCAAGGAAGCCACCTACAGATCTCCAGATTCCATTTAAAATAGCCAAAAAAAGAATAAAGTACCTAGGGATCAACTTAACCAAGGATGTGATGGACCTATATTTAATGAGAACTATAAAAATCTAATAAGGGAAATCAAAGAAGACACAAGGAGATGGAAAGACCTCCCATGCTCATGGGTAGGCAGAATTGATATAGTAAAAATGGCCATATTGCCCAAATTGTTATACAAATTCAATGCAATCCCCATCAAAATCCCAGCTATATTCTTCACTGAAATAGAGATAGCAACCCATAAATTCATATGGAACAGCAAAAGACCTAGAATAGCCAAAGCAATTCTAGGCAAAAAAAAAAAAAGCAGGAGGTATCACAATACCAGACTTCAAGCTCTACTAAAGAGCCATCATAACAAAAACAGCCTGGCATTGGTATAAAAACAGACCAGAAGACCAATGGATTAGAATTGAAGATCCAGAAATAAAATCGCACTCTTAAAGTCTGCTGATATTCGACAAAGGAGCTAAAGACATACAATGGAAAAAGCATAGCCTCTTCAACTACTAGTGCTGGGAGAATTGGGCAGCCATATGCAGAAAACTCAAACTAGACCCAAGCCTATTACCATTCACCAAGATCAACTCAAAATGGATCAAGGACCTCAATATCAGACCTGAATCCTTGAAACTACTGAAGGACAGAGTAGGAAAGACGCTAGAACTTATAGGCACAGGAAGGAACTTCCTGAATAGAGTCCCAGGGGCACAACAAATAGAGGAGAGACTCGACAAATGGGACTACTACAAAATAAAAAGTTTCTGCACAGCTAAAGACATAGCCACCAAACTAGAAAGACAGCAACCATATGGGAAAGGATCTTTACCAGCACAGCAACAGACAAAGGCCTAATATCTGTCATCTACAGAGAACTCAAAAATCTAAGCCCCTCCAAGCCCAATAAACCAATTAGGAAATGGGCAAAGGAGCTAAAGGGAGACTTCACAAGAGAAGAGATAAAAATGGCAAAGAAACATATAAGGAAATGTTCAACATCCCTGATAGTAAGGGAAATGCAAATAAAAACAACCCTGAGATACCACTTCACTCCAGTTAGAATGGCCTATACTCTGAACTCAGGCAACAACAAATGCTGGAGGGGGTGCAGGGAAAGAGGAACCCTCCTCCATTGTTGGTGGGAGTGGAAATTAGTACAACCACTTTGGAGAACAGTATGGAGGTTTCTCAAAAAGTTCAACATAGACCTACCCTATGACCCAGCCATACCACTCCTAGGAATCTATCCTGAACAACAGGTCCCAAGATATCAAAAAGACATCTGTACCTCCATGTTTATCGCTGCACAATTCACAATAGCCAAAATGTGGAAGCAATCCAGATGCCCCTCCACAGATGAATGGATCCAAAAAATATGGTACCTATACACAATGGAATACTACATAGTGATTAGAAATGGTGAAATATTGGTATTCGCAGGGAAATCTTCAGATCTTGAACAAATAATGTTGAGCGAGACAAGCCTAGAACATAGAAAACAAAGGGGCATGATCTCCCTGATATATAACTGTTAAGGTGCGGGGGAGGGGGAGACAGTAGAGACCAGGTCTGTGAAACCAAAAACTGCTTGTCAAATGGTATTTCCCACAGGGGAAATGGGTCAGTAACCCTACATTATATAACTAAAACCAAACAACTACTCAACATATAAAGGTCAAAAATTGACCTCTCAGTGGATCACACTAGCTCAAAAGCTATGTATGTATGTTCATATAAGACTATTGTCGACATATTGTCTATTGTCGACATTACATTTAAAGCCCTAGGCAAATTTTCTTGGGCGTAGGCCACGTGGCTACTGTATATGTTCTTAATACATTGTGTATTGTATATATGTCTACCGGACCTAGGGAAGAGAAAGCAAAACAGGGTGTAAGATATCACAAGAAATGTACACACTGGCCTACTATGTAGCTGTACCCTTTTTGCACAACACCTTGTCAAAAAAATTTGTTTAATTAATAGATAAATTACAAAAAAAGAAAAGATATCCTGTAAAAAACAAAAAAGACACATTATGAGGATGGGCCTGCTACATTCATAGCAGCAAAGAGTAGGTAGAAAATAAAAGAGATCTTCATGATAGTGTTATCACACATTTTTTTTACTTGTCTATTGTCAAATGATGTACAGAGTGGTTACGTTTCACACATTAAGCCTTGGGTACATTTCTTTTTTTTTTTTTTTTTTTTTTTTTTTGGCCAGTCCTGGGCCTTGGACTCAGGGCCTGAGCACTGTCCCTGGCTTCCTTTAGCTCAAGGCTAGCACTCTGCCACTTGAGCCACAGCGCCACTTGTGGCCGTTTTCTGTATATGTGGTGCTGGGGAATCGAACCCAGGGCCTCATGTATACGAGACAAGCTCTCTTGCCACTGGGCCATATCCCCAGCCCCGACATTTCTTTTTTTTTTTTAGATCCAACAGTAACCATTTATTATTTGCTTTGAGGATTTTCACAAACCAAGACCAGACTATTTGCTCTTACAAACTAGAACAATGCATACTTTATTTACTGCTATTTCTTGTACTATTTCTTACCTCCTCCTTCATTTCCCCCTGTTGGGGTTCAGCTTTGGCCTTGAGGGGGAAGGGCAATGGAGAGCGCTCCTGAGACACCGCCCTTCCCCCAGCCCTGGGGGAATGCAGAAGCAGGCCACAATTCTCTAGGTCCAGAACCAGAAGAACTGGCTCTGCAACCAGCCCCCCAACTTTCTCGCCAGCCCATGTGCTCCCCATTCTCGCGGGCTTTTCACCCCTGGGGTGGTGCTAAGCAAGTGACGTTAGCTCATGAGGGAGTCCTATGACAAGCTCGCCGGCCTATCGCCAGCTCTTTGGTCGATCACCCCTTCTCTCGTCGCCCCCTACTATATCAACTGCTAGCCACTCCCTTATGAAATCAGATTTGCTCTTGAAGTGTCTCCGAGATCCGCGTACGCCTGGCTTTCTTCACGGGTAAGTAGGGAGGTAAAGCGATCTGGTACTGCCGTGTGCACCTGAGGTCTTTCCTGAGCCCCCCACTCCACTCTGGCCTTACCTGCGGGTCGGGTGACCAGGGGAGAGGATGAGAAAGGGAGCGATTAGAGTAGAGTAGAGCCTGAACCCCCCGCGCCAGGGGAGACGACCCGAGCCCTGCACCCCTCCTCCCCCTTTTCTTCTCCCCCCATGAGTTGTTCAGTTGGTTTACACCAAATGGTTTTGCAAGTATTGCTTTTGCAGTCATTTGTCTTTTTATCCTTTGTCTCTCGATTTTGATATTCTCTTTCTCTTCCCGAGTTATAATAGCAGTATATACAGTATCCAGTGTACTCAGATGAGATACAGTGATAGTGCGGGTACAACCACAGGAAACAAGAGGATTACAACAATAGAAGCTACGGTTTCACATGGCATGTTGAAAGTAATTACAACAGTAATATAACAGTCGTTTCCATAACCTGGATTTCATTTCACTTAGCATCATCTTATGCATTCAAAGGGGCATAGCTATTAGCCTCTTGTGATCCTCTGCTGTGACTAGCCTAAACCTGTGTATCCCCCATTTTTGAATACACATATTGCATGTGTTGACTTTGGATGAGCATAACTCCTATTTCATGCAATGTACTAGTGTTCAGGTACATCCTGTTGCCGTGTTAAGCATTTGCAGCTTATTCTTACAGTATGGTCATTTTAAGAACTAGTTCAAGCCAGAACATTCATCATAAGAGCCAGTACCTGAGTTCCTCTTCTGACTCTCATGCTTGGCTACAGAGAAGTCAAGCATGACTTTCTACCTTCAGTGAATATAAACATCTAATTTTCTATGGATTTTAAGGCCAGTGTGTATTGCTATTCTACATAAATTAACTGCTAGATATGTTCATAATCCATATGAGTTGTTTTCACTGAAATCTACATATATAATTAATTTAAAATATTTTGACAGCAAAAATAAAATCCAATGAGGGGCTCAGTACACCAATGAAGTTAACAGTTATTCCTGTCTATTTTTCAGTCTTTCATATAATCTTTTTTTTCTTCAAGTGAAAACCTATACTAAACTCTTGGGAACAAATTTCAAAGTAATTCTCTCTCTCTCTCTCTCTCTCTCTCTCTCTCTCTCTCTGATTTTATATTGTATTCATTCATAACCATATTATCAAGTACTATAAAATTAAATACAAGAAAATGGTTTCTTGGGAAAAAATTTTAGATTTTTTTTCAATTTCTAGGACTAAAATTTAATCTATTTTGAACAACTTCCACACAAAAGTTTGGGATTGTTTGATGTTGTTTGTTTTTCTTCTGTATAGGGAGCTTTCATAGAAAATGAGTGATTAGATATCAATAAATCTCAGTACTCCTAGGATGTAAACCTAATAACACATAGATTGAAGCATTTTGGTGAAATTCAATCTCCCTGACCTCATTAACCTGACTTGCCAAATCTGCTCTATCTGTCTAAGATCATACTTCAGTGAAGATACCCTTAAGTCATAATGGGGTGATGTTTCGATATTGATAAAAAGTGAAATGAGATTAAATTTTTGCCTTGCAAGTGAGCTACCTTTACGCTTAGCTGTACTACCTTGCTTCTGAACCTGTGCTTTCTGTGCAATGAGTCTTAACACAGGGTAATATGAGTGGACTCGCACATTGGGTTTGAAAGCTCCAGTGCCTTACATTTAGAAGGGATGCTCTTAAGAATGAAATGTGTAAACTGTCTTGCTTCACCTGAGCCTCTCAGTTCTAAGAGACTTTGCCTAGTAGCTTCATTAGGAGTAAATCCAAATTTAAAAATCCAACTCTTTTGTTTCTCAAACCATTGTGCTGTCAGTGTGTTACTAAGATGTAGAAAAACAAGCTAAAACTTTACGTAAAAAAAAAAAAAATAACAGAACTTTCTTCTGAAAAAGGTACAAAAATGTACAGCAGAACAGATGCACTTCAATGCGTTGGGTGTGGTTCAGGCATTTATGTCCAGGGAGGTCTTCTGATGGCCCAGAACTCACACCCTATCTGGCCTCTATTCTCTAGGACTCTCTCAGTGCTCTTCTTCTTTACATAGTCACACATAAGGATTCTAAGCATGTGTTCTGAGGCCTGTTTTCTAGGCCTATATTCTCTACTAAATGATAAATCCATTGAAAATGGTAGTTTAAAATTATAGCTTAAAATGAATATTAAATTATAGTAAATTAAGAAAACGCAGTGATTTCATTTTTTATTTCAAGAATACCAGCATTGTAAGAGTGCTTAAAAATCACACAGATTGAAATATAGGAGGAAGCTGGCGCCGCCACAGTAGGGAAGCACCCCAACTCGCTCCGACTGAATAGCAAACTGGGAACTCCAGAACCCAACACCCCATCAAGAACCCAGCAAAACCAGCAGCCAGAAGCAGTGGAGAAATGCAGGAAACAAAAAGAAACAAAAAAAGAAGAGCCTATAGCCTGCATGGAGCCAGAGAATCGCCGGGGTACCCTCCCCCCCTGGCCAAAAAGGGCCAGGCTGGGAAAGGGGACCTGGCGAATGGCAGACCGACTGCTGAAAAGTCACGCTGAGAGCGCAGAGTCCAGACAGCGGGACTCCATGGATCCCAGGGAGAGCGCAGACCTAGACAGATGGTGGCAACGGGTAGTTCAGGACGGTACGGCCAGGATCGGATGTGAGCGATGGGGGAACCGAGTGATGCAGAAGGGAACAGCTGGGGCTGCCACCACCAAATGCCCGTTTGCCGCACCCTACCCCCGAAGGGCCAACGGTGGCGCGGGACACACACACACAATCCAGGACCAGTGAGTTCCCCATTGCTCCCTCCCCCAAAGGGAGACCAGCTGTCAGAGAACCAAGCCCTGCTGAGTAGCTGGAACTCCCTCCCTCCCAATCCCCACCCCGAGGGAACAAAGAATCCCCAAATCAGGCTGCAAAAAGTCCCTTCAGACTCTGGGAAGACACAGGAGCTAGCAGGGGAGGGGCGGAGCAGCACCAAGGCAGCAAAGGAGCCTGAACCAGCCGCACCGGCCACGCCCCCTTCCCAACAGGGGCCCTGGGACTGGCAGGCATTGGAAGCCCCACCTGAGGCACCAGAGCCTCGCGGACTTTTTCAATGAAAGTCACAGGCTCGCTGGTGGGCAATACCAGCCCAGCAGGGACACCTGGGCCTGATCATGCACCCCCCTCCCAGCGGAGGCACAGTCTATGGGCGCTAACCTACACCCAGACACTTGATCCCTCTGGGGCCCACACATACCGCCCCCCCACAGTGGACTCACGGGAGAGCGCAAGCACACCCCAACAACCCGGGGCTCGCTCTGGTAGGCATGCCCCACACAGGTGGGCAGGGGCCCCCAGCAGCAGCGCCTGCTGTGGTGGGCACACATCACACAGGTGGGCGGGGACCCCCGGTTGCAGCGCCCGCTCTGGTAGGCGCGACTGCACAGGAGGGCAGAGCTCTGAAGTGGCAGCACCCACTCAGTTTGGCGCATTTTTCACAAGTGGATGGGTCGCCCCTCAACAACACCGGCCCCAGAGCAGTCCACACAGGAGGGTGAACCGCCTGACAGGTGAGCTCCTCTGATCAAGATACAGAGTGGAAAAAAGAACCAAAGAAGAGAAAAGCCTCCATGCCACACTGAATCAACGACCAGCAAACCCCCAGGGAAACACTAGGGTCAGCACAACACAGCGGCGGGACACTGTCCTGCAGAGAAGGACACAGAACATACACACCCCCAAGTGCAGGGAGGGTGACCACCCCGGAAACAACCGAGATGGTCATGCTCACCCATTGGGCAGCAAGGATCAAAAGCCAAACTCAAACCCAGAGCCAGGACACAGACAAGTCTCCCACTTACGGTCCAGCGGGAACCAGCACAAAGCCAAACCAGGGAAGCCACCCACAGATCTCCAGATGCACAAATAACAAAGAAATATAACAAATTTCATCAAAGGGCAAGCCAACGCCTCAGCTCCAAAAAGCAGCACAACTGAAGAGGAGATGGAGAATAAAAAACCAACTGAGTCCATGTTAGCAGAAATGATGGAAAGCCTCAGAAACGAAATCAGAAAACAATTCCAGGAGTTTAGAGTGGAAGTCTCGAAGGACATCCAGGAAGCCAAGAAAGAAATGGAAGCAAAAATTGATACAATGCGAACCTCCATTAAAGAAGACCTTAACATCCTAAGAAGTGAAATGCATGAAAAAATAGATTTAAAATACAACTATTTAAAGGAAGAAATTTCCA
Source organism: Perognathus longimembris pacificus (assembly GCF_023159225.1). Taxonomy (NCBI): domain Eukaryota; kingdom Metazoa; phylum Chordata; class Mammalia; order Rodentia; family Heteromyidae; genus Perognathus; species Perognathus longimembris. The sequence continues at coordinate 36,190,878 of NC_063169.1, forward strand.
TGATCAGAGCTGATCCGACAACCATAAATAGCTCTCTGACATCGATAAACTCCGCAATTGAATCCACAGCACAAAGAATTGACCATATTGAATCCAGAATCTCTCTCTTGGACAATGATGCAGCCGATAAGAACCAGAAAATTACCACACTCCAAGAAACGGTAAAGCTCCAGGGCAGACTAATCCAGGAGCTAGTGGACAAAGACAAGAGATATAATCTGCGCATAATTGGAATAGAAGAAGGAGCCGAATACCAGAGCAGCGGCTTCAACATATTTTCAATAAAGTTATTGCAGAAAACTTCCCCAATCTCATAAGGGATCCCATCCAGGTAACCGAAGCCTATAGGAAACCTGGCAGACCAGACCCCAGAAAAGCCACGCCAAGGCACATAATATTCAAGACTTCAGATCTCAAGAATAAAGAGCAAATTTTGAATGCAGCCAAAGCGAAGAAAGAAATTTACTACAATGGGAAGAGGATCTGAATAACAGCAGACCTCTCCACACAAACCTACCACGCATGAAAAGAATGGAAGAACACCATCCAAGTTCTACAGGCCAACAAGGGCCAACCTAGAATAAAATATCCAGCAAAGCCGGAGTTCATATTCGAGGGGAAAACCAGATCTTTCCATAGCAAAGAGGATCTAAAGGAGTATGTGTATATAAAAAAAAAAAACAGCCCTACAGTGAATTCTAAGAGGGGAATCCCACCCAACAGAAATCGTACAGGACACACAGATAGAAACAGAAAGAAACTACAATAGCCAGAGCCCAACAGAAAGAGCAGCTCACTAAAGACATGGAAAAAAAAAAGAGGGAAAAACAACACAACAAGAAAAGGGAAGGAGAAAAAACACTCTTTTCCTTGATCTCTTTTAATATAAATGGTATAAACTCTCCGATAAAGAGGAGCAGACTGGCAGAATGGATCCACAAACAAAAAGTTGCCATCTGTTGTCTACAAGGGACCCACCTTACAGCAAGGGATTAAAAACAGGCTCCGAATGAAAGGATGGAGCAAGATCTTCCAAGCAACCGCACCTGCCAAAATGGCAGGAGTAGCCATCCTGATCTCAGACAAGTTGGACTTCTCATTAAAATCAACTCAAAAAGTCAAAGAAGGTCACTACATTTTAATACAAGGGAAAATATAGAATCAAGACATCACGGTGATAAATGTATACTCACTGAACAAAAGAGTTCCTACATATTTCAAGCAAATTCTCACAGAACTACAGAACAAGATAGACCCAAACACAATCATAGTGGGTGACTTTAATACCACACTCTCTCCAAGAGACAGATCCAACACCCAAAGGATTAGCAAGGGAGCTGAGGACCTAAGTAACACCATATCCCAAATGGATCTGACAGATCTATACAGAACCTTCCACCCTACAGAGACACAATACACCTTCTTCTCAGCAGCCCATGGATCAAAGAACCTCAGCAAACACAAAAGTATTGATGTCATCCCATGTATTATATCTGACCACAGTGGATTAAAGTTAACCCTCAATAACAATGGCTACCACACAGGCTATACACATTCTTGGAGGCTAAAACCCACACTGTTATCCAACACTTGGGCCACAGACCAAATTAAAGATGAAATCAATGAATTTATAAGCCGCAATGGCAATGAAAATACATCACAAAGAAACGTATGGGACACAGCTAAGGCAGTACTGAGGGGCAAGATCATTTCCCTCTGCACTCACATTAAATGTATGGAAGCAGAGCAGGTGAATAACCTCATGATGAAACTAAAAGAACTGGAGAAACAAGAAATGATCAAATCTAAAATGACTAGGAGGAGAGAGATCACAAAGATTAAAGAAGAGATAAATCTGATTGAAAATAGAAAGACCATTCAACAAATAAATAAGACGAAAAGTTGGTACTTTGAGAAAATAAATAAAATTGACAGACCCCTCGCAAGATTTACAAAAAACAGAAGAGAAGAGACTCATATACGTAAAATCAGGGACTCCACCAGAAAAATTACAAGTACACACGATATTCAAACAATCATAAGGAACTATTTCCAGAACCTCTACTCACTAAAAAACAATAATTTTACAGAAATGGATCAATTCTTAGAGAAGTATAAACTGCCCAAACTGAACCAAGAAGAAATGAATCAACTAAATAAACCAATAACTTACAGCAAGATACAGGGGGTAATCAAGAACCTCCCAACAAAGAAAAGCCCGGGCCCAGATGGATTCACCAATGAATTCTATAAAACCTTTAGTGAGGAGCTAATACCAATATTCCTCAAACTCTTCCGCGAAATAGAAACAGAGGGAGAAATCCCAAACTCATTCTACAAAGCTAATATCATACTCATTCCCAAACCAGGCAAAGACCCAACAAAAAAAGAGAACTACAGACCAATATCACTAATGAACACAGACGCAAAAGCTCCTCAATAAAATATTAGCTAACACGATCCAGAAACGGATCAAGAAAATTATACATCATGACCAAGTAGGCTTCATCCCAAAGTCACAAGGTTGGTTCAACATCCATAAATCAATCAACGTATTTCACCACCTAAACAGAACTAAAATCAAGAATCACATTGTTATCTCAGTCGATGCCGAAAAAGCCTTTGACAAAATACAACATCCATACTTATTAAAAGCTTTGGAGAGAACAGGAATAGATGGAACATTCCTCAAAACAATAAAAGCCATATACAACAGACCAACTGCTAATATCATATTAAATGGAGAGAAACTTAAATAATTCCCCCTAAACTCAGGAAGAAGACAAGGATGCCCACTCTCCCCACTTCTTTTCAACATAGTGCTGGAATCCCTAGCCATAGCAATAAGGCAAGAGGAGGACAACAAAGGGATCCACATCGGCAAGGAAGAAATCAAGTTATCCTATTCGCAGACGACATGATCTCATATCTGAAGGACCCAAAAAACTCAGTCCCCAAACTCCTACACCTAATAATCCATTTTGACAAATAGGACTACTACAGATTAAAAAGTTTCTGCACATCTAAGGACATAACCACCAAACTAGAAAGACAGCCAACCATATGGGAAAGGATCTTTACCAGCACAGCAACAGACAAAGGCCTAATATCTGTCATCTACAGAGAACTCAAAAATCTAAGCCCCTCCAAGCCCAATAAACCAATTAGGAAATGGGCAAAGGAGCTAAAGAGAGACTTCACAAGAGAAGAGATAAAAATGGCAAAGAAACATATAAGGAAATGTTCAACATCCCTGATAGTAAGGGAAATGCAAATAAAAACAACCCTGAGATACCACTTCACCCCAGTTAGAATGGCCTATACTCTGAACTCAGGCAACAACAAATACTGGAGGGGGTGCGGGGAAAGAAGAACCCTCCTCCATTGTTGGTGGGAGTGGAAATTAGTACAACCACTTTGGAGAACAGTATGGCGGTTTCTCAAAAAGCTCAATATAGACCTACCCTATGACCCAGCCATACCACTCCTAGGAATCTATCCTGAACAACAGGTCCCAAGATATCAAAAAGACATTCGTACTTCCATGTTTATTGCTGCACAATTCACAATAGCCAAAATGTGGAAACAACCCAGATGCCCCTCCACAGATGAATGGATCCAAAAAATATGGTACCTATACACAATGGAACACTACATAGCGATTAGGAATGGTGAAATGTTGTTATTCACAGGGAAATGGTCAGAACTTGAACAAATAATGTTGAGCGAGACAAGCCTGAACACAGAAATCAGAAAGGTATAATCTCCTTGATATATGACTGTTAAGATGGGGTGACGAAGAGACAGTAGAGACCAGGACTGTGAAACCAAAAACTGCTTGTCAAATGGTATTTCCCACAGGACTGGGGCAGCGACCCAACAGTATGTAACTAAAACCAAACAACAACTCAACTTATAAAGGTCAAAAATCGACCTCTCAGTGGAATACAATAGTTCAAAAGCTATGTATGTACGTTCATTTAAGACTACTGTCGACATATTGTCTAATATCGACATTACATTTAAAGCCCTAGGCGAATTTTCTTGGGCTTGGCCACATGGCTACTGTATATGTTCTTGATACATTGTATATTGTATATATGTCTACCTGACCTAGAGAAGGGAAAGCAAAACAGGGTGTAAGATATCACAAGAAATGTACACACTGCCCTACTATGTAACTGTACCCTTTTTGTACAACACCTTGTCCAAAAAATGTGTGTTTAATTAATAAATAAATTAAAATTTTTAAAAAGGGGGGGCTGGGGATATGGCCTAGTGGCAAGAGTGCTTGCCTTGTATACATGAGGCCCTGGGTTCAATTCCCCAGCACCACATATACAGAAAATAGCCAGAAGTGGCGCTGTGGCTCAAGTGGCAGAGTGCTAGCCTTGAGCAAGAAGAAGACAGGGACAGTGCTCAGGCCCTGAGTCCAAGCCCCAGGACTGGCCAAAAATAAATAAATAAATAAATAATATAATAAAATAAAAAGAACTTGAACAAATAATGTTGAGCGAGACAAGCCTAGAACACAGAAAACAAAGGGGCATGATCTCCTTGATATATGACTGTTAAGATGGGGTGACGGAGAGCCAGTAGAGACCAGGTCTGTGAAACCAAAATCTGCTTGTCAAATGGTATTTCCCACAGGATTTCGTCAGCGGCCCAACATTATGTAACTAAATCCAAACAACTACTCAACATATAAAGGTCAAAAATTGACCTCTCAGTGGAATACAATAGCTCAAAAGCTATGTATGTACGTTCTTATTAGACTACATTGTCTAATGTGGACATTACATTTGAAGCCCTAGGCGAATTTTCTTGGGCGTAGGCCACGTGGCTACTGTATATATTCTTGGTACATTGTGTATTGTATATATGGCTACCTGACCTAGGGAAGGGAAAGAAAAACAGGGTATAAGATATCACAAGAAATGTACACACTGGCCTACTATGTAGCTGTACCCTTTTTGCATAACACCTTGTCAAAAAATTTTTGTTTAATTAATAAATAAATTACAAAAAAGAAAATAATTCCCCTACCAACAAACAAACAAAAAAAAGAAATATACATTACGTGTACTTAGCCTTGTCATATTAGTAGTTCAATGGCATCTGTTGGTTGAATGCTACTCACTCTTTCCTTAGAACTGTCCAACATAACACTGTCTAGAATACCTCTGTATATTGATGATAGCATTAACATTCATTGAATTAAGGAAAGTTATGGATGAATGAGTGGGGAAAATCAGCTGCTTGGCTTTGTAAACTCTCAAGGGACTCTAGTCTACAGATTGCAGCCTGATGAGCTGTAGACTGTCCTAGTGCCTTAGAGGAAGGAGGCATACAAGCTACCTTGTATTCCACCAGAATGAGATACTCACAATATGGAGAAAGCACAAAGATCTGAGAGCAAGGGAAGAAGAGGCAGTAAAGAAAAGACAAAATGGAGGATCTTCATTGCTTCCGACTTAAAGAAATATCCCCCCAGATTCCTAGATTATTGAGAGCATTTAACAATTTTATTGCCTTCTATCTCCTGACCCCACAAAGGTACCTACTATTCCAAGACAGCAATGGAAAGAACACACACACACACACACACACACACACACTCACACACACACCTACAGGAGACCATATAAAAGAAAAACAGAATACCTTTCATTTATGTTTCTAATCAACTTGGAGAATTCCAATTAGACTTTTTGCATTTATTTTCCTCCTTGTTTTATTAGTGCAGACAGTTCTATTTCATTTGATAAGAATTCAATATGAATGACTTACGAAACCATGCTTATTTCTACTTCTATAGGCATAAGGAAATTACTAGCTCACTGAGAAGTCCAAGAACTATGTAGGTTCGGGCAGGGTAATATCCAATACTTGAATTTCCTCCACAGAAAGTAGTACTTTCAGCCAAGGCCCCCTTCATGATTAAAGAATTAGCTGATGCCCTAGAGAGTAACAACTGCAGAAAGGACATGTGCTTCCCACACATTCTCATGATGGGCAGCCATGTTTGTACATCCCATGTGTAAACCAATCACAGTGGCCAGGATATAATATAGTGACTGACCCAGACTTGTTTATGACCATCTTGATTTTCAAGTCTGTCTTGGATCTGACTTTGTATGTCCTGTTGTTCCAGGCAAACTGAAATGGCTTGTCACCCTGTGTTACATATGTACCACTGAAGCTGGGCTAACTTCCAAACTGTAGCAACCAAGACTGGTCATAATATCAGAGAATGGATGCTAGATAGGCCAAAAATGTCCCCTCCATCTATCTATATGTGAACCAGAAGGCTGAAATGACCATGGGGGACTACTGAGCACTTGAAATGTGACACTCTAAAATTTAATTTGAATATGAGTCTTAATTCAGAGGTATGTATTAAAATATATACCAGTTTTCAAAACTTAGTATGGAGAAAGTAATATATCTTAATAATTTTAAATTTTGAAATGGTTGAAATGTTTTGGATATATTGAGTTAAACAAATATTAAAGTTAATTTCATCAGGGCACAGTTGTACAGACCTTTAATCCAAGCACTTGGGAAGCTGAGATACAAAGATCATGAGTTTGAGATCAGTCTGGGATACAGAGTGAGTTTGAGGCTAGCATGGACTACATAGCAAGATCCTGCCTCAAGAAAAAACCTGACTTATTTCTTTTTGTTCTTTTCATGTTGCAGTTTGAATTTTTTAAATTACACATGTGCTTTCCATCATACTTCTATTGGATAGCAAACTGTAAGATTTTATGAATTTATGTCATATATAGTTAGGGCATATTAAAAACATGCTCTGAATGTACAAGAATCATAAACAAAAAATGATGAATTAAATAGAGAACACCAGCCCCCAAAACAATGGAAAATAACCCTGTCAGACTAAAGATTAAATCCATCCCTGAGTCATTTTTCTTTTCACATGGGCAGGGTCAGCGCTGTCTCCTACAATTGGAGACCAATAAGAAAAGGCTTTATTTCTTCAGAAGCCCACACACTAAAGAAGCGAAAAACAGGGATTTTAAATACAAACTAACGATGTGATGCCAATTTAAGTTCCATATTTGATTTAATTAATTATAGTACTTCTTGCTTATCAGACTACATTTTCATTTTGTATTTCATGTGAAGTTCTTTAAGAATAGGGAAAATGTTTTCAAGGGGGGGTGGTTTTTATTTTAATTATTTTTTTCATCTTTAAAATTGTTCTTGTACATTTGATATACAGAAGGATTATAGTTACATGAATAAGGTAATGGGTAATGAGTACATTTTTTTCTGTTTCAGGGAGACCTGTTTTTTACCTCCTGTCCCCACCCACAAGATAGCCAGTTCTTTTTACACATAGTGTCCATTGAGTATCACTGGTTTATTTGTTCATACTTGCTCTATCTTTCATGTAGAACTTTGCCCTCTCAAACAAACAAGCAAGACAAAAGAAAAATAAAACAACAACAACAATGGCAACTGAAAAATGTCTCTTGTTTCCTTTTCTTACACACTGGGACATGATAAATTATATAGGGCTCTAGTCATTCAATGGAGGATATGCATAGCAGTGGTTGACAACGGCTCAATAGCTATGTACATATGATCATATAAAATAATATTCTATGAAATATTCTCAAGTTTTATACCACCAATGTTATATGTGCCCCAATGTCCTCTTTAATAACAAAATGATTCTCCATCTCATGTTTACTCTCACCAGAGGGAATTTAACCCAAGGAAACCTACCAAGCTCAGGTTCAAACACAGACAATTGCCAATTTACAATGGCTTAACTGCATGATGATGTGAATGAAATACACATTCAATAGCCACTCCAGTGCAGATTTTGAATTTTGTTCTTTTCCAGGATATGATATATTATAGCCCTCCCATGGTGATCTCCCATGGTGCTGAGCAGTGGCCACAATCCAGGACTACAAGGGGAGACGACTAACATTCTAGAGCATGCTTTGTTGCACAACTACCTTGTTCAAGAGGTTAGATGCATTTAATTCAACTTAATTCACATTCAGCTTAAGATATTCCAATTTATGATGGGTCTATTGAGATATAACCACATTGTTAGTTTTTTTTTTAAGTCTGTATTGTGAATGTCCCTTGCCCACTCACTTACCTGTTAACTCTTCTGTGCCTCTTTTTATATCAAAAATGTTGAGATATGAGACATTGAGGGACTTGTAGAACACACACACACACACACACACACACACACACACACACACACACACACACACACACCTTGGCTTTCAATTTAGTTTATTATCATTGTACCACCATTCCCACTTACTATAAATGTGCTTCTGCACTGTGGCTGTTTTCAAGCATTGGAAGGGTTCTGAAGGCTGGCAACTGAGTTCCCTCTAAACATCCTTGAGAATGTTTATTTGGAAAGATTACCTTGTTTTCCTTCAGGATTAAGACATGGTTACTGCAGAGGGAGATGATTTGGAGAGGTGGTAAGCAATGTCTGATAGTTCCTCTGAGATTGCCCTTGCTAGGTGCCTATTCCTCTGCAAAAAAACAAAATGCATTCTAGCCCACACACGCTCAAGACATTTTTCAAACACCTAGATTAGGGAAGATAGGTAGTACAAATAGCATATTTGTTGGAGAGAGTGAAGAAATCACAAACTCACTTGGATAAACACTATTAAATGCACACTTAACGAGCCATTGCGACAGTTCCCCTCTGGCTCCCACTGACAAGCCTGACTCCAGCTGTAAATTAGGTTGCAAAACTTCCTTGTCAGAGAGCTCAGCCTGTTAGGAGGTCTCAGCCCTGGCTCTGAATCTGCAAGGACAGAAAAATCAATGGCACAGAGAAGCAGTTGCTTGTGTTAAGCCAAAGCAAGGAGAGAAGGGAGTTTCAATTAATCATAATTTAAGGATGTGACAGAGTGGAGCAAAGGCACATTCCCTGGTGTGCCTTGAGAAAGAGAAAAAGGAAACATGCAGTGCTTTTGTATGTGAGCATCAGATATTACCCTGCACTTATAAACATGACTCTATGTTTATGATGGGCATAAGAAAGCATTGTGGATAAACAGAGTACACTAAATCTACAAGATCTGGGCTGACCCCCAGTACTTGACCATGGAGATAAATGTGTTCCATCTTCAATATTAGAATCCATGAAATAGGTTCAGTAACCAGAGAGCATTTCAGGTTTCATACTATAATCTGGCTTCTCACAAAATAGGAGGGAAATCTGGATGAAAAAAGCAATAGCTTACCTGTTTTTTTTAATGTGGAATAATTTTAAAATAATCAAGAAGACTGACTAAGATTACAGCATGACTGCCATTACTACAATGCATCAGTGAGGTGTGAGGCCCATAAGTGGAGGTGACCTATAGCCAGCCAAGGCCATAACCTGCCTCTAGTACCAACTTAGTTGGATGAGTAGAATAAAATGTCATCCAGGTCAGTTCTCTTCAAACTGACTGTGTTCCTCTGCCAGGTTCCACCTCACTAGCTCTCACATCAGAGGTCAAGTCAAGCAGTCAGATTCTTTTATCTCTACAAAGACTCTCTGTCTGACAGGATGAGAGCAGTGCAAGACCCTAGAAAACCATCTCTCCACTGTGCTGGCTGTTTGTCACAAGAACATAACAGTTACTCCCCCAGTTCTCTGCTCTGCAAATGGAGTGAGAGCCACTGAAGTCCCAGGAGCCTCATGCCTATTTTGAGAAAGTTCATTTGCTAATGCCATCTATTGGATTATAAAGCAATCAAAAAGCAAAGAATGGAAAAAAAAAAACTATGTTGATCTTATTCCTACCCAGCCGTGCTCAAGATAGAAACTACAGAGCACTTAATCTATGCAAATGTGATAAGTATACATAAATAACAGAACACAAGCAACAAACCAGTAGAAAATGGAAAATATAACTAAAGAAAACTGAGTTGTAAAGATGAACAATACAAGTAACAAAGACTATTTTCTGCTTTTTAAATAACAAATATTGCAATGTAGATTAAGGAAAAGAAAAAGTTTTATATGTATATATGTATATATGTATGTATGCATGTATGTATACACACATATGGTGCTGAAGATGCAGCAAGAACACAATTAGCTAACATACAGACACTTCTGGGGAGTTTTATGAATTGAGCAACTTTCAAAAACAAAACCAATTTTCTGGTAAAGAAGAATTTGCAAGGATTTATTGGGTTTGGTAAGATGGGGGAAAATGACAAAAGGGGTGACATTAATCAAGATGCATTGTACTCATGAAATCCCTTTGTACAACTACATAATTACCACATATGTGATATATATTATGATATATGATATATATATATGAGCGTGTGTGTATGTGTGAATGAGGCTAATCTATCATTCTTTGAACCAAAGTACAGACTTCTACTAAGGAAAATTATCAGGACATCCTGTGGACAACCTCTTTCAGGAGATCTTTATAAACAGGGTAACTTTTTACTTGTTCTGTAGAGCTTTCTCTGAAAGCAGGTTATAAGCAGAGAGATCCATCCATTCAAATCCCTCTTTAGTTGTCTTTCCTGGGTTTCTCTCCAGCTCCCTCGACATGTTTGTTCTTTCCCCCACTGAAGCAACATCCTGAAGAAGGCCAATCAGAGAAGAAGCAGAATAGTTAATGGTCAACCTTTTGTATTATCCAAGAGCCACTTACTATGCTACTTTATGTTTTTAAGACAAAAAAAGTGTTGTGATCTTCCTGTGTCGACCAAATCCATATCCCACAAGTAACTTTCCATGTTTTTCACTCTTTACAAGTGGTCTTATTCAGTTTCACAGCAACAGTAGGAAAATAGACATGTTATTATTTCCATCATATAGATGAGGAAAATAAAGTCTTGGAAAGTGTGTCCTCAATAAATCACCAGAACTAGGACATGTTGAAGCTAGGGTCAGTATAATTTCTTATAGCAGCTGTAATGAATTTGAACAAAATCAATCCAATCCAATCCAATTTTTTTCTTTACTAGTTCTGGGGTAAGAAGACTAAAATCAGTCACAGTAGGCTCAAATCAAAGGAAATACAGGGTTCTTTGCCTCTGGAAGCTTCTGAGAAAATTTACCTTCCTATCTTTGCCAGAAGGGGTGATGTCTCATTCAGGGGCTCCTGACATAGTATCATATAACCTTTTCTCATCCTGTTCTTGAATCATATCTCCTTCCTCTCATTATCAGAGCTACCAGTGGGCATCTCCTCTGTCTTGTAAGGATACTAGTGATTACACTTATGGCCTCCCTGGATAAGGCAGAATAATTTACTTATCTCAAGATCTTTACCTTAATTACTTCTTCCTTTGCCATATATGGTGACCTTTATAGGCTCTAGGCATTAGAACCAGGATAACTTTGAAAGTCATTCTTCATCCTATGAGAATTAGCATTCAAACTACCTCCCACCCTACTAAGCAGTGTACTTTCTAGGTAAGTAATTCTTACCAGTCATGTGACTGATCTTCAACAAGTAGATGAATATCTCATACAAATTAAAGAGGAAAAATAAAGTCATTTTTATGAACAGTTGCACAATATGGTGGCAAGAATCCTGGATTAAAGTTTGGAAATGTAATTCCTATTGTTACACAGCTATAAAATACTGAGCAGGTCTCAATATGTGTCCCAACTCTGCTCAAAAGAAGTAGAAAAGGCTCCTCAACAAAGCTTTTCAATTTTATGGGTTATATGGAACCCAAATATAAGTGCCTGTCCAGTTTGGTGTCTGGAGCCCTTCTGTTTCTACCTTTATATGGTCAAAGGCTGCATTAGTAATTGTTTACTGCATTATAAGCTAATCAGAACACAGTAGCTTAAAAAATAAATATCTCACAATTTCTGAGTGTTTGGAATTTAGATATGGCTTGACTGGGAGGCTGGATTTCAACTACCACTCCCTCTCCCAGACACCCTTGCAGTCAAGATGGGGGCTACCATTTTCTGAAGGTTTCACTGGAGCTGGAGATGGTACTTCCAAGATGACTCATCCACACAAAGCTGTTGGTAAGACACCTCAGTTCTTTGCAATATGGAGCAAGCTGTAGCTATTTAAGTGCCCGAAAAATGTGGTGTTTGGTTTCCTAACATAGAGAAAATTATCTAAGAAAAAGAGAGCAAAGCAGAAGCCACAACATGTTTTATGTTTTAGCTTGACAGTGACATACGACATCCACATTCCACTAGTCACACAGATTTAACCTCAAACCATGGAGAAATGCATCTCAACAGAGCTTGAATACCAACAGGTGAGATGAAGCCTTCTTAAAGTCTATTATGACAATAACCCACATGAACTTGAGCTTCTACAACAGGACATCCATATTAGAGTCTAACTGGAGGCCTGATTAGCATATGGCAACCATGGGGCAGGGAAGGGGGATAGAGTTCCCTCATTTGTTCCAAAGAGCATAGATGAGTTCCCTATAACAAAAGGTAGATCAATAAGAGAAAAACATACAGATTTATTTAGTGTAATTTGGCATGACAACTGCACAAGACTTCCGAAATGAAATCTTTACATTTTTAATGGGTGATTATGCAGAAGTACAGCTGGAGGACAAAAGAATATGTCCTAACAGTAATAAACTGGGGGACAGTGATAAATTGTGTTTTTGTGAGGTTCTCTTTTCTCTGTCTCATGCCTTTGACTCTTTCTTCTGGGTCTAGGGTACTCCCTACAATGAATTATCTCTTTCTTCTTCCCTCCCTCCCCTTCCCCTCTCTCTCTTTGTAGTACTGGAGCTTGAAGTCTAGAATGATCTCATGGCTTACTTTAGAGGAAAATTAAAGAATGTTATTTGACCTGGTCCAGGGGAAAATTTCAGGAGAAGTCCAGGGAGAACTTCTTACTTATGCTATTTTCAGAAATAACAAGGCAATATACTTTGGGGTAGCATACCAAAACCTTGCCAAACTCCTTTTGTTATACTATATAGTGGTTATGAGCATTTTTGTGGCCTTGGAAAAGGGAACTGATCTTATAAAACTTATATTTTTTAAGAAGATAGCTCTAACAAGACAGAAGTGCCCACATTCTTCAGTTTTATTCCACATAGCAATGGAAGTCCTGACAAGAGCAATCAGGCAAGGGAAGAAAACAAAAGGCATCCAAATTGGAAAACAGAGATCAACCTGCCACATTTTGCAGATGGCAAGATCTTGTAGACGAAAACCCAGAAAGAGTCCAAAAGAGTTATTGAGGACAAATAAACAAATTTAGCAAAGTTGTAGGATTCAAGGACTACATGCAAAACTCAGTGCCACTAAATGTTCATAATTCAAGATGGTGTTAGATTTAATGAAATTCTATCAAATTACTAGCATCATTCTTCACAGAACTAGGGGGAAAAATAAAATATATATGGAGCCCCACATATACAGAAAAACAAAATAAATCAAAATAAGTAGACTTGCTATTATAAACAACAACAACAAAAAGAACAAAGGAAAAGACCTTAGTGTACTTGATTTCAAACTATATGCAAAGATATTACACTCAATATAGCTTATTTCTAAAAAGACAGACATATAGACCAAGAGAACAGAACAGAGAGCTTACAAATGTTCCTGTCAGCTGATTTTCAACAAAGATCTCAATAAATGACTTTGGGAGAATGGGATATCTACATGCAGAAGAATGAAACGACAACTCTATCTCTTACAAGTTATAAAACTCAACTGAACTCAGTTAAAACCTTAAATTAAAAGCCTGAAACCATGAAGCTACCAGCAGAAAATACAGATTTCATGCTTCAGCACATGGAGATGGGCTTAGACCTCAAAACACAGAACACAAAAAATAAAAGTAGGCAAATGGGACATCAAACTACACAGCTTCTGCACAGTAAAGAAAATAGTCACTAGAGCAGAAAGACAATCTATAGAGTGGGGGAAAATAGTTGTGACTTATGTATCTGATGAAGGATTAATATCTAGAATATATTAAGAACTCAAAAAAAGGGCTGGGGATATGGCCTAGTGGCAAGAGTGCTTGCCTTGTATACATGAGGCCCTGGGTTCAATTCCCCAGCACCACATATACAGAAAGCAGTCAGAAGTGGTGCTATGGCTCAAGTGGCAGAGTGCTAGCCTTGAGCAAAAAGAAGCCAGGTTCAGTGCTCAGGCCCTGAGTCCAAGCCCCAGGACTGGCAAAAAAGAACTAAAAAAAAAAATCCTCAGGTGTATAGAATCAACTGTTATATGGCAAGAGAACAGAGAAGCCAAATGTTGAGAGGTCGAATTGGGAATCTTTATTAGAAGGCCAGTGACCACAGGCAGACTCTTGTCGCAAAGCCCTGCAGCCCCGTTAATACATTTAATACTGTCAAAAAACTGAGCCATGAGAGGCAGAGAGGAAAGAAAAGGCAGAAAAACAATACTGCCAACCAGATCAGCTTCAATGGAGAGCAGAAGTAGAACTCCCTGATGACTGGAGAAGAGTCAGGACACAGGAAACTAGGCATGACACACTTGAGCCTGAGCTGGTGGAGCCTAAATAAGGTCAGGTAATGAGGCAGGACCACAGGGAGCTTGAGAGGTCACCACCCAAGACTGGCAGGTCCAGTAACCTACTGTCTAAGCCCACGCCCCTGCCTCTAGCAATTCAGTCATACCTATCACCTGGAAGGTGGGCTTCCTTGCTTCTGCTGTGAAGACATGATGGAGCCAGTTAAACCCAATACCCTATCACCTACCACATGGCCAAGATTGTGCCAGTTAGCATCTGTACTTCACAAATAGCTCATTAAAACCTGGACAGCATGTTTAAATATACATTTCATTAAAAAAATCATACAATTGGCAAATAGTTATCTGAAATAAGTGGTCATCATCACAGAAAAATGCAAATCAAAACCACAATGAGACATCACCTCACGTGAATAAGAACACTGATTTATCAAAAAGACTAAGGATAAAAAGTGTTCACAATGACATGGAGAAAAGAAAACCACTGCACATTGTTGCTTGGAATGTATACTAATAAAGCCACTTTGGCAAACAATAAGGAAGCTCTTCAAAATAGTAAACATAGCCTAAGCTGTATAAGCACTGTCAAGAAATAGAGGAGGGGTTGGGGATATGGCCTAGTGGCAAGAGTGCCTGCCTCATATACATGAGGCCCTGGGTTCGATTCCCCAGCACCACATATACAGAAAATGGTCAGAAGTGGCGCTGTGGCTCAAGTGGCAGAGTGCTAGCCTTGAGCAAAAAGAAGCCAGGGACAGTGCTCAGGCCCAGAGTCCAAGCCCCAGGACTGGCCAAAAAAAAAAAAACACACACACAAAAAAAAAAAGAAATAGAGGAAACAGGGCTGGGAATGTGGCCTAGTGACAAGAGCGCTTGTCTCGTATACATGAAGCCCTAGGTTCAATTCCTCAGCACCACATATATAGAAAAGGCCAGAAGTGGCACTGTGGCTCAAGTAGTAGAGTGCTTGTAGCCTTGAGCAAAAAGAAGCCAGGGACAGTGCTCAGGCCCTGAGTCCATGCCCAGAGAAGCATAACAGAAAAAGGAAGGAAGGAAGGGAGGGAGGGAGGGAGGGAGGGAGGGAGGAAGGAAAACTGACAGAAATTTAAAAGTAGAACTACTGAATGATTGCAGCAGTACTGGCAAAAGAAATAGAGGAAACAGAGAAGGGGAACAGAAAAAGGAAGGAAGGAAGGGAGGGAGGGAAGGAGGGAGGGAGGGAGGGAGGGAGGAAGGGAGGGAGGGAGGGAGGGAGGGAGGGAAGGAGGGAGGAAGGGGAATGAAGGAAGGGAAGGAGGAAAGAAAACTGACAAAAATTTAAAAGAAGAACTACTGAATGATTGCAGCAGTACAACTCCTGGGTACATGGCCAAGGGAAATGAGATCAGTATGTTGTGGCGACATTTGAGCTCCCATGTTCACTGCAGCACTTTTCACAATAGCCAAGAAATGGAAACAAATGGACTTTTCATCCACTAATGAATGGATAAAGAACATGTGGTACAAATCCACAATTCAATACTATTCAGCAGTATAAAAGAATGAAATCTTGTCATTTGGGCACCATGGATGGAACTGGAGATCATTATGTTAAGGGAATAAGCCAGACACAGAATGACAGGTTGTGCATGATCTCACTACCATGGGGAAAAGAACAAGGTTGACCTCATAGCAATTGAGAGTGTGATGGCTTCCAGAGGCCTGGGAGACTAAATTGTGAGATTTAAATTATATCTATTGTGGCCAAGCACTGTTGTGCATGCCCAGCCACAATATGTGTTTTACATTTTTAAATAAAAATTAATTTCATTTAAATTTAGAAAGACAGTCTGCCAGCAGAGCAAACATGGACGAGTGTTCCTAGTCAAATGCCTCTGATTACACTATGCACTCCCAATCTGGTCTATGGCCCTCACGTGTCCTCAACCACTTAAGCTCATATGCTAAGCCTTTAGGTCCTGTGACATTCTTCTTATTACCAGGACAGGTTTGTCTTTCTTCAGATACCTTGACAACCTTACCCTGCTCAAATTCCACACTTTCCACAAAGACTCCTCAAGCCCTCTGATAAACTTCTAGATTTCATAGCATCCCATTTGTCTCTATCATAGTAATTGTCATGTTTTTTCTTTAGTAATTTAATGAAGTTTCTTTCTCTAAACATTCTGGACATCTCTCGTCAGCAAGGACCATGACTTCCCATTATAGCAAGAATATAAAATATTTAACAGATGAGTTGTTTTTTAGTTAATGAATATATTTCTTTCAGTAAGTTGTCATTCTGACGTACTTAGTGAACACCAACTAAGTAACATGTATTCTAATATCTGATTTCAGACATCCACAATCGGTATAGGGGCTGATTTCTGCCTTCAGGCTACATTTAAATAATCATTATTTGTTCTTTTGTGAATGACTTATTCCCTTATTCCCTCTCTTCCCTCCTTCATTTTTATTTTACTTCCATCTTATTTCATTTTTTCACTTTTCCTTCCTCTTTTGACTCCTTCCAAAGCATGCCACTGCACATAAAAGCATCATTTAGTCCTCCTAGTGAGGGCCAAATGATTTGAGGCAGAGGATCAATTTTAGGTTGTGATTGTGTGCTCCCTTTAAAGTTACATACATGTAAATATCTCTTCCAGTTATCTAGATACCACATAGAAAAACATGGAATGAAAAAACAAGCACTTCTATATCTGTGAGGCATCAAATTATTATCTATTCTTGTCATCATTGATGCATGTGTCAAATCCTCAAAAGTATTACTGTTTTAAAATATTGCTTAGAGCTGTGCCTGTTGTATTAGTAGTGATGATAGACCTACCTAAAATACCAACTCCATTTGAAATTCAGTTTCTTTGTTCCTTCATGTATTCCCAGCTCTTAGAACATTGTCTATCACATAACAACACTCATTGAGTATTCATTATGTATGAATCTGGAAGCAGTTATTTCTTTTCCTAGTGACTCTAGAGATGACCTTCACTTTCCCACTGAAAATAGCAACATAGTCTTAAACAAGTCACTTAACCTCAATATTACTTTTCTCTTCTATAAAATTGGACAACATTAGTACCTCCCTTGCACAGGGGTGTTTCACGTATGAGAGAAAATATAAGTGAAGGGTAGAGTTCAGTATCTTTCCAAAATTTAAATCGATAGCCATTATTTCAATCCCAGCATCAAATGCAAATTTTTAAAATGGCACACAGAATACAAATGGAGAAATAGCTTGATGCTAAATCCGCACTATATCTGATAATCTTACATTTTCTGAACATGAAATTTTGACAAAAGGTTATCCCTGATTTTCTATAATATGCCAAGGACAGTGGATTTCTTTAATGCTAACTTCTTGATTACTTCTTAAAATTCTTATAGCATGTACTGAGTTGCTATTTGTTAAGTGTTTCTACTCTACTAGGGAATTATACTAGCCACATGAAATAAAAAGAAAATTCAGATGTAATCCTTTGTCTAAAGAACTTTACTATCTGATGAGGAAAATTGGCATTCTGATAGAAAATTATAAAACACATTGTGAGGTGTTTGAAGGTTGAGACAGACAAAGAAAGCACTAGAGAAAAGCATCCAAACCCACCTGAAGAGACAGGAAAGGACAGGAGGCCTTTCAAGAGGCTGTTAGTTATTCAAGAGTTAGCCAGAAAGGTGGAGAAGAGGATGAGAGTTGTTTTAAGTGAAGTAGCAGCTGAATGACAATCAATTAAGAGAGTACAGGGAGGCTTTGAGATTAGGACATAGCTCAAGTTGTGTGGTGAGGAACAGAAAACAGATCTGAGAGGCTTTATGTGTTGTGCTATGAGCTGGCACTGCCCTTATGGTCTTTTGAAAACCCATAAGAAATTTGAAGCAGTAGGGTATGGTCATCGTCTTTGTACCACAGAAACATAGCTTTGATAGTAAAGTGAAGACAGGAGTGGAAGGAAGCAATGAGGAACTTTACAGCCTTTTGCCATGTACAGCAATGACACTTACAACTCTGTTTCACTGGGAATTGCGGGGTCAAGTTCAGAACAGCTCTCTCCAAATAGAAATTAAGACAATCATATTTTCAGTAATCCCAGAGGCACAAATTATGAGGGTGTGAACCAAAGCAGCAATTGTGAGGTTGAAGAGTTTAAAACTTGAAAGATGTTAAAGGCAACATAGAGATTAACTAAGTGTGGGAAAAAGAAGAGAGAAAAGACAGAGATCTGTGTTTCAGTCCTACTCAACTGGCCAGATATTTGTAGGATGGGAAATTTGTTGAAAAAACAAGGTTGAAAAGGGAGCTAATGACTTCTGTTTTCATGTAGTGAAGATGAAGTGTCATTTTTGAGCTGTCCAACTTTGGAGTTTGTTGGTTCAACAGCCTTCACCCCAGAATCTGGAATCGATTGAAAAACCATAGGAATTTAGTTAGATAGATGAATAGATAAATAGACAGACAGACACACAGGCAAACAGACCGACACACAGATAAACAGATCCAAGTTCTTATCATTAATCTGTTGGTGCTGACTGTACTGAGCTGTAGTAGAATGGAAGTGGATTATGAACTGCGACTCATACTCTAGGACATACCCTTGACTCAACTTGAAGCTTCCATTACCTTAACAGTTCTGCTATAAAAAGGAAAAAGGTACTTCTTCCTTTAGTTTGTTCCTATGCAGTGTAGGGAAAAATTGATTCCACCTAACTTTTTCCCATAGTAAGACGTACTGCTTTACAGTGTTTGCCAGGGCTCTCACTCATGACTTTACACCATGGAACATCATACGAAATTACATGAAAGGCAGGGTACAATCTCTAATTAGTTCTTCATTCTCCATTGTATGAGGTACTTCACAAATCCTACCCGTGGAAGCAAATAGAAAAGATCAACAAGAATGACAATAAAACAGTCACAAAGAAAAGAGAAAAAAAAACTATACACTAAAATTTCTCAGGACCATACAAACACTAACACCACCCCCTCACACTCCTTAACAAAACACAAACCAGTAAACTCAAAAATATATAATTGATTTTCAGTGTTAAACTTGCATTCCTCAAGTGGATACCATTTGATCACAGTGCACAATTTAATTAATGTAATAGATCATATCAGCAAAGTAAACAGCAAAAAAATACATGATATTATCTCAAAAAGTTGTGAACAATTATTTAGGCAAAACAAACTCCCAGGGAATCACCTAAATGCACCTTCCCAAATTTTATATGCTGAAAACTAATCCCGACTGTGAAGGATTTGGAAAAGGGAATGTAGAGTGGTGAGGCAGCAAAGAGGAAACCTTCATGAAAGAGAACTCCTCTGGTTCCCCTTAGATCACATGAGGCTGAAGGGAAGAGGCCAACTCCTAACTAGGAAGCAGCCCTTACCATATGCAAACTCTCCTGGCCCCTTGGCCTTGGGCTTTTCAGAATCTACAACTGAGGGAGGCAAAATTCTCTATTGTTCCTAAGCCACTCTTTCCATACTATTTTGTGTAAGAACTCAAATGTAGGAAAATGAATCACATAATATGTAAAATATAATTCAAAATTGATCATGTATGAAAATAAACTAGAAAACTTCCTAGAGAAAATGGAAGAGAAAGACAAGACTTCTCAGATAGACACAAAGATCAAAATTCCTAGAAGAGAAACAAAAAAAGGCATCAAAACTTAAACTTTTATATTTATCAAAATTGAAATAATATGTGCTTCAATTATGAAAATAGTTAAGCCAGAGACTAAAAGAAAAATAGTGCTAAGTCATATGTTTGATGAATTTATATCAAAATATATGAACATGTACACTTTAAAAAGAACATATCCCAATTGAAAAGTTGTTAATTCATGTCATCAAAGAAAATGTTCAAATAGTTCATTATGAAAATAAATATGCTTATTTATTGGTAAAAATACAAATTTAAATTAGAATTTCATATTCTGTACATCTACTAGGGTAGCTATAATCAAAAAGACAAGTCATACCAAGTATTGGTACAGATATGGAAAAATGAGAGCCCTCATTTCAATATCAACAGAAATGCAAAGTTGCACCAGTACTTTGGAACATACTTTGTATTTTTTAAACATTTAAATATATTTTCTCTCTTCAATGAATGGTGCTGGCAAAACTGGGTCAACACCTGTAACAAACTTAAACTAGAGCCCTATCTATCAACCTGCACCAAAATCAACTCCAAATGGATCAAAGACCTGGAAATAAAATCAGACACCCTGAAAACTCTACAAGAAGAAATAGGAGAAACTCTAGGATTCCTTGGCACTGGAAGAAATTTCCTCGACAAAGGCCCAGAAATCCAACAAATCAAAGAAAGGCTGGACAAGTGGGACTGTATCAAACTGCTGAGCTTCTGCAGGGCAAAGGATATAGCTTCCAAGATAAATAGAAAGCCCATAGATTGGGAAAAGATCTTCACCAGTCATACAACAGCCTGATATCTAAAATATACGCAGAAATCAAAAAGTTAAATTCCTACAAAACAATCAAAGAACCAACAGCCCTATCAACAAATGGGCTAAAGACCTAAAAAGAGACTTCTCTGAAGAGGAAATGGGAATGGCCAAGAGTCACATGAAAAAGTACTCTAAATCACTGGCCATAAAAGAAATGCAAATCAAAACAACATTGAGATTCTACCTCACCCAAGTAAGAAAGTCTATTATCAGGAAATCTAATAATAACAAATGCTGAAGAGGATGTGGCCAAAAGGGAATTCTACTACATTGTTGGTGGGAATGCAAACTTGTTCAACCCATCTGGAAAGCAGTGTGGAGGTTCCTAAGAAGGTTAACATAGAGCTCCCCTATGACCCAGCAGCCCCACTTTAGGGCATCTACCCAAAAGACTACAAGAAAGACCACACTAAAGCCACCAGCACAACTTGTCATTGCTAAAACATGGAACCAACCTACATGCCCCTCAGTAGATGAGTGGATCAGCTAAATGCAGTATATATACGCAATGGAATTCTATGCTTCCCTCAGAAGGAATGACACTGCCCCATTCATAAGAAAATGGAAACACTTGGAAAAAATCATACTAAGTGAAGTAACCCAGACCCAAAGAAACATAAGCCCTATGGTGTCCCTCATAGGAAATAGTTAGTACAGCAATAGGCTATCACGGTAGAAGACCAGAATACCCCAATAGGTATACCCATATGACCACATAAGAAGCTGCCAAGAACTCCACAATACACAAACAAGAGTTATACTACTGTTGTAATTATTCTCAACATGCCATGTGAACTCATATTACTTTTTTTTTCTCTTTTTCCTTGTCTGTTTGTTTGATTGAGTGGTTTGTCTAGTTTTGTTTCTCTTGTAGTCCCTTCCTGTGGCTATACCCTTGCTACCACTGTATTATATCCGAGTACCCTGGATATTGTCTATATGGGTAATAGAACTGGGGAAGGGAGAGGGAATACCAAAATCGAGAGACAAAGAACAAAAAGACAAACGATTCAAAAAGCAACACTTAGAAACCATTTGGTGTAATCCAATTGCACAACTCTTGGGGTGAAAGGGGAAGGGAGAGGGGGAGGGCGGAAATGAGGGAGGAGGTAACAAGTAGAACAAGAAATGTACTTACTGCCTTTCATATGAACCTATAACCCCTCTGCATCACATTTTTACAACAAAGAAAAATATTTTTTTTTACTACAGTTAGATGTCCATTCCTAGTTAGAGAAATGCAAGCAAGTGACTACACAAAGACATGGAAGAAAAAGTTCAAAGCAGAGTATTCCAAATAACCACTCCTTGGAAATAATTCAAGTGTCCAGCAAATGGAAAAACTGATGAAATAAAAATGGCATATTTGGGGATGGGAATGTGGCCTGGCATGCATGAAGCCCTGGGTTCCATTCCTCAGCACCACTTATACAGAAAAAGCTGGACGTGGTGCTGTGGCTCAAGTGGTAGAGTGCTAGCCTTGAGCAAAAAGCCAGGGATAGTGTTCAGGCCCTGAGTTTAAGCCCCAGGACTGACAAAAAAAAAAAAAGGATGATCATGAAAAGGAACACTAGTTAGCAACTAAAAAAAAAAAATCCTACTCTTGATATATACTACAACATAAGTGGATTCCCAAGAAGTTGAACACAAGAAACATAATAACTGGTTGATTCATTTAAATGTGATGTTCAGGGAAAACATTTAAAAAGAGAAAACTGATCAGTAGTTGTCTAGAACTGGGGATAGAGGAGGGTGAAGATTAAGTACAAATGTACGTAAATCAAGTTTTACTTGGAAATATTGCCTCATTTATGTGAATTTACTGAAAACAAAATTAATTGTTCACTTATAATGGGTGGGGTTTTTAAATATTGGATTAGGGTTCCAACATAAGACACTGAAGTTAAGCAATTGCTCTACTGCAGATACAGGCCTTTTTATGGTGGTTATTTTCTTTGAGGGTTTTTTTTTTTTAATTTTACTGTTATTTAAAGGTGATATTTAGAGAGGTTATATAAGTTAGGTAATGAGTACATTTCTTTTTGGACAATGTCATTTCTTCCCTTGCTCTCTCCACCCACAAGTTGTATAGTTCATTTTCAACATAATGTCTAGTGAGAATCACTTATGCTGGTTATTTTTTGAGATGGGGGTTTCACTTCCTACCTAAGCAGGTATTTGAACCACAGTTCACTTGTTTTAAACTTTCCGTCATAGCTGTGATGAAAGGTGTGTGCCACCATGCCCTGCTCCTTCCACTGAGATGCAGTTTCTGCTTGGACTGGACCCAAGGTCCTCCCATTTTCAGTCTCCCACAAAGCCAACAAGATAGATAGATGCTCACCCTTGTACTTGGCTATGAGTGAAGAAAAACATAGGATGAACTTTTCTGCATGGAATGACCTTGAACTACAATCCTACTGTTCTCAGCCTACCAAGTAGATAGGCCTATAGGTATAAGCTATTGATGCCTATTTCTAAAGGATGGATTTTTTGGTGTGTAAATTACATATTCATAAAGCTGAAAATAAGACAACCAGAAATAACATTACATTAGAAGGTATCTGGGCCAAAGCTACTTGAAAAGCAAGAATTATGAAGATACCTAAGAATTTAGAAACGTATATTTGACTGTATTTTAGCCTTTAAAAAAAACTCATAGCTATCAAGTATTTGAGTTAGCTTAGTTAATTTCACCTATATATGAACACATCTTAAATGTAGAAGCAAAAAGAAAAACAGCAAGTCACCTCTCACATGATACAAATTTGTTAGCCCATCTCTGAAAATGAGTCATGAAAGCAATTTTTTTCTTGCTTATGAAAATGTTTGAAGAAAAACTATGTGCTTGGTTTAGCATAATTGACCACAATAATTACAGTGTATGAGCACTTATGTTGTATTTATAAGACTGTTGGATTTTTTAAGGGGGTGAGGGTGAGTCAAAGCTTGAAATGTAAGTCTTTTATCCACAAAAACCCATGCATTTTTTTAATGGTGCAAACTGGCAATTATGGGTTGCAAAAGTATTTGTGCTTGTTCAGATGTTTCATACCAAGGATCTGAAGATGTCCAGGATTTTTTCCTAAGTAAATCCAGCTCTGAGGAAAAAGTGTTAAGTTGTCAAATCTGAGAGCTATATATACATTTTCTTAAATCACCACAGTTTTAGTAAACACCGACCCACCTTTTAAAAGATACCAAACTGTCCAGAGTTATTCGGGGAGAAAACATGATTCCCATTCTGGAAGGGAGAGAAATAAATGGTCATATATAATTTGGACTCTGATACAACTAACAGTCATGTAGCAGCTGTTAGACTACCGATTGGCCACCAATTTGATTTCATATCAGTAATAATAGCACAAAAGTTCTCATTATGTTCCCAACAATTTATACTATCTCCTGAAATCAAAAGTGAGAAAATGTTTAGTATTGAAATCTTCTATAGCTCTTACTTTTCTTCTGGTCTTCACTATAATGAGAATCGAAAGAAGATGTGTTCACACTTTATGTGACAAAACCTCAGGCTTGTAACAAAACCTATCTGAATATAAGTTTAGCCACTCTATTCTCATCCTGTCTGCAATAAGTGAGTCAGCTCCTAGAGTCTCAAGGAATTCAGACTTACACATGACCTGGAACCAATCATGTCAGTCTCAAGAGGCTCAGACCTACATATGCTCTGAAAACAATAACCACCAAAACAGGAAGTGTGTAAGAGAACTGGAAAGGAGCCAAATTTTGCTTCACAAGACATAAGCCCTGGCACCATCCCTTGCTCTTCAAGATTTTGAGCTTACACTGACCACTAGGAACTACTGTTTGACTAACCTAAAGAGTGTCTTCCTAAACAATTTAGAGGGGCTGGGAATATAGGGGCTGGGAATATAGCCTAGTGGCAAGAGTGCTTGCCTCCTACACATGAAGCTCTAGGTTCGATTCCCCAGCACCACATATATGGAAAACGGCCACAAGGGGCGCTGTGGCTCAGGTGGCAGAGTGCTGGCCTTGAGCGGGAAGAGGCCAGGGACAGTGCTCAGGCCCCGAGTCCAAGGCCCAGGACTGGCAAAAAAAAAAAAAAAAAAAAAAAAATTAGAACTGTGGTAATAACATATATTTGCATGCTTTCCTCATGTATTTGGACCTTTGAACTTTCCTCATTGTCCAGAATTTTGTAGGGTCTCCATTTTGGTATTTGCTCACTGATCCATGTACTCTGTCACTACTGCATGGTAGGGCAAAAACATATCATTATAAGAAGGGGAATTCAAGATAGATATGCTGGCTCATGTCTGTAATCCTATTTATTTGGGAGGTTGAGGTAGGGAAGACTGTGCTTGAGTAAAGCAAAGGCAAAAACTTCACAGGACCTTTTCTCAATTAATAGTCAGCATAATGATTGTCACCATATACCTATCACTCCAGCTACATGGGAGGATGATATCAGATAATCACAGTTCTAGGACAGCCTATCCCCAAAAATAAGTTTATGAGACTCTATCTCAATAAAAGAGGCAGGGTATAGTAGTATATGCCTGTCATTACAGTGAGAAGTATAAAATAGGAAGATGATACCCTAAACATGGAGCTGAATTAAAAGTGAGGCTCTATCTCAAAATAACCAGAGCAAAGTATGGCTGGAGACATTAAGGCCTAGATCAGTGCTAGAGCACCAGCCTAACAAAGCATGAGGTACATAAGGCTCTGAGTTCATATCCTAGTTCCTCCAAAAATTTTTATGAAAGTTAAATTCTCTCACTGTATTATGACCTTTGTGAAGGCAGGCAAGGATTTGGCCAAATGAATCTTAATTTAAATTCACATCCCTGACTTGAGAAAGCTGGGCCTACCACATAGCTACAGAGGAAACTGAGTCAAATCAGTAGAAAACAAGTGCTGGTTATGGGTTATGGGTTACGATCCTGATCCTTATACTTTGGGATTTGCTTCACCTTTCTTCATGGTAAGATATCAACTGCTTAAGAAAGACGATTTTTAAATTCATCTACTTAACCACAAGCCTGTGACTGGTAATGTTAACTCATCTGAGACACAAAGGTGTTAAGTTGCAGATCATACAGATGATGGGCCAGGATTTTTCCTTACTCAGTATTTCTCTAGAGCTCATGTTTTCAACAAAATATGAATTTCAACAAAAAATGATTCAAGAGTTGCCATCTCAGCCAAGGGCTGATGGCTCACACCTATAATCCTAGCTACTCTTAAATCTAAGATCTGAGGATTGTGGTTCAAAGCCAGGCCAGGCAGGGAAGGCTGCAAAACTCTTATCTCCAATTAACCACCAAAAACCAAAACAAAACAAAAAACCCACCAAGAAACAAACAAAAAAAAAAACCAGAAATGGATGGAGGTGTGGCTCAAATGGCAGTGTCAACCTTAAGAAAAAAATCTAAAGGGCAGTACCCAGGCCCTGAGTTCAAGCCCCAGTACCAGCGTTTTTAAAAACTTGCATTCTCTTTGGAAAACATACAAAACTGATATAGAATAAATGGCCATGTTTATAAATAAACTCTCAATAGGAAAAATAAAATAAATTCATATCCTCTTGTCCTCAATTTACCAAACATTTGTTCATACTCTTCTCTCTGCTAGATACTCTATGAAAATTACTGCCTGCATCTAACTCTCCAAATCCACAATTCTCCAAATTCCTCACTCCTACCTCAGAATGTTTCTGCTCTTAAACCAGCTTTGAAGATGTGTTAGTAATAAGGGAAACAGCTGACCCTGACTGTTTTACTCTCTGAAGCATGAACTCAAGGTTTTCTCTGGCTGATGAATCACAGTCAAGATGGCAACATCCTTTGAAGTTATTTTTCCTTGAGATCCTTGAGATCCTACTAAGAGGCATTTCCTATTCTCTTCACAGAGTTTTGTATAAATTGATGATGCTTCTGGAATACTTCAAAGACAGTACAGATGCACAAAACAAATCACATTCTCTTTCCATAGTGTTCACTTCCCAAGCATCTAAACCAGCACTTAACAAATGAACATGATACAAAATTAAAACAAAATGATGCTGGACACCAGTGACTCACACCTGTAATCCTAGCTACTCAGCAGGTGAGACCTGAAGAATCAAAGTTCAAGGCCATCTCGGGCAGAAAATTTGAAAGGCTCCATCTCCAATAGACCAGACAAAATCTAGGTTGGTGGTGTGGCCCAAGTAGAGCACCTGTCCATCGAGTGTGAATCCTCAAGTTCAAACCTAGCATGCACACACAAAAGACAATAATGTAGA
This sequence comes from Perognathus longimembris pacificus, assembly GCF_023159225.1. Classification (NCBI taxonomy): domain Eukaryota; kingdom Metazoa; phylum Chordata; class Mammalia; order Rodentia; family Heteromyidae; genus Perognathus; species Perognathus longimembris. The sequence goes on from NC_063169.1 coordinate 36,218,105, forward strand.
TGAAATATATGTCAATGGCATATATATATATATATACATATAATTTAAAAAATAGCATTTCATCCAAATCTTTTTTAGATCCCATGTGTCTTTTATGCTTGTTGTTCATCTCAGGTCAAGTGATCCATATTTCAAGTACTTGGTAGCCACCAGTGGCTGTTGAGTACCACGCTGGACTATATGAATCTAGTTGTTGAATTAGTGAAACTGAGATGGAGGCTTGGGACAATTGTTTTCAGTTGCCAAACACTTATAATTCACTGAAACAATTAATAGATCCAATGTATTAGTGCTTTGATGCAAGCCAGCTATCAGTCACAGTTTGTAGTTATGAAAGATAACAACTACACAACTGAAAATTTATCCCAATAACCTCTTAGTTCCGGTGTGAAAGGTTTCCCATTACAGCAAGAATGATGTGAAAATGTAAGAAGAAAACACAGTTAATTGGATGAGAATTTTAATACTGGACCATCATGCTTTTTCAACAGAGTTCTTTCAAATCAACCAGAATGACTTGTAAAGAGAATCTTTGTTCCACTATCAAAAAAAATAACAAAACAAACAATCAAAAAACAAGCTCACAAAGCTATGAAAGTTGGACTCCATGATTTGGGCATCTCGCAGCATGTTTGTGCTGTCTCTCTGCTCTAGGCAAAGGTCACAGACAGACACAGACAAGGAGCCTGAAGGGTTGGCCTACAATCCTGATAATTAACTTGGCAGACATGAAGTTGCTGACCCTGGAAACACAGTCCCCCCTCATATACCCCTCACTTTGAGAAAGAAAATCTAGTCTCTTCCTGTGTGAGAATGTTTTGCTTCAATGTAAACAAACTGGAAGAAGAAAAATGAGGTGCAAATATGCTATCTTCCGAGTAAACAACCAAGGCAGTTAGGATAAGCTTTTCCTGGAATGTGTTGTGAATTCCAAAGGCAGGCATACACATGTCAAGGAACAGGCTGTCCTTTCAAGGGACACAGCCTGAAGACAGTTGCATGCACTCATGCCCAACATTCCATAAATCCAACCATGTGGTGAGATTTTTTATAATGCTTTTTATATATTTAGATTTTTTTTTTTGGTTCCCTGACCGGGAATCAAATATTTAGATATTTTTGTAACCTGAATGAAAGAAAATCAAGGAAGAAAACACAGCTTGATCCTGAGGACTATTTAATTTGGTGGCCTCCTTGAGCAGGACCTCAACTTACAAAATATCTCAGATGCCTGCTCGTTTTCAGTGTTATCTTTTTATAACAACAGTGACGCAACATAATGTGTAAAAGAAAAAGAAATAGATTCCCAACTTTCTTGGTTATTCTAACACAACTGTAGTAGCTATGTCCAGTGTGGCTACTGAATATTCATCTGGGTAGACATGAACTATCTCTTTCTAAGTCTATCTGGAAAGGTGTTCATTAATGTCACTCTATGAGCTTCTTGCAATATTGGGACTGGAAGAGGTGCGAGATATTAACCTGAGGTGCAAAATTTGAGAATGTTCAACATGTGCATACGTACACATTTGCATACGTATACATACAAAATTCAAGACTACTCAATAATACATATATACACATATTTCAAATGTAATATATTTTGTTTTATTTTGTTTTGTTGGCTTATTTATTTAGGTATGAGTCCTGGAGCTTGAATTCAGAGCCCAGGGGCGGTTCTTCAGCTTTTGTGCATAAGGCTGGTACTCTACCACTTGAACTACACTTCCATTTCTGGCGTGTGTGTGTGTGTGTGTGTGTGTGTGTGTGTGTGTATGTATGTGTGTGCTTAATTGGAGATAAAAAGTCTCACATACTTTTCCTGACCAAACTAGCTTCAAACTATTTGATTCTCAGATATCAGCCTCCTGAGCAGTTAAAAGTGTAGATGTGAATCACCAGTACCCAGAATCAATGCAATACTTTTTAAATATTAAAATTAATCAGAAAAAGAAAAAAATCCTGTGGCCAAGCACAGGTGGTTCACATCTTTACTCAAAGCTACTCAGGAGACTGAGGTCTGAGGATTTCAGTTAGAAGTCAGCCTGGGAAGAGGCTGTTATGTCCAATTAACCAAAATGCTGAAAATGGAACTGTGACTAAAGTGGTAGAGCTCTAGCCTTAATTCAAGAAAGCTCATGGATAGCATCCATGTCCTGAGTTCAGGGCCAGCACAACACACACACACACACACACACACACACACACACAGCATCTGACCTTGCTAATGTAGGGCTCACTGTCTCATTCAGTTCACTCTGTTCCCAGCATTGCCCAGCCTTAAAGGTGAATGAGATTGAGAGAAGAAACTGAACATGTTCTGCCCTCAGAACTTGTCAGCCTGCTCTGCATCTCCATGCTGTAGGTATGACCAAGGTGGCACATTGAGAGAAGGCGTGGTATTGGGAAGAACTACCAGCATCTCCAGAGTATTTGTAAGATTACCTTGCTGACAGACTAAGCATCAGGTGCCTCAATAGTAGCCTTGCCTCTGTGGGTGGCTGCTTCTTTCCAGAGACTGTGCATTCAGTCCGGAGAAAATGGGCATTGTACCAAATAGTCTCATGGTGCACAGATGGTGTCAGAGTCTGTTTTGTGCTACTGTAACAAAATACTTACAAAAAATACTCGCATGTATAATTTACAAAGAAAATTTATTTATTTATCAAAGTTCTGGAAGCGGGTAAATTGAGAGGCTGAATCTGGATAGAATCTTTACTCTTGGAATGATTTGGAATAAGGGCTCTCACTAGAAAGGTCAGATCAATTACACATAAGTACAGGATTAGGAGAAGATATACAGAGAGAGAGAGAGAGGAAGAGAGAGAGAGAGTAGAGAGAAAGGGAGAGAGATCAAACAGCCTAGAGAGGTAATTGGCATTGATCCATTCATGATAGTGGGTCCCTTGTCACCTGACCACTTCCCATAAATCCCCCCCCCCCATCCCCATACTTTTCACTAGGGGTGTTTCTGATGCATGTTTTGGGGGAGACATATTCAAACTATACAAATTACATGTGCCAGTCACCTATTTTGTTCTTATATTGATAAGGCCATTTAAATAAGTATTGTCTTAAATATGTATTATCTGAAGTGAACTAATATTCCTCCACTCACTTTATTTCCTTTTGGATTTGTTTCACTTCATTCTATAGATATCACTTGAAAGAGAAATTAGACGTGTTTGAGTTAGACCCAAAATGAATAGTTGATTTGCTATTCCCACAATCTACTGTTACAGAATATTCTTCCACAGGGTGAAGTTAATGGGATTGAGCTGAATGTGTGATATTATGGTATTCTTGAGGCTCCCAAAATTGCCTTATATCTTCATTTTTTTAGTGGTAACCTTTTCGTTTTCTAGTTGATCTCCTTTGACTGAGTATCCATTCCCTCAGATTTGCTTTCTTAAAAGAAGGGTCAAGGGGCTGGGGATATAGCCTAGTGGCAAGAGTGCCTGCCTCGGATACACGAGGCCCTAGGTTCAATTCCCCAGCACCACATATACAGAAAACGGCCAGAAGTGGCGCTGTGGCTCAAGTGGCAGAGTGCTAGCCTTGAGCGGGAAGAAGCCAGGGACAGTGCTCAGGCCCTGAGTCCAAGGCCCAGGACTGGCCAAAAAAAAAAAAAAGAAGGGTCAAAGATGTTGCTAGCTAACAGCCCAGAAGTGAGTGTCACCTCCTTCAAAGGTCTGCTGTAGGATTGTGGTCAGCACCATGGGAAGTGGCCTCTGAGCCAGGAAACATGGCTGAGCATTTCTCCAATGCCATGTGACAACCAAGAAGTTTCCAGAGCTGGACAAGAGTAAATATTCCAGAAATGGTTTTGTGGTTGGTTGTGCATTCCCACAAAGTCCTCAGGGATTTTTTTAAGGAGCCTGTCTAAACTGCATGTCTATGTAAGAGCTATTGCTTGACTCTTTTGTCTCTGCCTTTTCTACATTTTATTTCTACATTCTCTCTATTTCATTTGTTGTCAAACAGAACATAATGGAACAGTTAGGTATTACAAATAGAATGAACTAAAATGTAACTAATTCATGAATTAAACCTAATATTTCAAAGTAGACACATAAAATTACTTGTATTTCTTTGAAAATAAGAAAGAATATTATCAGAAAATTTTACATGGCCCACAGGAATTCTAGTAACAACTGAAAATAATAATGTATCCTATTTGCTGTTGTTATTTGTTTTTAAGTGGCCTTGTCTATATGTATGTCTATATGTAGTCCTTTTAGTTACTTCCTTAGCTTTGGGCTGGCTGTTTCCTTTTGTTCATTTAAAGAAAGAAATTTTCCTGCTTGAAATAGTACAAACAAAGGTCAGCTGTCTAGGTCCAGCATGTCAGCAGGGGCCCATGTTCAGGATTGTAAGGGGTAAATCAACACTGATTGCAAATGGAGAGTAAGACAGGGAGAGCAATTGAGAATCTGTGTCCTGTTTTCCTCTAGGAAGAAAATTGTGGTTTTCACATATACATTTCCAACTAATGGGAAAACCCAAACAAGCAACAGATTACAATCCCGCAGCACACTGGAATGCCTTCTGCATTTTCATGTCAATAACCAAAGGATTTTTCTCTAACTGGTTAATTCCTTAGTTTCTATAATGTCTTCTTGCCACTCAGAAAGGATTTCTTCCCTATGTGTGTTTATGCATTTGGAGAACTAACAGCTATTCCAAATCTCATTCTCCTTGCTTTGCCTTACCCATCATTAATAAAGATTATTGCTGAATAATGTCATAGATTAATTGTAGCTCCAGAGAACAAAATTCTGTTTAAGATCAAGGTAGTGAGTATTACTTAGAATAAGTGTTAGAGACTGGGGATTTGAAATGTCATTATTATAACCCATGAAATAAGCAGGAAAAGCCTGGGTTGTTGTTTTTTTCCTAGTGATTTATAGTGCTTGTTTGCTTGTCAGAAGCCATGCTTCAAGAACAGGCTGGACAATCAACAAGGGGTTTTGGAAAGCTGACAAATGGGCACAGAGTGAAAACACTAAAGAGAATTAAAAGAAAATATATTGTACAATCCTTTAGGTCTGAGATCAGCTATCTTTTCTGGAAAAAGGCCAAATAGTAAATATTTTAGGCTTAGTAGGCCACAAACAGACTCTGGAGCAAATTTTTCTGTGTTTGTTTGTTTTTCTTATACTTTCAAATGTTAAAAAAAAAATTTCATTCTTGGATTATACACAAACAAGCCAAACACCAGATTGGGTCCACAGACTGTAGTTTGGCAAACTTTTCTTTAGACAATTTGTGTGAAGCCACTAAATTCATCCTTCAAAAAACCAGTCAGAAATCTGACTCTATTTGTTCTTAAACAACTTGTAGTTGTTTAAAAATAGTGGCAAGTCAAAGGGATGAACTAGTCAAGTTTTAGATTCTTTTCCAAATTCCCCCCCAAAACGTCTTAGGCTTCAAAATCGGATGGATTTTAGTATCTAAAATTGTGGGGCTCCAAAAATCAGAGCTACTTTTTAACTAAAATTTACATCAAATTCATAGAAAATATAATAAAAGTAGTACTTGTCTTATACAGCCCACAAATATGAAAATAACATTAATTCTTGGTTTGGTTATTTGAAAGAAGGATGAAGAAAAGGATGAGAAGAAATAAACATGATATAATTACAAAATCCAAAGCCACAAAGATCAATAATTAATAACAAGTCAACTAATCTGGTAAGCTTTTTAAAAAGCACAATTGAATATAAAAGATTTATCTCTAGCACCTTAATAATAAAAGATTGTTATTGGCTTCCTTGTACAAGTGTCCTAACAGCTCACAAAAGCTAAGATAAGTTTTGCATGGAGAGAGGTGAGCAGCCAAGCCTGGAAACGCAGAGCTGCCATTTTGCCTCAAGGATTTCTTTACATTAGCCTAGTAGGAGGAATAATTTTATCCTCTGCTCACTTCAAGTACCAAGTTCCTTTAAAGCTTTTTTGTAACTTCTGAATTCTCCCCTATATTAGATCCTACCTTTTTCTTTCCAAAGGAGCTATTGGTTAAATTCCTATGTAAAGTCCTGAGATTCCTCACGGGTGGCTCATGCCTTCATGTCTACCACAGTAGTTCATCTACTCCTCGTCATGTGACCTACCACTGAGGTATATCTTCCCCACAACCATTTGCAGAAACACACTGAAATGATGAAGGCTCCCCCCACCCCCCTACACACACACATCTACCTCTTTGCTCCATGACAAGAGAGCTTCTCTGCACAGACTTCCAGCTCTCAGCCAAAGCTTCCTGCTAGGACAAAAGGGAAGACAAAATCCAGACCCTGAGAACAGGAAATACCCTATTATTATCAACAAGTTTCTGACATATGCCTCCATCAATATTTTTGTAAATCAAAAAATATTTTACATGTAACCAAAAACTGCTAGAGAGACAGAAACTAGAAATCAGTGGGCAAAACTGTCTCCAACTAAGATTTTCACCAAATTTTCTTACAACACCAAATGCACTGTATAACACTGTATTATAATAATGAGAGGGACAATATGTTACCCAATTTCACTCTCAAGAAAACTGAGCCTCGGAAGAATATCAGAGGTATCGTAAGTGAGCTCAATTGTTGGACACCATAGTCTTCTTAAACTCTGGTCTTTGATGCTGTATGAACACAAATTGACATTAAAATCAAAATATCTCTGAGTATCTTAGGGACTTCTTATGGTTACATTGCTTTATGATGAAACTATCAAAAATTCTCTTTAATAATCCCATCATTCATCACTACCCTAAGGCTGGTTGAAATGAGAATATCTAGCTCTTAATTTCCTCTAGATCACTGGTGTGATCTCTCCATTAGCTTGTAGCATCTCTCCATTAGCTTGTAGATAATAGTAAATGGCCTGTGGTCTGAATAGCCCCTTGTGGTCTCACCACCCACTTTCTGTGCTTGCATTTTTCCTGTTCTCCCTCATTAACATTCAAACATCAGTGATTTCAGCTTATTCCCCAAACCTGCCTTGACGTGAAATCATCTTTTACTTTGGGTAGAATGTGGAAGGGTTTTTTATCTGAACTCCAAAATGACTTCTCCCAACATAGACACCCCTGAGACTTTGGACTCTCTCATATCCCTGACAACAGAATCTAAAAGGAAATTTGCCTGGTAAGACAATGCCACCATTGCAAAAAGGCAACATGAGCTTCCTGGTTGTTCATGCTTTCATACAGGAACTTTCCTGTCAAAAGTCTAGGGAAAGCTGGGTAACAGAGACTCATGCTATTCAGGAGGCTAAGATCTGAGAATCACAGTTCAAATTGCTGTGATCTGCAATTGAATCTTCCCTCTCCTCAGGAGGCATTGCCTAGCCTAGTTCATCACTCTCACTAATATTGGAAGCATATGATTCTCATGGATTGTGACTGTGGAGAATGTTTGGCTATTCTGCTTCACGCTATTCTAGTATTTGCCCCCACTCATACCCCTTTGTACTTAACTATTGGATTTTGTTAGAGTTATGCTAACCTAATTCAGGAGCTCTTTTCCCACACGAAAACAAGACCAAGTTAGTATATTACTTTACTGTAATTCTTCCAGCTTTCCTAACAGATTCATTTGAATCTACCAGGTTGGGGAAAAAAAGGCACCTTGAGCTTCCTGGTTGTACATACAGGAACTTTCCTGTCATGAGTTCAGGGAAAGCAGGTCACCAGTTGCTCATTCTTATAATCCTAGCTACACAGGAGGCTGAGAACTGAGGAACACAGTTTGAAATCAGACTGGGCAGGAACGTGTGTGAGATTCTAATTTCCAATGAAGCAACAAAAAGCTGAAGGTAGAATTGTGGCTCCAGTGATAGAATTTCAGCCTTGAGCCTAAAATCTAAACCCAGGCCCTGAGTTCTAGCCTACTACCAGGACAGGAAAACAAAAGTTTTGAGAAGTATAGAATAAAGATCTGGTGCTGATGTGCATCATTTCAGGCGTGTATATGATAAAAACACAAGCAGGAAGATATGCGATTTTTAAGCTATGAGATACAATATTTTATTGTAAGGGTGATATACAGAGGGGTTACAATTATGTAAGTCATTTAATGAATACATTTCTTTTTGAACAGTGTCACCTCCCTCCTTATTTTGTCCAAGTCTTTCCCGTCCCTACATCCCTCCCCCCTACGTTATGTAGTTCATTTCCAACATATTATCTAGTGAGTATCACTGCTAAATTAGTTTCACCCTTTGTCCCACTGTTTTTGTGCTTCCCCTTACTCTCCTCAAATCAGATAATGTTACATACAAGACAAAAAGTACAAAAATTAAAAATAGCTACAAAAGGGGAAAGCAGAAGGAATAAAGAACTACAAAAATTAAAATTTAAAAAAAACCTTGGGGGAGGAAGGGAGGGAGAAATGAGGGAGGAAGTAACAAGTAGAACAAGAAATGTCCTTACTGCCTTTCATATGAAGCTGTAACCCCTCTGTATCACACTTTGACAATAAAGAAAGAAAAAGCAACTCTTGTTTCCACTTCTGGAAACTCACTTTGATAAGCATCATTTTATAGACCATATGGACATAGCTATTGAGCCCTTGTGATCATCTCTAAGAATAACCTCCTCTCACTGTGTGAATGTTTAAGGTCCTGTTTAATTTGTCATGTTCAAGTGTAATCTTGGGTACATCCTGTTAGTCTTTCATTTGGATGTCTACTTTTCTTGATAAAGTTGTGAGAAATAATATTACAAAAGTGTTTAATTCTGCAGTGTTGAAGCATAGTACATACAAGCATTAACCCAATTTACAATCCAGCCACTTATTGTTACTAAAACAAGCAGTCATCACAATTATGATAATTGCCCCATAAATAAATAACTTATACTTATCAAAAGATAATATTGAAATATTAGAATAGTTTTGTGTGTGTTGGTTCATTTCTGTATCTTATTTAACATCAGACTAAGAGAAGTTTCCATCTCTTTAACGTTACCATCTTAAATCTATCCCTTCAAGGAATAGCGAGCTGGGAACTCCAACACCCAACACCCCATCAAGAACCCAGCAAAACCAGAAGCCAGAAGCAGTGGAGAAACACAGGAAAACAAAAAGGAGCAAAAAAGAAGAACCAAAAACCTACACGGAGCCGGAGATTCTCCGGGGCACCCTCCCCCCACCAGCCGACCCTGGCCCAAACAGGGCCAGGCTGGGAAAGAACCCGGCGATGGGCAGACAGGCTGCCGGGAGCGCAGAATTCATATAACAGGAGACCCCACGGACACAAGGCAGGGTGTGGACCAAGACACACACCGGCAGCGACGAGAAGTTCGGGTCCACACCGGGTTCGGACAAGGGAACCCAGCGCGGCAGAAAGAGGGAACGGGGAAGCCACCACGACACTTCGCCAACCCCTGAAGGGCCAACGGCTGCGCAGGACACACACACAAAGCAGCAAAAGTGAGGCCCCCATTAACCCCTCCCGCAACGGGAGACCAGCTATCAAAGACCCAAGCCCGACAAAGAAGCTAGATCTCCCTCCCTCCCCCTCCCCACCCCCGAGGGAACAAAGAACCCCCAAATCAGGCGGGGAGCCCCCATCAGGCGCTGGGAAGTCAGTATAGCAGGGAAAGGGCGGAGCAGCCCCAAGGCCCCACAGGTTCCTGAACTGGCAGAACCGGCCCTGCCCCCTTCCCAACAGGGGCCAGGGGAAGGCCGGCAGGGCAAGCCCCACCCGAGGCGCCTGGACCTCGCAGACTCTTACAACTAAAATCACAGGTGCTGGTGGGCAATACCAGCCAAGCAGGGTCACCTGAGCCTGATCACGTCCCCCCCCTCGCAGCGGAGGCGAGGTCTGAGGGTGCCAAGCCACACCTGGACAGTCGATCCCACTGGGCCCCACACATACCCCCTCCCCCAACGGACTCGCGGGAGGGCACAAGCACAACCCAATAACCCAGGACTCACTCTGGGAGGCATATCCCGCTAAAGTGCATGTTGTGGTGGACAACAGTGCACAGGAGGGCGGGGCCCCCGGAGACTGCGCCCGCTCTGGTAGGCGTACCCTGCACTGGTGGGCGGGGCCACAGTGGTAGCACCTGCTGCCTTAGATACGCCTACACAGGAGGGAGGAAAGAGCTACAAACCAAACCTGAGAAGCCATCCACAGACTTCCAGATGCGCAAATCACAAAGAAACATAACTCAGTTCATCAAAGGACAAGCCAACTCGCCAGCTCCAAAAAGCAGCATGATTGAAGAGGAGATGGAGACTAAAAAAGCAAATGAGGCCATGTTAACAGGAATGATCAAAAGTGTCAGAAATGAAATCAGAAAACAATTCCAGGAGTTTAGAGCGGAAATCTGGAAGGACACCCAGGAAGCCAAGAAAGAAATGGAAGCAAAAATGGATACAATGCAAGCCGCCTTTAAAGAAAATCTCCACATCCTGAGAATTGAAATGCATGAAAAAATAGATTTAAAATACAACTCTTTAAAGGAAGAAATTTCCATGATCAGAGCTGATATGACAACCATAAATAGCTCTCTGACATCCATAAACTCCGCAATTGAAACCATAACACAAAGAGTGGACCATATAGAATCCAGAATCTCTCGCCTGGACGATGAAGCAGCTGACAACAACCAGAAAATGACCACACTCCAAGAAAAGGTGAAGCTTCAGGGAAGACTAATCCAGGAACTTATGGACAAAGACAAGAGATATAATCTGCGCATAATTGGAATAGAAGAAGGAGCCGAATACCAGAACAGAGGGCTTAATCATGTTCTCAATAAAGTTATTGGAGAAAACTTCCCCAATCTCACAGAGGACCCCATCCAGGTAACCGAAGCCTATAGGACACCTGGCAGGCCAGAACCCAGGAAAACCACCCCAAGGCACATAATATTCAAGACTACAGACCTCAAGATTAAAGAGCAAATTCTGAATTCAGCCAAAGCGAAGAAGGAAACTTTTTTCAATGGGAAGAGGATTCGAATAACATCCGACTTATCCACACAAACTTACCAAGCTCGAAGTGAGTGGAAGAACACCATCCAAGTACTTCAGAATAACAATTTACAACCTCGGATCAAATATCCAGCGAAATTGGAGTTCACATTCGAAGGGAGAACCAGATCTTTCCACACCAAAGAGGAGCTAAAGGAGTATGTGAATAAAAAACCAGCCCTACAGCGAATATTAAGAGGGGAACCCCACCCAACAGAGATCGTAAAAGACACACAGACAGAATCAGAAAGAAACTTCAATAGCCAAAGTCCAGCAGAAAGACCAGCTCACTAAAGACAAGAAGAAAAAAAAAAGAGGAAAAAACAGCCCAACAAGAAAATGGAAGGAGAAAAAACACCCTTATCCTTGATCTCTTTAAATATAAATGGCTTAAACTCCCCGATTAAGAGGAGCAGACTGGCAGAATGGATTCGCAAACAAAAAGTTGACATCTGCTGTCTACAAGAGACCCACCTAACAGCAAGGGACAAAAACAGGCTTCAAATGAAAAGATGGAGCAAGATCTACCAAGCAAATGCACCCACCAAAACGGCAGGTGTAGCCATTCTGATCTCAGACAAGCTGGACTTCTCTTTAAAGTCCACTCAAAAAGACAAAGAAGGACACTATATATTAATACAAGGAAAAATCCAGAATCAAGAAATCATGGTGATAAATGTATACTCACCGAACAAAAGAGGCCCGACATATGTCAAGCAAATTCTCACAGAATTACAGAGCAAGATAGATGCAAACAAAATCATAGTGGGTGACTTTAATACTCCTCTCTCTCCAAGAGACAGATCCAACACCCAGAGGATTAGTAAGGGAGCTGAGGACCTAAATAACACCATTTCCCAAATGGATCTAACAGACCTATATAGAACCTTTCACCCTACAGAGACCCAATACACCTTCTTTTCAGCAGCCCATTGATCATATTCCAAAATAGACCACGTCATAGCCCACACAAAGAACCTCAGCAAATACAAAAGTTTTGACGTCATTCCATGTATTATATCTGATCACAGTGGATTAAAGGTAACCCTCAACAACAAAGGAAACCACAGACACTATACACACTCTTGGAGGCTAAACCCCACGCTGCTATCCAACACTTGGGCCACAGACCAAATTAAAGATGAAATCAACGAATTCATAAGCCACAATGACAAAGAAAACACATCACAAAGAAACCTATGGGACACAGCTAAGGCAGTACTGAGGGGCAAGATCATTGCACTCAGCACCCACATTAAAAGAATGGAAGCAGAGCAGGTGAATACCCTCACGGTGAAACTAAAACAACTGGAGAAACAAGAAATGACAGAATCTAAAATGACTAGGAGGAGAGAGATCACAAAGATTAAAGAAGAGATAAATCTGATTGAAAATAGAAAGACCATTCAACAAATAAATAAGACTAAAAGCTGGTTCTTTGAGAAAATAAACAAAATTGACAGACCCCTTGCAAGACTTACAAAAAAAAAAGAAGAGAAGAGACTCATATACATAAAATCAGGGACTCCACCGGAAAAATTACAACAAGTACACACGATATTCAAACAATCATAAGGAGCTATTTCAAAACCTCTACTCAGCAAAAAACAATAGTTTTACAGAAATGGATCGATTCTTAGAGAAGTACAAACTGCCCAAACTGAACCAAGAAGAAATAAATCAACTAAATAAACCAATAACTTACGGTGAGATACAGGAGGTAATCAAGAACCTCCCTACTAAGAAAAGCCCGGGCCCAGATGGATTCACCAACGAATTCTACAAAACCTTTAGTGAGGAGCTAATACCAATACTCCTCAAACTCTTCCGCGAAATAGAAACAGAGGGAGAAATCCCAAACTCATTCTACAAAGCTAATATCATACTCATTCCCAAACCAGGCAAAGACCCAACAAAAAAAGAGAACTACAGACCAATATCACTAATGAACACAGACTCAAAGCTCCTCAATAAAATATTAGCTAACAGGATCCAGAAACTGATCACGAAAATCATACATCATGACCAAGTAGGCTTCATCCCTCAGTCACAAGGATGGTTCAACATCCGTAAATCAATCAACGTAATCCACCACATAAACAGATCTAAAATTAAGAATTACATTGTTATCTCAGTCGATGCCCAAAAAGCCTTTGACAAAATACAACATCCATAGCTATTAAAAGCTTTGGAGAGAACAGGAATAGATGGAACATTCCTCAAAACAATAAAAGCCATATACAACAGACCAACTGCTAATATCATATTAAATGGAGAGAAACTTAAATCATTCCCCCTAAACTCAGGAACAAGACAAGGATGCCCACTCTCCCCACTTCTTTTCAAAATAGTGCTGGAATCCCTAGCCATAGCAATAAGGCAAGAGGAGGACATCAAAGGGATCCACATCGACAAGGAAGAAATCAAGTTATCCCTATTCGCAGACGACATGATCTTATATCTGAAGGACCCAAAAAACTCAGTACCCAAACTCCTACACCTAATAAACCAATTTGGCAAAGTAGCAGGATACAAAATCAATCCACAAAAGTCAGCAGCTTTTCTGTACACCATCAATAGACAAACAGAAAAGGAAATTATGGAAACAATTCCATTTACAGTAGCCAAAAAAAGAATAAAGGGATCAACTTAACCAAGGACGTGACGGGCCTATTCAATGAAAACTACAAAAATCTAATAAGGGAAATCAAAGAAGACACAAGGAGATGGAAAGACCTCCCATGCTCATGGGTAGGCAGAATCAATATAGTGAAAATGGCCATACTGCCCAAATTGTTATACAAATTCAATGCAATACCTATCAAAATCCCAGCCACATTCTTCACTGAAATAGAGAAACCAATCCATAAATTCATATGGAACAGCAAAAAACCTAGAATAGCCAAAGCAATTCTAGGCAAAAAAAATAGTGCAGGAGGTATCACAACACCAGACTTCAAGCTCTACTACAAGGCCATCATAACAAAAACAGCATGGTATTGGTATAAAAACAGATCGGAAGACCAGTGGATTAGAATTGAAGACCCAGAAATAAAACCGCACTCTTACAGCCAACTGATATTCGACAAAGGAGCTAAAGACATACAATGCAATAAACATAGCCTCTTCAACTACTGGTGCTGGGGGAACTGGGCAGCCATATGCAGAAAACTCAAAGTAGACCCAAGCCTATCACCATGCACCAAGATCAACTCAAAATGGATCAAGGACCTCAACATCACACCTGAATCCTTGAAACTACTGAAGGACAGAGTAGGAAAGAAACTAGAACTTATAGGCACAGGAAGGAACTTCCTGAATAGAGTCCTAGGGCACAACAGATAGGGGAGAGACTCGACAAATGGGACTATTACAAAATAAAAAGTTTCTGCACAGCTAAGGACATAGCCACCAAACTAGAAAGACAGCCAAGGATATGGGAAAGGATATTTACCAGCACAGCAACAAAGGCCTGATATCGGTCATCTACAGAGAACTCAAAAAACTAAGCCCCTCCAAGCCCAATAAACCTATTAGGAAATGGGCAAAAGAGCTAAAGAGAGACTTCACAAGAGAAGATATAAAAATGGCAAAGAAACACATGAGGAAATGCTCAACATCCCTGCTAGTAAAGGAAATGCAAATAAAAATAACCCTGAGATACCACCTCACCCCAGTTAGAATGGCCTATACTCTGAACTCAGGAAACAACAAATGCTGGAGGGGCTGTAGGGAAAGAGGAACCCTTCTCCATTGTTGGTGGGAGTGCAAATTAGTACAACCACTTTGGAGAACAGTATGGAGGTTTCTCAAAAAGCTCAATATAGACCTACCCTATGATCCTGCCATACCACTCCTAGGCATCTATCCTAAACAGCAAAACCCAAGATATCAAAAAGACATTTGTACTTCCATGTTTATTGCGGCACAATTCACAATAGCCAAAATATGGAAACAACCCAGATGCCCCTCCACAGACGAATGGATCCAAAAAATATGGTACTTATACACAATGGAATACTATATAGCGATTAGGAATGGTGAAATATTGTTATTGGCAGGGAAATGGTCAAAACTCGAACAAATAATGTTGAGTGAGACAAGCCTAGAACATAGAAAAGAAAGGGGCATGATCTCCCTGATATATGACTGTTAACAAAGGGAGACGGAGAGACAGTAGAGACCAAGTCTGTGAACACTGTATATGTGCTTGATACATTGTATATTGCATATGTGTCTACCTGACCTAGACAAGGGATGGAAAAACAGGTTGTAAGGTATCACAAGAAATGTACACACTGCCCTACTATGTAACTGTACCCTCTTTGCACAACACCTTGTAAAAAAAATTATGTTCAATTAAAAAAAATCTATCCCTTCAAAACTTCCATTTTTTGTTATATCATCTTTCACAGAAGAGTGTTCTTAACAAGAATTGACACAGTCCAGAGTTTTACTCTCAAATGTCACACTAAATGCTTTGGGGTAAATTGTGTTCCCTGAAAATTTATACATTGAACCTCTAACTCCTAGTATCTCAGTATATGACCTTGAAAAGTGTAACTAGGTTAGCACAGAGTCATTAACATGGATGTAATCCACCATGACTAGGACATAGACCACACAGACAGAGGGACAACTAAGAAGGATATAGCTTAAAAAGTGACAATCAGTAAGTCACAGAAGTAGAGCTCAGAGGGAACCAAACTGCCTAGTATCTTAATCTTGGACTTTGAGCACACAGGACCATAATAAATTAGATTTCTGCTCTTCATGCCATGTAAACTGTCATTGTTTTTTATAGCATCCCAAGTAAATTAATATATGACCAAATTACAAAGTTTTTAATACGAGGAGACAACCCAGACATATGCACACGAGTCAGGGGGGAAAAGGTAAGAGGTTAAAGATAAAGTTTCTGAAGAACCCGAGCAGCCGGTATAATATGGAGGTCAGATCTGGCCAGCGAAAGAGGGCAAAAGCTGACTCCATCTCCACTATCCCCCCAGTCCCCCCTGCTCAGAGGCCCAGGAAGATTCCCTCTCCCTGTAAACAATAGTGCCCCATGCCTCCTGAATCAGCATGCCAATTCTTGATGGGCATGCCTGGATTCCTACAGGAAGGGAAGCCCCATCCCCAGGTAATGGGAGTTCCTGAATCCCAAGAGACAGGGGCGGGCTTATGGCCTATAGGTTACCGAACCTGTCTGTCAAGTGCTTGGAACTGGGAGCTCCCTGTGACCCAACCCTAAAGCAACGGGCAAATGTTGGCTATGTTATGACTTAAGACCACCTTTTTATGAGGCTGTTGGACTTAACTCTACAGCTAGACCCCCGGAGGAAACCGCTCCCTCCCAATGTGACTGGGAAACAAGGAGAGCTAGGCCTGAGTGTTGGTTTCCTGGAAACTGTGAAAGGGGGTTGAACAACCAATCAGAAAGAAACACACATTCTGCGCGATGCCCTGGTAACCTCATGTAGCTCGTAGCTAAGTCTCCCCGAACCTATGATTTACTTGCTATGTAGGATTTACCCTATCCCGCAACCGCTAAGCTAGAAAGTCCCTGCCCATATGGGAAACGAACACATCCTTAGCGAATGAGTCAGAGACAGAGCTTGCCCGCGAAATACTATCCTATCATGCGCTAGCCCGCCAACTGCTGACCAGTCAAGTGTAAGCCCATGAACTGCGCCCAATCACAAAGCCACTGCTATGATTGTCCCTCCCTCTACCCTATTGTCAATAAAAGCCCTGCTGAACAAAAGGTCGGAGCTCATAATCTCGGACCTGCTGGGGAGGTTGTGAGTCCAGCTGGAGCTGCGATAAACCACTCACATGTTCTTGCATCGGGATTGGCTCCTTGATGGTTGGGCCTGGCACTTCATTTCAATTCCAGTTATTACTTCACACTGGCAATTGAGTTGCAGCCATTATAAAATCAAGATGATATTTTTGAGATTAATGAGAGCACATTAGTTAAATGGCCCTTTGGAGAAAATTTTCATAATTTTACCACCTAGGTACATGGTAGAAAAATATGTAGTTTTCTTTGATGCATGTTATATGAAATCATCAATATCAGCAGATTTCATTAATCTTTCTTTTATCTCTGCTAATTAATGTTGCTAGAGTAAGGAATGTTGCAAACCAAAGCGAAATGCAAAGAAATGGCAAGTAACTATTAAGGCAAATTAAGAAATTGATTCTATCATTTTTACCCAAAAGATTAAACTTCTAGCCAAATTACAGCAAATTCATTTGTTACTCTAACAAAGAAATGAGGAAAGGAATTAGAAAATGACCGAATTAGACTCACATTCTACTTTTTCTGGGTGGTTATCTCTCTTTGACTTCCAATTTTTTAGATCTGCATTAGCCAAACTTCTTTCTAAAAGTTACAATCTAAGTAACATAGACCTAGCTTCCCTTGAAAATAAGCAAAAGGTATACACTAAATTTTTAAAACGATAATCATTTTTTTTAAAAACATCAAAGAGACAACAAGATTCTAAGAACTTTATGAAACAATCTAGATGATAAATTTCCAGAGGAATACGATTCATATTAAGACAAATTTTAACTCTGAACATACCTGCTGTTTGTTTTTAAAATACAAAACTATAGAGAACTTTAAAAACCTGAAAAAGGAAATTAGTCAGAACTTAGGAAATGGAAAAACCTCCCATGCTCCTGGATTGGGAGGATTAACATTATGAAAATGGCAATATTGGCAAAGGCTATCTACAAATTCAATACAATACCCATCAATATCCTAACACCATTCTTTAATGAAATAGAAGAAGCAATCTGGAAATTCATATGGAACAATAAAAGACTCTGAATTAAAAAAAAATCTAAGTAGAAAGAACAGTGCTGGGGTGATTTCAATACCAAACTTCAAACTGTACTACAAAGCTATAGTAATAAAAACAGGTTGGTATTGGCACAAGAACAGGCCTGAGGACCAATGGAATAAAACTGAAGATCCAGAAATGAACCTGCAGACCTATGGCTACTTAATCTTTGATAAAGGAGCTAAAAATTGGGATGGAAGAAAGATAACGTCTTCAACAAATGGTACTTGCAAAACTGGATCAACACCTGTAACAAACTAAAACTAGATCCTTATATATCACCCTGCACCAAAATCAATTCCAAATGGATCAAAGACCTCAAAGTATAATCAGATACCCTGAAAACACTACAAGAAGGAAGAGGAGAAACACTTGGGCTTCTTGACACAGGATGAAACTTCCTTAATAAAGACCCAGAAACTCAACTAATCAAATAAAGTTTGGAAAAAATGGGACTGCATCAAACTGCAGAGCTTCTGCATGGCAAAGAACATAGCATGCAAGATAAACAGAAAGCCCACAGAATGGGAGATCTTTACCAGCCATACAATGGACAAAGGCCTCATATCTAAAATATACATAGGACACAAAAAATTAAATTCCACCAAAGCAAATCCTCAAAGAATCAGCTGCCCCCTCAACAAATGGGCTAAAGACCTAAATAGAGACTTCTTTGAAAAGGAAATGAGAATGACCAAGAGACACATGAAGAAGTGCTCAACATCACTGGCCATAAAAGAAATGCAAATCAAAGCAACATTGAGATCCCACCTCACCCCAGTAAGAATGTCCGTTATCAGGAAAACTAATAATAACAAATGCTGGAGGGGGTGTGGCCAAAAGAGAACCCTACTATATTGTTGGTGGGAAAGTAAACTGGTTCAACCACTCTGGAAAGCGGTAGAGATTCCTCAGAAGGCTAAACATAGAGCTACCCTATGACCTAGCAGCCCCACTCTTGGGCATCTACCCAAAAGACCACAAACAAGACCACACTAAAACCACCAGCACAAAATGTTCATTGCATCACAATTTGTCATTGCTAAAATATGGAACCAACTCAGATGCCCCTCAGTAGAGGAATGGATCAGGAAAATGTAGTAAATATACACAACGGAATTTTATGCCTCTATCAGAAAGAATGACACTGCCCCATTCATAAGGAAATGGAAGGACTTGGAAAAAATCGTACTAAGTGAAGTGAGCCAGACCCAAAGAAACATCGATGCTATGGTTTTCCTCATAGGAAATAATTAGTACATGTTTAGGTTAGTCATAGCAGGAGATCACAACAACAAAATAGCTATGCCCGTATGAACACATAAGATGATGCTAAGTAAAATGAACTCTACATTTTGGAAACGAGTGGTATATCATTGTTGTAATTATTTTCAACATGTCATGTGGAACAGTACCCTTTTTTTCTTTATTTTTCCTCTCATATTCCTTTCCTGTGCTTTTACCCCTGCTATCATTGTATCTGATCTTAGTACCCTGGATACTGTATATACATGTATTAGAACTAGGGAAGGGAAGGGAATACCAAAATCAAGAGACAAAAGATAAAACGACAAACCATTCCAAAAGCAAAGGCAATACTTAAAAAACCATTTGGTGTAAACAACTGTACAACTCATGAGGGGGAGAAGGGAAGGAGAAGGGGAAGGCAGGGGAAAATGAGGGAGGAGGCAACAAGTTGGATAAGAAATGTACTCACTGCGTTACATATGAAACCGTAACCCCTCTGTTCTTCACTTTGACAATAAAGAAAAAATGCAAAATTATAGCAAAACTAGCTGCTCTTTTAGCAGTCGTAGAGTCTTGAAAGTAAAAACTAAAGCTTGGAGTTTCTCAGAGTCCTTAGAGCACTCAAAAGCCATTTTATATTTATAGAAGTCTCCATAACAAAATACCAAGACTGACTGGATGAAAAACATATTTGCTCATAATTTAGGAGCTATAAGTCCAAAATTAAAGTTCTGGCACTCTTAAGGTTCTTGGTGAAGACCTTCTTACTGTCTGATAAGAGAGCTTTCTTCTTCTTACTGTGTCCTCACATACTGCGAAAACAAGAGCAAGCACACTGAGGTCTCTTATGATCTTACTAACCTTAATTACTTCCATATTCCTCATACAGTCAATACGGCGGGGGGTGGGGGGTGGGCTTAAGGCTTTGATGTAAATTTTAGAGGATACAACTCAGTTTATAAGACTGATCCTAACATTAAAAACTCTTACCTATGACAAAAGCCTGGAAGTTGCTTCAGTCTACCATAAATTTGCAAAATTATGGGTGTCTAAAGAAGTTCAGATAGTGAACAGGCATTGAGAAATTCTCTAATTTTTTTAATTAGGGTTACTGGTAGCTAGAAAATAACTCATTCATAAATTATCCTTTCTTATTTTATAAAAGGACTGAAATAAAATCTGTATTTTAAGCGTATGATTGGAATTTAATTTTAATATCATGCATCCAACATGGTACTTATTTTTTTCTCAGAAAGTCTTTTGTTATTTTCATTTCTCTTGCTTCCATGTCTTCCTGTCAGGCTCCAATGTTTTCTTCCCCATTTTGCCCTAAGTTCTTCAGAATTCAGCTCCAATATCCTTTTGTGGTTTAGCTGTCTTGCCACCCCTGAGTGAATCACTCTCGGGCTTAGCCATTTCATGTAGAAAATTGTAACGAAAGGTCTAAGGAAGGCCATAAAAACACCAAGGTGTGGTGGTTTAGGACTATAATCCTAGCTACTTGGGAGGTGGAGCTAACCTTAGGCAAAACCACAAGACCCTATCTGAAAAACAAACTAAAACAAAGACTTGAAGGGGTACAGCCTATATAGTTCAGATCCTGAGTACCATAAAACATAAAAATAAAAGTAAACTAAGTCTGTCTGAGAACACGTTTTCCAATTTTCTTTCTCAAAAAGCGTAGAAATGAAAGTCCTTATTTTATGTTCTTGAAAAGCCATCCATTTTCATAGCAATTGAGGTAATAATATGTAATTAAAATTAGCCAGAATTTGGAGAAAGAAGAAAAGAAGCATAAAACAAATTTAATGCCTCAAGGAGATCATGTCATATGTAGCTAAAGGCAGTTAACAAAAGCATACTAAGCAATTAGCGACACAATCGTAACTCAGAGAAGATTGAAAGTATTACTTCAACTAGAAGGAAGTATGATTTGGAAGGAAAGAAGGAAGGGAGGGAAGGAGGGAGGGAGAGAAGGAGGGGGGAGGGAGATAGGGAGGGAGGAAGCAAGGAGATGACATAGAAAGAGAGACAAGAGACCAACAGAAAAAAAAAAAAAACATTTAATTAGGGAATAAATAGTCGATAGGTCCAAGAGGAGGAAAGGGCTACCAGAGAAATGAAGGGCCCAACTCAGAGAATGGATGCAGAGGGGGCTTTGGTTAGGAAATAAGTATAAGTTCATACTCTGAGTATCTACTGTGTGCTGTATACCATTTTCTACAACTTATTGATATTACTACACTTTATGTGTCTCAGAAAACTATAGTCAGCAGTGTTAGTGTAATTTTAAAGATAATAAATTAAGATTTGAAACGGCCATGCCCAGAGCCTGAAAGTGGAGCTGTAATTTTTAGTTAGGTCTGTGGGATACCAAAGTCCATGCAATTAAACTACTACCCTCAGCTACATTGGGTCCATATTATGTATGGTCTAGGAAAGTAGATGTGGACTATAAGGAGATAGGGAAATGGGTGTTAAGTATTAAACATGTAGTTGAGGAAGGAAATGAAATACTACAGCCTGTTTGTAGAACAGTCTACCTGATCGTGACATGAGAGAAAAAATAAAATTTGCTATTACCAAGTTAATTAGGCCATATAGAACACAGTAGGTTCTATCTGGGATGTGCTATTTTGGGGTTTGGACTAAATGAGAGATCAGGAAAATAGAGAACAATAAAATAAATTAGTTTAAAAGAACAAAAAAAAAGACATGTTGGCATGAGCAATGCAAAAGAAAGAAGAAAAGGAAAGAAATCTCAGACAGGTGGAAAAATATGCCACACACAAGCAGTAGGGAAAGCGAGTCATATATAAAAAGAAAAGGTTTCCCAGTTATATGTATATTGGTTGAGGTGACAACAAGAAACCCAAGCACAGACTTGTCATAATCACTGAAAGCCTTAAATAAAATACTACAATAGGAAACAATAAAGCATAAAACAATAAATAACAGAATTTCCACCCCAAATTGGCACTTTGTCTAAATGGTTCTTCATTCCATTACTTCCCTGATTATACACTAACTGCTAGGTATGATGTTGTAACCTACCTCTAATTCTCAATTTGGGTTCATGTTTGTTTGTTTATATGTGTTTGTGTCTTTAATTATGCCCTCCTTCCGTGCTGTCTCCAATAATCAGGACAATAATGGCTGGAATGTGTTTATTTTACCTTATCCAGCACTGACTGATGTGATCAACTTCTATACTATGTTATATTAATTTAATATGAGATTAAACTCAATTACGTTAAAGATTAAGTTCTGTAAAGTTGTCCTTTCCAATGAGAGTGACCTCACAACTTTCATTGTATGGAAAGGAAAGAGAGAGAGAAGGAAGGAAGGAAGAAACGAAGGAAGGAAGGGAGGGAGGGATGGAGAAAGGGAGGGAGGGAGGGAGGGAGGGAGGGAGGGAGGAAGGGAGGGAGGGAGGGAGGGAGGGAGGGAGGGAAGGAAGGGAAGGAAGGGAAGGAAGGAGGGGCTCTGTAACCCAGGGGCTCAACATGATTTTATTGTTCACTCACCTAATGGTACAAAAATATTAAGATCTGGGAGGGGGCTTCTGACATTCTCAATTCATGGCTTCCATCTTAGAGGCAAAGGCTCCTCTTCTAGGCCCAGAAAAGAGGGAATGGAGGCCAGTCAGATTTTTTTTTGTTTATTTGTTTGTTTGTTTGTGTGTTTGTTTTTAAAGAGCATGAACAATCACTTTTGCTGAGGCCTCAGTGGTTAAGACTTTGTCAAATGATTCAGGATTCATTCAACAGTCCATGGGAATGTAGGTTTCTAGCTGAATGACCTGTGATCAACGAAATGGAAGGGGCAAAAAAAGGGATGAGGAGAAAGAGAGGAAGGAGTGAGAAAGAGAGGGAGAAAAAGAATATGTGTTTGGAGGAAGAATTCACTCTACAACATCTAGATTCAGATTTCTCCTTTTCCTTATGCTACCCTCTTCATTTAATAAGACTTTCTTCTCCATATGCTTAATTTTTAAAGTGGAAATTTTATTTTATGCTGTTATTTTTGCAAGCAGTGTTACTATTTCAAGAAGAATAATTTCTTCTGAGATTAGACCCCTAGAAGTGCAACTAAGCCTCCTCTTTCCCTCCCCCACCTCCTCACCTAAGAGCAAATTCTTGACTCTGAGACATTAAATTTTTCTTACCAAAAGAGAATAAGTTCTCCTTTCTAAGAACTCCACTGCACAGAAGGAAAGGCACTCTCCCTCATCTAAATAATAAAAAGTCCTTTTCAAATTCTGAATGATATTGATCTGATCACCTTGTAAAATGCAGTCAGTGAACATAGAACCTTTGCTCCATCCTGAAAGGATGTCTGACATTATAGAGTCCCATCCACACATGAATTAATAATGACTTTGGTAAAAAAAAAAAAAAAAAAAAAAAAAAAGGAGAAAGGGAGGACACATCTGTGACTCGCTTCTCAAAGCTCTACTCTTGACAAATGACATATTAACTCCCATTAGCTAATAAATTGTCTTGATTGGAATTACACATAAAGGCAAAATTGAGTTCAAATTGCGCCTGATACTCTGAGAAAAGCACACAGAGAAAATTAAAATAAATCCCAATGGAAAAGTCAATAGAACTGAAAGACAAAACACAAGCTAAGAAGGTTTAATTCCAGCTACTAAGTTTGGCTTCCGTGATTGAAATGTAAGAAAATGTGGCTGACACTTTTTACAGGTGGGGTGATGTTTCTAGTAATTTTCAATCCTGTGAGCCAACATACAGCCATTGAAGTTCATCAGGGCTTTCTAATTTTGATCAACTACTTCTGGAGCTACCACCACATGGAAATTTAATTTTATCTACATATATTAAGTAATAGACTTCCTTGATTAGAAATGGATAGTTTTAGAAATATTTAAAGTGGTTGGGAGAGATTTTTTTTTTTAAGAACTGTAATACATTTTCTCACCTATTTAGTTTTCCTGATAAAAGTTTCCAGTCGAAACCATCTTTTTCTTGAAATGCCAGTGCCTGGGATAGAAATTTTCACTTTAGATAATATAGGACTAAGTCATGTTTATCCACTGCAATCCTCAGATCTCAGCCTCCTGAGAAGGTAGGGTAACCGGTGTGAGTCAAGGGCACCCAGCTAGAAGGACTTGTTTTCAATTGACTGAGGAACTGGATATCGTCTTAGGATACCAGAGTTTTATTTCCAGATCTTTCTACAACTATCTGTGTGACCTATATCTCTACAAATGTTTCCTCAAATCTAAACTGATAAACTATTTAAAATTCATATTCATGTTTTTCACCAACTTCCAGCTGTCAGTTCCAAGTGGGGCTAACTAGGTATTTTAATCAGCTAATGTCTACCTACTAACAGTAATCATCATATGAGGGAGCATAAAAGGAAACACCTGCTCTTTACTCTGTTGTTACCAGCTAGACACTGTTGACCTCCCACCCATAATATTGGCGAGCATTGTAGTAGATGTTAGAATTAACTACAGACAGAGGGCTGAGTTCTTGCCAGTGCTTTTCTTAAGCCTGGCCATGCTTCTGAATTACTTCAAGAGCTCATGAATAACCATAAATTCCTGGGTCAATTGCATTAGAATTGAGTTCAGAAATGCGTACTTTTACAGTTCTTCTTGTCTTTAGTTCATCTCACTCTCTAGGTTTTGGGGTAGCATCTTCTTTTGATCAATATTATTTCCTACTAATCAAAAGTTTCATATATTTATGTGCCAAGAAAGATTTGAGTTTGAAAATAGGCATTAACAACAACAAAAACATCATATATATTGTTGGACAATGAAGTATGGGAAAGAAAATAAATGACAGGGCTGGAAATGTGGCTTAGGGTAGAGTGATTGCCTAGTATGCATAAAGCCCTGGGTCTGATTCCTCAGTGCCACATAAACAGAAAAAACCAGAAGTGGTGTTGTGGTTCAAGTGGTAGAGTGCTAACCTTGAGCAAAAGAAGTTTAGGGACAGTGCACAGGCCTTGAGTGTGAGCCTCAGGACTGGCAAAAAAAAAAAAAAAGACATATTCATAATATATCTGAGCATTTTATTGAAATGATATCTGTTTTATTGGACAAGAGTTCCAACTCTCATAATAGGCAAAAGATACCTCATCTTTATTCTGCCAGATGCAGAGAACTAGTCATTACTTTGCAATTTTCACATAGCATCCAAGTATCAGTAATAATAAAAGCATCTTTCACATATCTCCTGTCACTGAGGTTTTTTCCCAATGCATCTCTATAATCTTAAAAAAAAATGTGATGGCGAATGACTCACTATCTATTATGTCTAGAATGCATCTATTAAATTTATTTCCTTTTGTCATGAACTTTTTATAGATTACTACATGATATTTGATCAATTTCTTAATTTTACAAATCAGTAATTAGGTTTTATTCTTTTTCTCAAAATACTTTTCTGATTATTTTTGTCTTTAATATTTTTAAAATCTATTCACTCAGATGTGATCAAGTTAGCCACACACACAAAAAAAAATCCTGGATTCTGAGGAAATGTATTCTCAACTACAGGCATGTTTACTGTCAGTGGTTTTGTCATTTTGACTTCCTTTGTGTCCGTGGGAACAGGTGTTCTGTGTTTGTCAGGAAATAGTTAACTTTAGCATGATTCATGTTTCTGAGGCTCAAAAGGGAGTTCTGAGAAAGCTAAAGTGAGAAGTAAATACAATATTTCCTTTACACAATGTAAGAAAATAAAAAACAGTCAATAAAGACTTTAGGATACACAAAAGAAATGCCCTGAGAAAGTTTGAACAAATATTTATTTCTGACACCCTGGGAATAATTTCCAGGGAGGGAGGGAGGGAGGGAGGGAGGGAGGGAAGGAGGGAAGAAGAGAGGGAGGAAAGAAGGAAGGGAAAGGGGGAGAGAGGGAAGGAGGGAGGAAGGGTAGAAGAAAGAAAACAAAAGGAAAAAACTTGAAATATATTTTTCCTTTACACCACAGCATAAGAGGGTGGGACCTTTTAAGATAGAATTAATATTTCAAGTCACTAAATTACTTCTTCATTAATTTTGTGAAATATCATTTGGCCACTGTTATGTGATAGCACTGCTGTATCTTGGTCCTCAGGAGATATTAGATTCTTCTATATAAACCACGAGCAGCACTACAACAGTTTTTAAGAAGTTTTCCTGAGACAGTGAAGTGGTTATAGCTCTAAATCATAGGAGTACCCACAACAGCATAATCTCTTAATATAATACAATCAAATCCATCTCCTAAAGGCCCCATATGAATATGTAGCTGTTATTCATATAGCAGAATTTTTATGCATAGAACTGCTCTTATCCTAACTTTGCAGACAAAGAGACAAATCAGATATTCCCTACCTCCAACAGCTCCCACACTGGTGAAAAAGATGGATATGTGAGGAATCATAAGTGTACAGCAGATACAATCGTAGTTTCAAGAGCAGAGTGGTAGGGCATTGGACACTACAGCTGATGCATTTTCCACATAATCAAAGTACTGAGAGAATCTTGAGGAAGACAAAAGAGACTATGTGTACATGGCAGAGGGAAATGTGAGTCCAAATGCACTTTTGTAGTCTCGAAATTTTGGGTGAGGAGCTCTGAATGACTTGAGAAAAAAATAAATATAAGGAAAATGAATAAATCTGCCCATCGAACAGAATATAGCTCATTATCCTGTTTCACCTTATTATAAATGTCTCGGACATTATTATGTTCACATTAACTTGATTTTTTCAGGATGCTCTTCACTAAAATAAACACAACTTGTAAATTGAGCTCAGCCTTCCTACCATAGCACTAACTACAAGAGCCAGAATAATGCTGGTGCAGAATGATGCTCAATGACTTTGAAAATACGTAAGTAGCAACTGCGCGCTGGTGCTTCACTCTGTAGTCCTAGCTCCTCAGGAGGCTGAGATCTGAGGATTGCAGTTCAAAACCAGCCTGGGCAGGAAAGCCTGCCAGATTCTTATCTCCAGTTAACTACCAGTAGAGCCAGAATTGGAGCTTCAGCTCAAGTATTAAAGCACAAGCCTTGAACAAAAAAAGCTCTTGGACAGCACTTAGGTCCTGAGTTCAGGCTGTAGGACAGGCATGTGTGTGTGCGTACACATGCACATGTGCACACACACACACACACACACACGTAAGGTACTTAAAAAGTATTAATAAGCTGTCTACAAATGACAACCACATTAAAAGAAAAATCTGTTCATAAATCGAGCAGCCTGCTAGAATCCCAGTAGAGATAACTAGATCAGAAGTGGGTTAACAGAAGACTGTGAGCCCTCTTGCAGGAGGCCATAGGAACCAAGGATGAGCACATTTTCAGTAATTGTTTTGTAATCCACCTGGCCTAACTGCTCCTCTCCAGTGGAGAACCACTGCCTCAGGAAGCATGTCATGCATTTTGTCACATAGTTGCACCATCACTAGTGTTGTAATTTGACTTTTAAGTGTCCATGTCTATACCTTGTTTTGAGAGACAGTGCTGCAATGTCCTACACATATAGATCCGAAGATCCAGGTTATAGATCATTAACAAGGCTCCATAAAGGCTCACATCTGCCCAACACCAGTGCCACTCCTGCTACCTAACCACTAAATTAACACAAAACCATAAATTAGTCCTGTGAGCTGGGATTTTTAAAAACCACTATTCCAATTCTGTCATTTGACTTTACTGTTCTTCCTTGAGCCCACACTCAGTTTTCCAACACCGCCTATTATCACTTGTTTATAATCTTCTTTTGCTCCTTCCTCTGCCCTTCATAGATTTTTAAGGGCTTATTTATGTCTGAATTACATTTTACAAACTCTCATCCCTATCTTTTTCCAAACTTACCTGTAAGTGCATGCATATGATAAGAAATAAAAAATCTTTATTAAACTTTTGTCACAACTTTCTGAAAAATAGATCAGTAATTATAACAAGTACTTTAAAAGGAAGGGTGTTCTTGGACTTAATTTTTCTTTTAGAAATATTATTCCTTTAGAATTATTGATTAATTTTAGATGTGAATAAGGACATAATTATGCTCAATTACTCTTGTATTAATTGAGACACAAAACAAAGGAAAATAACACAGAGAAGCTGAATAATTCATAGAATGACAGAACTTTTATATATATAGGAATAAAAGATGCATGAAAGGATGACATTAAACATCCTGAAAAATGATGATTTAATGAACATGAAAGTCCAATATACTATGAAGCAACCAAATATGAGAAAATATATATGTATTGTTACCCTAATTGTGAAATATTATAAACTCATATGTTCATATATATGTATGCATATGTATGCACACACATGAACACAGCTGTGGGTATGATACTTGAGATACTTTAGTTTATTCATGATAGCTTTTCTTTGAATTTTTTTAATTTTCAGCTTTCTATAATTTATACAAACTCTTATTCTTCAGAATAAAACATTAATGAATGAATTGAGTACATTCTTTAAAGTATTAATTCCTTACAGAAATTTTATTGTGCTAATTTATTTGACTACCTTCTCAGATTTGAAGCTTAAAGGAAACACTGTTGTAGTTTGTAGTCAAATCATCAATATCAAGTCCCTTCATAATTTGATAAAATTTTAAAGAAAACTCAGTCTAGCTAATAACTTACAGAACACATACTAAGACCAATGTTCAGAAAATGTTTGGAAAGTATGGTCTATTAAGATCAAACACATAATCAATTTCTGAAGTCTGAAACCCAGAGTAACACATGTCATATATATATAATTGTCATGAATATATATTCATAACTATTACAAAGGAAGAAATAAAGTTATGTTTGCCTAAATTATATTAAATATCAGACCATTTGCATCTATATATGTGAACTTTATGACTCATTGTATATCAGCCCTTGTTTTTCAGTTTAGGGAGGCTAGGATATGGAGAAGCAATTTCATTAAATTCATGAAAGTAGATTATACTCCTAATGTTCCTGCCCATTCTGTATAAAAGCCTTGCCTACATGAAAGTTACACAGTCCTCACCTATCTACTCTGGCTTGGCCATGTGCCCTTTTTAGGCCAATGAACCTACACATCACACTACCTTTTGTTTGTTCCTCTCCCAAGAGGTCCACAATGTCCTCAACAAGAGATAGCTGCTTCTCTAGCTTGGGTTCTGAAATCAAGAAAGCATAGAAAGAGATGAACCTAGTCAGCGTATTAAGACATGTAATATGAGTGAAAAGTAAGTCAAGCAGCTCACATCCTAACAATCTATGTTAGCTATGACTCACCAGGATCTACTGAAGCAAGACTCAAATTCAGGACAGTTTGGATCCAGTGTTTATCCACTATATCACATCAACTTTTCAGTTGTATGTGATGAAATTGAATAGCATGCTGAGAAAGTGTACCAAAGTATGCCAACCAAAATTCTGCAGCCAGAAAAGGGCTTTAGAGGGTCAGGATCAAGACCATACCTATCTGTAGTTATGAACATCTCAGAGTACACTTACACTTTCTAAATGTAAAGTAGAAGGAAAGAGGATTTTCTTCCCTGTGGTCCCTGAATCTTCTAACACACTACATAATTTTGGATTTTTTAATCTAACCAACCACTTCTTGCTTGAAACCCATTCCTGTGAAAGGGGAATGGTCTTTGAGATGGCTTCTGTATTTATCTTTGTAAGTAGCTGTTTTGTGGATGGGAGCCTCTCTGTCTACATTTTAGATAGCTTAGAGAATATCAGAAAGCCTTTTTTTTCCCCAAATGAAAGGTTTTCTCTATTTAAGGACCACTCCTACTGAGCATTACCATTTGCTGCCATGGAGACTCAGTCTCTTGGCAGCTACTGCTGGACTTTCTAAGGACTTTTACAAAATTCTGGCAAGTTCACCTCAAGTATTTTGAAGGAAACTGAAAGTTAGTTGCTCATTGATTATGGGTTAGAAAAATAAAATAGATAGATGGGCCTAATCACACTCGGGAAAAGAAATAAGCTTAGTGCATATCAGAAACATCAGAGGGCACACATGTAAAAATACATACAAACCATCTCCTTCTGATGACTTTTTAGACTCACCAGTCTTGAGAACAGCTGAAGTCAAAATAGTTCTTACGTATACCCCATGTCTGACTCATTTTCACTTCTTTTGCATGTAGAAATTTAGCCTTCATTAAAATAAAACTCTGCCTCAAATATATCCCCAACATGGGTCTCACATGTGTTCTTGAACACTTAAACAGATCCTGAGCTACTGGAAATAGTGTTAACTTTTTCCAGGTGTATACCTGGCATCTACCAGGCTGTGAGGTTCTATTGAGTCCCATAACTTTTAGCACTTCAAAGGACTCTGCCATGTTGAAGATATTGTACTCTGATGCATCAAAACTACAGAGCCTTCAAAGTGGTGAAATACAGCTGGTTCCAGCCTCCCCAAGATAGAAATCTGAACTCATATGCTGCCATCATTAGCTATTCATCCTCTGTTTCTATCCATTCCAGCTTTTAGAGCAATAACACACAAATTCCCTCTCTGACAACCAAAAGACAAAATATACATTGTAGATAAAACTACTGTGAGGTCCTTGTTTCTAGTTCTCCTTTAGTTTGTTCTCTTTTTAAAAATCTTATATCCCTGTAAAAGCTAATGAGGTTATTTTTATTTTATACTTATACTATTTTATTAAGGTGGCATACAGTAAAATAAAAATCTTATACATATTGATAATAATTTCTATGCAATTATCTCCAATGTTTCCTAGCCATAAAAACACTTTTATCTGGTGTGGAACATGTGTTCAACTCCATTATAACACCTTCTTTTTTTTTCCTTGTCAAGTCTCGAACTCAGGTCCTGGGAGCTGTCCCTGAGTTTCTGTACTCAAGGATAGCATTCTACAACTTCAGCCACAGCTTCACTTCTGGCTTTTTTAAATGTTTAAATGTTTTAAATATTTTTTAAATGTTTGTTTTTGGTGGTTAGCTAGAGATGAGGGTCTCACAGACTTCCCTGCTTTGGCTGGCTTAGTATTACAAGGCTGTCAAGTAAATGGGATTCTGTATTCTACCATTATGGCAGAATTTTGCCTGTTCTTAAATATCATACTAATAGAATCATACTTCTAGTTTTTGTGCTAGGATCCTTAAAGTTCCATGTGATTTTTAATGTATAAGGAGTTTATATTCATTATAAAGCAATAACCATACACTCCCGTATACTTAAAAACAAGGATGAGGTCTAAGAAATCTATCATTAGTCAGTTATGTAGTATGAACATCATAGAGCTCAGCTGCATAAACTAACAAGGATATATCATCATTTGACAATATAGCTATAGGACCACCAACACAGATGTGCATATTGACCTAAATACCACCATTTGGATCATGATTATAAATAAATAGGAAGAGAGATGATAGATAGATAGATAGATAGATAGATAGATAGATAGATAGATAGATAGACAGATAGGTAGGTAGATAGATAGATAGATAGTCATAATCAGTTTATCTGTTCTTATATAAATAGACGTTTTTTGCTATTTATGAATAAAGTAGTCCTAGAATGTGATCCTTTCCCATAATCCCAGAAATTTGAGAGGCAGAGATTGGTGCATATCAGAGTTCAAGGCCAACCCAGGCAAAAATGTTAGTAAGACAAATAATCCAGGTATGCCAAGCCCACAGCTGTAATCACAGGAGGAGTACAGTGTGAAGCCAGCCCCAAACAAAAAATGTCATGTTGGGTGTAAAACTAACCAAGGTGATGAAGGACTGAGAGTGTGGTTCAAGTGGTAGCAGACCTATCCAGAAAGCATAAGCCCTGAGTTCAAAACCTCAGTATTATCAAAAAGGAAAACAAAAGATAGTCATTCTTTTCATTAAAAGTAGTGCCTAACCGTGGATTGGATTAGCCAGTTACAAGCGGCACCTGCTTTATATTCCCACCAGCCACAGATGAGAGCTCTAGCTCCACATATCAGAGGCAGTATAATCACATCTCATTTTCTTTGCTGTGAGTTTCTAAAAGTTCACTAGCCAATGTACTTCAGTCCAATGGCAAACAGAACCACCTCATTCAGGTTAAATATTAATTCTTATATATGCTTATAGGATTCTAGCACAAGAAGCACAAGGTAGATTTTTCCTTCCAGAGATCAGAATAGAATAGTTACCACATAGTCCTGAAATCTCTCATCCAAGTGGAATTTCTTGGGCAGCTACTGTTGCGCAGATTTAAAGGGAAACGTTATTAATTTTGTCTTGACATCTTTATTACCTGATTGTTCATTTACAGAATCATTCACCCTTGAAGAATACTTGATGAATTCACACATACATTGGCTCTCACCTTGGAGCCCTTGTAACTTAGGGAGATAAAAGTGGTATCATCCCACTAGGCAATGGGTGCTTAGCACAAAAAAAAATAATAATAATAACTAGCAGCCATGGTAATGAGCTTTCCCAAGAGGAGATGCCTAGACATGAACCTCACAGTTTTGCTTAAACTGAAACTATGTTCAGATCAGCCCTAGAATTAAAACCCAAGAGATTCCACACCTGAAGATGTAATCACTTGAGTTCCCCCAGCACCTCCAGCATCTATTCTGAGTAATGAGCACTCATGGTGCCATGAGCTATTTATTTCTGGCCTGGGCACCATTAAGTGTTTCATAAGCAACACAATAGGGCCAAAACCAACAGATTGGAGGGAGATGGTTGGATTTAAGAAGAATAATTTCTTATGAATCAGTTTCATAACCAATTAAATAAATGTCACCTTTTCCACTGGAAATCTTCACAGACCAAGAGTAGATTATTTTTTTCTTTTTCTCTGCTCTTTTTATAGTGATTGCATTTGTGATTAATTTCTGTATTGTCTAGCATTTATTCTGTATTACGCCATTGTAAGAGTAACATTTTCAAATTATTTTTAAAAGAAGCTAATTTTTAGATAACTTTACCTAATGCACTAAAAATAATCAATAGAAACTCTGTTTTTCATTAAATTGGTTTGCTTACTTATTTAGATGTGTTTAAAGAAATGTACATGCATTTGTATATGTCTGTATGCATGTTCATAAAGTTGTAAACCTCAAAATAACCTAAGAACTTTAATGATGACAAATGCTATAAGCCAGGCCCAATTATCTTTCCCCTTCACAACTTTAAATGCATTCTTGTTATCTAATCTCCTTTTTTGAATTCAAACGAACCTTTGATAAGAACTGAGCACCAGTAGCTCACACTTATAAATCTAGCTACAGAGGAGTCTGAGATCTGAGGACTGTAAATCAAAGACAGCCCAGGCAGACAAATCTGAGAGTCTTATGTCCAATTAACCATCAAAAGCTGTGTTCAAATGATAGAGTACTAGCCTTGAGTAAATAAATAAATAGATGGATAACTAAGTAGGCAGATAAACAGACAGACAGACAGACAGACAGACAGACAGACAGATAGATAGATAGATAGATAGATAGATAGATAGATAGATAGATAGATAGATAGATAGATAGATAAAAGTATGGGGCCCTGCCTTCAAGTTCCAGAACTGGCACAGAAAGAAAGAAGGAAGGAAGGAAGGAAGGAAGGAAGGAAGGAAGGAAGGAAGGAAGGAAGGAAGGAAGGAAGGAAGGAAGGAAGGAAGGAAGGAAAGAAGGAAGAAAGAGAAAAATTAACAAATATGTAAATCATTGGCAATGGTTAGGAAGCTGGTTCTATAATGTTTAATGCTTTGCAATCACCTGATTACCAGCCTAGCATGTATTACTAATTCTTCTTCTTCCCTTTTCTCATTCCTTAATGGAAATCTCCTCCTTGCTGTCTTAACTACCCATAGGAATTTGTTAAATTTGCTTAAGCATTTGCTTAGGAATTATATGCCTTCCTTAAAAAAAATAGAACTTATAAAAAGTCTCTGGGTACAGTCATGAAATGAATAAACAAGCCAGTGTAAAAGCCCATTAGTACCATTCAGCCATCTAGAAAGTGTTGTTATTCTTTTAAAACAGAAAAAAAAAATAGCCAAATGAATGCTTAGATAAGAGTCTTTCCACAAGGCCGCGTCTGAAGGCATGAGCAAGATGTATGGTATTTCTCCCAGTGTGCTTTCTGTTTATCATAAGGAGGGGAAATCAGATGAATCATGTTCTAAACATGTCCTACTACCTATGCAAGGTAAGTGATAAGGATAAAAGTAAAGAAAAAAGGGCAAATAGAAAAACAGAGAAAAGATCTGGCAGAGGAAGATGAAACACAATTGTGCTTATAAAATCTTACAATAAATAGAGTATATGATAAGTAAATTAAAATACTCATAAGTAACTTTGAGATTGTAGAAGTCAAAGAACAATGTCACTTCCCCTTTCAAATGTATTTGATATTTGCAAAACTGACCCTCTTTTCCCTGTGCTCTAGGACTCGGGACCACTTTTAGCCTTTGGCCTCAGATCTCCTTTTTCTGACTGTTTCACACTGGCTCTAAATTGTATGGGATTCTCATCTACATCTGACCATTACATCTACAGTTCATCTGTACTCTGACCTATATTAAACCCAGTTCAGTTTTCCTTATAAACACCCTGCAGACATCTTGTCGGAGATGAGTCTCCAATAGCTCGGCTTGCAGGAATTGAATGAAGACCTCAGTTTGATCTTCGGTGATGGAGCCACCAGAGTGAATTTGGAGGTAAGATGGATCTGTTTCTGTCATTTTTCTCTGTGGCAATACTTGGCTATTAGAGATGTCTTACCACTTTCATGTATCAAAGACAGATGTAAACCAAACAAACAAACATAAAACCCACCTCCCTCAATAAGAACAACTCTTTGCTTTTACTTAGAGACTTTTTAAATTGCTCTTTGATTGTTGAAGATTTTATTTGCCAAATTGTAGGAATACATTCACCATGGGTGCTTCTGCATAAAAACTGTACTGGAAGAATATCCTTAAAAGCTTCAGGAAGGTCTTCCTAGGCAAATATCAAATAATCATCTCCTCCTCCTCCCCCTCCCCCTCCTCCTCCTCCTCCTCCTCCATTAAGGCTATAAAGGCTGAGGTCAAAACATGAGGCCCATATTATCTGATATTCTAAATGCTTCTTGCTTGGGCTAGGAACCAAACTGAGTCCAGGATGGTTACTTTTGATTTATTTTTTCAATATGAACTTCTTTTTTAAATATGGAAACAAAAGGAAGAGGGGTAATTCCCAGAGGGAGTTAAGTTTGAACATTTACTTCAAAACACAAGTGAAAGCATGAAACAAGGAACTCTCAATTACCCATACTACTAATGAAGAAGAGTTTGCTTAAGCCAAAAACTCAGATGTTAGGCAACATATTCAATTCATTCATAATTAGTTCATTCATGATTACAATGATTTTTTTAATTTTTTTATTAACACCTTCTCCTATTCTCCTTCCTAAATCTCCATCAGATCCTTATTTCCAAAGACCCGGTATGTATTCAAGACAAGAAGAAGGCAAAACATCCCTCCTCAAGTAATCTACTGAATTACCCAACTCACCCCCAAGCAACCCACTAACAAGAAGGACAACATATTTCATTAGTGAGTGTCTGTGTAAGCAAAACTTGATCAACCAGATTCTTCTCTGTTGGGTTCTGGTTTGTGAGTTTCTGTCCTCAGTGAAGTTTCACAGGTTGTGCAGTATATTGCAAATACTAAAATAATAATAATTATTACTACCATTATTACTACTACTATTATTATTGAATTAGTGTCTGTCTCCACTTCGTGTCTTTTCTTCACTGTATCTTTAACATGCAAAAGACCCTCCAAATCAGCAATTTACTGACATCATCTCTTTGACCTGACTCTTCTTTTTCAGTCACTCATGGGGCTTGAATTCTGGGCCTGAGCGCTGCTGACCCTGACCTCTTCAGTTCAAGGCTAGTTCTCTACCACTTAAGCCATGGCTCCACTTTTGGTTTTCTGGTGGTTAACTGGAGATAAGATTCTCACAGACTTTCCTGCCTGGGCTGGCTTTGAACTGTAATCCTCAGATCTCAGCCTCCTGAGTAGCTAGGATTACAGGCATGAGCCACCAGCACCTGGTTTAACCTGACTCTTCTAGTCTATATTTTAAATTTATTGTACTATTCTCCTAAATTTTCAGAAGTAAAGCTTCCATTCTTATGGGATTGAGAGTCCAGTGAATTCTGACATCTGCTCCATTACTGAAATCAAATTGTCCTTGCATTTTCTTCTGAAAGTCACAAACAAGTTCTAAATTTCCACATGCAATGAATGTTTTTCAGCCTTTACTTATGGAAGGTAGCTTGATTTTTTATATTTACATATTTCTGAGCTTTTTTTTTTTTTTTTTGCTTATTTTCTCTGTCCAATCATCCAGTGTTTCCCAGCCATATAGCTAGGCTAAACATTTCCTCTGTTCTTTCTTTGTGTGATTTCATCAGCCTCTTGAGTGCAGTTCAAGAACCACAGAGTTGCTAATGACAGCTAAACTCAAACCGTTGGTCCATTTCCCATTAGAGATTCTGATTCATTTGCTAAACCGCAGCCTGGATAACTACGCCAAATTAGACAGCACATTAAATTTAATGTGTTAAAAGGTATCATTGTTCACTAGCCCCTTAAATTTGTGACTATCCCTATATTGTCTAGTAGATACTACTGCCATTCCAACATCAAATTACACTAAAAGTCAGTGCCTTTCTTGATTTTGCCACCTCTTTTAGTCCTTATACATAGTCAAGAATCATCACACAATCTGGATGATTTTACTTTTAAGGACTTCTAAAATAAACCCTTTATTATCCCAACTAATATTATCCTGTCTTGGCAGTCCTGCTCCATTCATTTCATTTACATTCATGTCACTTTCCTCTAGCCACCAAAGCCATAACTAAAATGACCATATTGGGCCTCTTATCTCCACAGAGTGAAGCTCTTTTACATGAAACACAGCATTTTGCCCATGTCTAAGCCTCCATTTCTTGCCACTCAGTCTTGCACCTCTCATTTTTCACTAGTCAACTTCACACTTTATTTTGTAGGAACCCTCAAGATGGCTGCAATTTTCTGTATAACATTTGACTTCTTGCCTTTATCCTTTACTTGGGCTATTTCCCCTTCCTATTTCTTCTTCATCTTTCCCTTACCTGTACCAGCACCCAGTACCTTCCCAACTCCTACTCATTCTTTGGGAATGAACTAAATATACTCTCCTAAAGACTTTAAAATATATATATATATATATATCTGACACTCTCCCCACCCCACACTAAGTAAACCATCTCCTCTTCATGATGTCATATGGCATGCATATCTCCTTCCTGCAAACTCATCCTCGGCCTTTTTCCTTTTGCATAGTGTCTGACACAGGGTTGGCTCTCTTAAATATTTGTGGAGTGAATGAGTTGGGGACAACAGATTGGCTTCCTGCTGACTAGGCTTTTAGCGGTATATCAGCTTGAGATATGATGTCATTTCTTTCCACTGAGCAGGGGGAGTATGACAAATCATTTTATCACTGTTTCCTGCTGAATTGTCTTTTAGCAGTTTGCCTCATAATTTGACTTGAAGTGTAGATTTACAGAATATCTAAAAGTGACCATCAAATTACATTTCAAGTCATATTACTCAACTAGTTCCCATTTGTGACATTTCCTGCGCTAGAAGACATCGACAAAGGTTGCCTGTGGTTTTTTCATGTCCTTCCACTCTAAATTTGTAATTAGGGGTGCCATCCACAGGGATCAGATTTCACCTGTAAATATAGTGCCTATGATCTGATAGGGCTGGTAACTAGTGTGAATGAGTAGAAAGTTAATTACCAAAAGGAAAGGAGGAAAATCAAAGAGAGAAGGAGAGACCTACAATCCAATAGATTAAGAAGGTATTTTTTTTCCCACTGTTTTGACATTTTAAAGTTGAAGGCATGGGAGAAGAACAATGCTGCTTGTAAGTCACAACCAGCCTGAGATTTGTCACAGGAAGCATCTGGGATGCTGCCGGTCAGGGGCAATGAAGGTTACAATGGACGCATTTCACAGCAAGTGATTAAGTGTACAAAAACTGGAAGTTTGGGGAATAGGATGTGAATACTTTTTAAGACAAGGGCAAAGAAGCATAAATGACCAAAGAGCTATAGGAAGAGATCTAGAAAAAAAAATCCCTCAAGCAGTTTCAACAGATAAAAACAAAGTCAAAGAATTCTCCACTGTATAACAAGAATACAATGGGAATAACTAAGAAGCTGAGCTTTCATTCAAAAACCAAGAGAGGAATTATAGCCATATGGGTGGCTCAGCAGACTTAGCATGCTTTCTTTGTGAGGAACATGGTAGGAAGCAAGGAAATATCATGAGGAAAAGAACAATCTTTCAAATCTCGAAGTTTTACAAGTTTATGGATAACGAAGTTAAGTTTTATCTCAAATATACATAATTTTCATTTACACTTTAAAGAAATAATTTGACAACAAATTGTCTTAAATAATTTGACTCTAGGGGCTGGGGATATAGCCTAGTGGCAAGAGTGCCTGCCTCGGATACACGAGGCCCTAGGTTCGATTCCCCAGCACCACATATACAGAAAACGGCCAGAAGCGGCGCTGTGGCTCAAGTGGCAGAGTGCTAGCCTTGAGCGGGAAGAAGCCAGGGACAGTGCTCAGGCCCTGAGTCCAAGGCCCAGGACTGGCCAAAAAAAAAAAAAAAAAAAAAAATAATTTGACTCTAGAAAAGATGCAACTCATGAGATGGTTCTTTCCATTCTAGCTCATTTTCTCATTTGCCATGTTACATTGAGAGACTTATATTCCATTGTTAACCAGTAGCAATTATTCATTCAAAG
This sequence comes from Perognathus longimembris pacificus, assembly GCF_023159225.1. Taxonomy (NCBI): domain Eukaryota; kingdom Metazoa; phylum Chordata; class Mammalia; order Rodentia; family Heteromyidae; genus Perognathus; species Perognathus longimembris. The sequence continues at coordinate 36,256,998 of NC_063169.1, forward strand.
CAATTTCATTAAACCCAATCTCCAAGCTGTGCCTTCAAATAACAAAGGGATCCACTTTGTTCTTTACTTCCTGGGTCTGCTCTGAAAACATTTGGCTCTCAGCTCACTCATCTCAAACAAGTGTCTAGAGGAATAAGTTTCTAATGGAATACTCTGTCCAAGTGGACCAATACAGAAAGAGTTTGATTTTTCCCCTTAATAAGACAAAGTGATAGAAAAATATACTTACATACTATTTTAAATTCAATTAAAATGTGTTTACTCTGGACTTGAAAGGTCATTTGTATGGATATTGACTAGTATGATGCAATGTTTTCAGGATTTTTAGCCCCCGCCCCCCCCCATGCTCTCCTGACCTGCAGGAGAGATGGGGGAAGTACGCCCCGAGTGGACGAGCCAAGAAAGGAAAGGGTCGACAGACCGCCCACACCCAGTGCTCCCTCACCGGAGGACAATCACACACATCCAGGAGCTAAGTCCAGTGCAAAGTCTCATTTATTGAGGTAGATCCCACCATTAAATAAGGCACAGGAGCCAAGCAGGTCAAAGATCGGCAGGAAGGGGAGGGGTGTACGTGCACCTATCTAGGAACCGTGAGGGGAGGCATGAGCTGTCCGTCAAGGTTGGAGGGCTGAGGAACCAATCCTAAGAGGCAGCCTTATTTTACTTCACAGCCCACAGGACCACCTCCGGGTTCACCATCAGGCACCATCTTGGCCACACGTGGTCCCAAGGCTGGGAGGCAGGGCCAGCTAGCACCGCCTTTCCGGGTTCCAGTGTAATAGCCACATGTGACCCCGGGGCTGGGAAATAAGTGGGGCCAGCTAATTGCCTCTTTCTGATGTAACATGCCCTGGCATGTCCCACACAATGACAAAATATACATGCACTGCTACTACAAAGGTTATGAATTCAGGTTTAGTATTGACTATCACCATTCCAAAGTCCCAAATCAAGTCCCAAATCATATGTTTTAACCATTCAAATAAGGGAAAACATACTGAAATTAGGATGCCAGACATATTCTTATATTATTGATTTATAAGTGCATCTACTTATTATTAAGCAAAAGCTTTTTGTTTATAAACAGTAAGCATGTCCATAATCATACCATCACAGCATCTTGTTGCTGTCTACAACTAGCTCTATCATAAAATATTATTCCGGACTCTTCTCTGAGGAGAAGGAACAAAAGACAGGAGACATCTTATATCTTACTTTAGGCCTTTTATTGTTATTTTGGGTTGTTCACTGTAGTCATTGTATTTTACATTGAGCTTCCTACTATTCCAATGAAAAGACATTCTGCTATCAACATTTTTTTGTTGCAGTTGAACGGAAAATTAAGGTGCCAGGAAAAAACAAGACACTCTCATATAGAAAAATAGAATCTGGAGGCATCTCCTAAAGCAGTTTGTGAAGAAAAGTACAACCTATCCTATTTTCCATATTTTCCATCCCCAACACTCTTTTAGAAGAGACAAAAATCTGGCTTCTTGTTACAATAGGATATGGTATATGTATTAACGCCTCATTTGGGGGTTACAAATTATCCCAAAATTCCCACAAAAAGATATATACACTGAAGTGCCAGACTTTGAAGTCAGGCCCCACTTTACCACGCGAACCCCACTTTACCACTTGAACCTGAGATAAGCAGGCCCTGTGAGCAAACCCAGGACAAGCTTATTAGGGCCCAGTCGGTCAAGAAATCTAACCACTGGGAATGCTTAACTCTAACTGCCCCCAGAGTGCCTCGAGCCCTGAGCCAATCAGATTTGTACCTGTGTCCTAATCTTGCTTGCTTGAACACCTGATTGTTGTAACTTTGTTTTTGCCTTTATAAGCCCTGTGTAATCGCAGCTTGAGATGCCCCTCCTAACCTCCGCTGTGTTGGTGGGTAGGACGAGGCCCGAGTTGCAGTTGCATTTCAGAACGTCTGAGTCTCGGTGGCCTTCTTGGTGGTTGTTTCGCGACTTGGCACAACATTTGGGGTTTCATCCCGGATAGCCCCAGAGACCCCTGAGACCCCAGACTCGGAAGGTAAGGAAACAGCACTGTTCATTTGTCTTGTCCTGTAATTTGTCTGTTTGTCTGTTTTGCTTTTGCTTATTTCTTAAAGGGGTTCTTGAAGGAGTTGTCAAAGCAGACGCGCTTACTCGGCAATCCTGGGGAGACTGGGGGACTCCCCAGACTCTCCACCCTTGATACTTGGGTCCACTCCTCCTGCACCCTTGCGGGAGGTTGTGGGCCAACTTAGGTCTGCTCCTGCTGCTTCTAGCTTGCAGGAGGAGGCTTGTGGTCCAACCCGGGAGATCTCCATTTGGTAGCTTTTTCTCAGGCCTGTGTGTTGTATTGTTTGTTTTTTTGTAGCCATTTGAATTAAACATCTAATCAGAGCTATGGGTAACATTCTATCTTGGGGACCTCCATCTAGCCCCCTAGATTTGACCCTAGCTCACTGGAGGGAGGTCAAGGAGATAGCTCAGAACCAAGGTGTGGCCAGTAAGGAGGAAAATCACCCTGTGCAAGTCAGAATGGCCCATCCTTGAGAGAGCTAAGTGGCCACCTGAGGGGAGCCTTGACATAGGCTTTACAAAGCCTAATCGATGCCCCTCGTTCAGGCTATCTAGACCAGATTCCTTATATAGACACCTGGAGGGAACTAGTTGACAGGGACACTCCAGCTTGGGTTCGGCCTTTCTTACCGACTCCCTCCTCCACTCCTTCCCCTACCCCAATATTCACGAGGTGACAAGAGAGAAACCAAGAGGGAAGAGAAGAAATTGTGCCTACCTGTCCTCCAGGGAGGAAGCATGGAGGAGGAAATATTTCCCCCTCCATACTCCCCACCCCAGTTACAAGAGGACTCTGAGGAAAATGTTCCAGCTGTGCCCTCCACTCTGGAGGGGCCCACCCAGTCCTGGCGCCGGCAGCCCAGGGCACAGAGGCGTCGGCCCCAAGTCCTGACCTGCAGCTGCTGACAGGGACAGACACGGGGCCAGCCCAAGCCATCCGCAGGTGGCAGGGAGTGACCGCACCATGCAGCGCTGTCGTCTCTGTGTTTGTAAGTCTGACAGTCTCTTTTGTGTCAAACCTGCATAGCTCATTGGAAAGATGTACAGGCAACAGCTCACATTCAGTATGAGTGTAAAAATGTTTTACTAAGACGATCAAGCCCTGGAAAATGAGGCTGGAGAATGCTAAAATCATATATTAAAGGTTTTGTCTTAAAATATTGGGTGTTGCAGGAGTAAGATTGGCAAAAAATATCTCTTGCCACTGGAAAATGTACGGCCAATGTTTATTTTGCGCACTTTAAGATCTTTTGAATATGTATGTGTGTGTGCATGTGTGAGTGTGAACATGGTCAAGACTGTTAGTATGATGTAAAATTAAGTGAGTTTAAGTTTAAATTCAAATGGTCATCAAGTTTGGGCATTAACAAATGCTTTAAAGGATTATTGCATTGTTTTAAAGAGGAACTATAGTTTAAAAAATGTTTAATTAAAAAATCAGAGCTAAGTGTCAGAAATTTGGATGTAAAAGGATATATATTAAACTAATGGGGATAAAAGTAAACTCTCACTAACTCTATGTATGTAGGAAGAAATGGCAAAATGGGCCAATGTTTCTCACTAATATATTGGAAAGCTGAATGGATAAGTATTTCTAATTGTAATTCTTGCATTAAGGAAAAATTGTCATTTGAGTTCAAAGGTCTTCATTGCCATGCAGTAACTGGGACTGAAGAAAAAAAAAAAAAGAGGCTCTTTTGAAACAAGCAGTCCGTAGGCAAAGGGCAGCAGCTGGTTTCAGAATGCCTGTGAGCTTCAGTTTTTCCAATGCAGATAAAAGCTAAAGTATTGGGTTAGCAAAAAGGCTTTGGAAATCAAGAATACATTTCTAGATAAGAAATTTGGAAGTAAAAGTGTCCTAAATAATTATTGCAAAGTGAGAAAAGGAGAATTATGGCTACCAAAATGTTTAATTGCCATTCCAGCTTCTTTGTAGGTTTTTTGTAACCGTTTCCAGCAGGCCCACAGAGAAGCACAGGTGATTCCTACAAGTTTGTCAAGATTTAATACTGGCCCTTAATAAGTTCCAGGTAAGAGCATGCTTAAAACCTACTTCTGGGGCTGGGGATATAGCCTAGTGGCAAGAGTGCCTGCCTCGGATACACGAGGCCCTAGGTTCGATTCCCCAGCACCACAAATACAGAAAACGGCTGTGGCTCAAGTGGTAGAGTGCTAGCCTTGAGCGGGAAGAAGCCAGGGACAGTGCTCAGGCCCTGAGTCCAAGGCCCAGGACTGGCCAAAAAAAAAAAAAAAACTACTTCTGTGTGGACCACCTTGTTGCTTTTAAGTGGAGTAAAGTGGCCTCTTATAAGACTCACTGATCTGAAATCTGCGGTTTGAAGCCTGCCCAGGCTGAGAAAGGTCCCTTTGAGAGACTTGTCTCTAATCAGCCAGCAGAGTGCTGGGAACGGAGTTGTGTAGAGCTCAAAGTGGTAGGGTGCAAGTCTTGAGCTGGAGAGCTGGGGGACAGCGCTCAGGCCCTGAGTCCAAGTCCAGTGGAAAGTCACTCCTCCTGGGACAAAAGTGACAGAGCATCCAGAGGCAGTAAGCCACTGCTTGGATGGCAGAGATGGTGTCAGATCCTAGATTCACTCCTGTTTGGCCTTTCAAAAGTTAATCAAAGCCGAGAAGTCCTAGAAGAATAGTGCGTAAGCATGCCTTTCCAATGCCCATGTCTGTCTACTGGGCAGGAACTTGCCAGTCATCTGTGATAGTGGTTAGTAAGGGTAAGTTTGTCAAATGAGAGGATAGTTTAAAATCCCAACCCCCACATCTACTGAAAGCTCTGACTGGCAGTGAGAATTTTAAGCTGATAACATCTGTTCAGGAAAGAAAGCTTGTAGACCTGAGACTGTGTCCTTATTGAGATCTGTTAAAGGCCTGCAAAGGTAATTTTTTTTTAAGTCATCAGAGATCAGTTCCCCAGTCAGTCAGGCAAAAGCTTTTACAAACTAGAATGTTAAAAGGCACATATTTGTAAACCTGAAGTCACCTATCTGGGCTTCATATTAAGAGAGCAAGCATTGGCTGTTGGATGCACGTAAAGAGACTGTGCTAAAAATCCTTGTGCCTAAGTCAGCCAGACAAGTCAGAGTTCCTAGGAACAGCAGGCTTTTGCTGGCTGTGGATACCTGGGTTCGCTGAGATGGCCAAGCTTCTATATGAAGCCACCAAAAACCTCCCAGAATTTCATTGGACTGAGCAGATGCAAAAAGCCTTTGAGGCAATCTAGAAAAGCCTTCTGGAAGCCCCTGCCTTAGGCCTACTTGACATGAATACCAAGAGAGGGGACTACTGACAGCCGAAGGAAAAGCTATTAGAAACAAGCAGTAGATTTTTTTTTTTTTTTTTTTTGGCCAGTCCTGGGCTTTGGACTCAGGGCCTGAGCACTGTCCCTGGCTTCTTCCCGCTCAAGGCTAGCACTCCGCCACGTGAGCCACAGCGCCGCTTCTGGCCGTTTTCTGTATATGTGGTGCTGGGGAATCGAACCTAGGGCCTCGTGTATCCGAGGCAGGCACTCTTGCCACTAGGCTATATCCCCAGCCCCAAGCAGTAGATTTTAAGCCTCATCCGGGCCCTATGGGAACCAGCAAAGATTGTCATTATGCACTGTCCGGGTCATCAAAAGGGAGTTGATTCGGTGACTAAGGGAATAATCTGGCCAACCAGGCAGCTAAGGAAGCAGCCCTTCAGCCCAGAGAAATATTGACTCTAGTAGACCCAGAGCCACAAGCTTTGCCTCCTGTGCCCCAGTATTCCCAAGAAGACTTGGAGTGGATAAAGAAAATTCCCATGGCCCACAAAACCCCGGACAGAAGGAAACAATGATTAGTGGAAAACTTGTGAAGGGAAACTTATCTTGCCACAAGGGCTGGGTAAGGGGATCCTTAAGAGAATCCACCAAGCTTCTCACATGGGAACCCGAAGGATGCAGGACTTGCTCTGACACTCCAAAGTAAAAATTAGACAAGGCAACCAACTTATTGAAGATATTGTTAAAAATTGTAAGGCCTGTCAGCTCACCAACGCCCCCAATCAACAAGTTACTAAAGGAGCTCGCCTCTGTGGGGATAGGCCAGGCATGTATTGGGAAGGAGATTTAAACCTGGAAAATTTGGATACAAATATTTGCTAGTTTTTGTAGACACCTTTTCAGGATGGGTTGAAGCCTATCCAACAAAGCATGAGACTGTGAATGTAGTGGCTAAGAAGATCCTGGAGGAAATCCTACCCAGGTATGGCTTCCCATCCACCACTGGGTCGGCAACGGACCTGCCTTCCTCTCCAAAGTAAGTGAGGGAATAGCCGCTGCACTGGGGATGGATTGGAAATTGCATTGTGCTTATAGACCCCAGAGTTCAGGACAGGTAGAGAGAATGAGTTGAACTCTAAAAGAGACCTTAACTAAATAGACCTTAGAGACTGGTGCAGACTGGGTGTTACTCCTTCCTTTTGCTCTGCTTAGAGTAAGAAATTCTCCCTATCAGCTTGGCTTTACTCCTTTTGAAATAATGTACGGGTACCCCCCTCCCCCCCCGCCCATTATCCCTAGCCTTCAGACTGAATTGCTTGCTGATTTGGATGATGCTGAATTTTTGTGTAAACTTGACTATTTGCAGCTCATGCACAAGAATATGTGGCCCCAACTTAAGACATTATATGATTCTGCTTCTGTCCCTACCCCCCATTTATTCAGACCAGGGGACTGGGTATTCATCCGGAGGCATAACCCCAAATCCTTAGAACCACGGTGGAAGGGACCCTGCGTAGTGCTACTGACTATTCCCACTGCCCTCAAGGTAGACAGCATCGCCACTTGGGTCCATTGCTCCCACGCCAGGCTAGCTGACCCCTTTGCCCTGGACGAAGACTACCGTGGTGGAACATGGGAGGTCTCCAAGCACCTGATTCAGCCGCTTCGCCTTTGCCTCAAGAAAGTTAGACTGAATATTGTTATAATTTTCTTTTTGCCTTCTTTCCTTGCTACCCTAGCTAATGTTGATGTTATTTTGGCAGCTCACTCCAAAGTGCGGTGACCCCCTTATTTTAGCAACTAGCAGGAGTCCTGTAAAGTCCCATGCAAGCAAGAAGGCATTGGTAGTTTTGGGCTTGCTCAGGAATACGGGTATAATTTCCAGTTTGGGGTAAAGCTCCTAATGGACATCTGATCCTGCAGTCCCTTGGTAAAGTATAGGTTCCTGGCTAGGTAAGGTCAACGTCCCTCAGACAGCCTGAAGAAACTACAGAAGATGATCTTCACCCATCAGCCCCCCCTTTAAAACCAAGGGACCAGAGTTGTTTTAGGTTACTACTTTGGGCCCTATTGGCCCATGCCTTATCTCTATATCATCCCCTAGACATGCAAGACATTGAAATGGACAGAATGGAGCCATGATTGGCTCCCAAGTTACCAAAGAGAAAAGGGGGAAATGAAGTGCCAGACTTTGAATTCAGGCCCCACTTTACCACGTGAACCCCACTTTACCACTTGAACTTGAGATAAGCAGGCCCTGTGAGCAAACCCAGGACAAGCTTATTAGGGCCCAGTCGGTCAAGAACTCTAACCTCTGGGAATGCTTAACTCTAACTGCCCCAGAGTGCCTCGAGCCCTGAGCCAATCAGATTTGTACCTGTGTCCTAATATTGCTTGCTTGAACACCTGATTGTAGTAACTTTGTTTTTTTGCCTTTATAAGCCCTGTGTAATTGCAGCTCAAGGCTTCCTCCTAACCTCTGCTGTGTCGGTAGGACAAGGCCCGAGTTGCAGCTCGCTTGAATAAAGCCTTGCCTTGCTTTCGCATTTTGGAACGTCTGAGTCTCGGTGGCCTTCTTGGTGGTTGTTTTGTGACTTGGCACAACATACACAACATCTTGAAAAGGGAAAATTTTGAGATTCAAGCCATAGCAGCAATGGGTTCCTGAATTAGATCACCTGGATTCAAATCCAGCTTTGTTTGAAATTTCCATTTGCTCATGGTGGAGATAAGGTAGAGATAATAATACCGAATTCATAGTGGTTGTGAATGTAAAAGAAGCACACAAAATAAATGAATACAAAAAATCCTTATGTAATATTTTACATTTAGGGCTTTGTAATTCTGATAATGATTTGAATTAAATTTAAAAAAAAATAAGTATTCTTGTATATATAAATCCTTGAAGGATAGTTTCATGGTAAGAAAACTTCAACTATAGCCAGGCATCAGTTATTAACAAATATACTCTTGAGTTACTCGAGCTAAATCCAGAAGATTGTGGTTCAAAGACATCCCAGGAAGAAAAGTCTTCAAAACTTCATCTCTTCTTTTTTTTTTTTTTTTTTTTTTTTTTTTTTTTTTTTGCTGGGTTCACAATCCATTTATTCACATTCAGACCTTAAACTTTAAAAGCCAGTCCCTAGTAAAGAGAACTAAGTAATAAAAAGGATTACAACAAATTAAGCATCTGTACACCTGCTGTATACTGATAAAAACACAGATTATACATTCACAAAAACACAGATTATACATTCACAAAAGTCCTATCAATTACACGTGATTAATGAAATAAACCTTCTTACCACTTGATCTTAGAACTCAATGCCCCCAGATTTACTTTAGGAACTGCAGGTTTGTAATATCCTTAAACTCTTTGAAAGAGAATTTTTTTCACTGTTTACTGATGACTAAAATTATTTATGTATTACCCCACAACAAATATTATTGAATATTCTAACTATTCCTACTTGAAATATGCATCCATTCTTTCATAGCCAGGCTAGTTTTTCTCAAACATTGACCATTTCCTTCATTTCCTTCATCTCTTCAGCAAAAAGCCAGGCTGGTGGCATGGTTCAAACAGTAGAATGACAACCATGAGGAGGTAAACTACGCAATCTAGAGGTTCCCAGTTCAAACCCTGGTATTGACCAAAAAAAAAAGGGGGGGGGTCTAAGCTTTGGAAAGTAAAATGTCATAAACAAGTTGCTATATCCCACAATTTTAATGTGTGATTTTCCTAATCCACACCCTGCCAAGGGACTCAAATCCATTGAGGTCCTTCAGGGTTCTAAAACATTCAAGTCAGGGTGCTGACTTGATTTCTATTGAAGAAAATGGCCTTGCTAAATGTAGGTGAGCTCAGAGCAATTCACACTTTACAAATTTGTCCTACACTTAGTGATGAGGGTAAGATACATCATCATTTCATCTTTTATTTGGTATTTTTTCCATAATCAACTAGACATGGCCAAAGGCATTACCTGCCACATATTCACAGAACAAACAATGAGCCACAACTCACATCAATCAAGGGAAATAGAGCCAGTGTGAGAAAGCCCAGAAGATTTGCTCTCCTATGAAAGCAGTGTAGCCAGACACTGGTGGCTCATACATGTAATCCTAGCTTTGCAGGAGGCTGAGATCTGAGGATCATGGTTCAAAGCCAGTCCAACTAGGAAAGTCCATGAGTCTTTTACCTCCAATTATCCATCAAAAAGCTGGAAGTGGAGCTCTGTCTCAATCGAGTGTTAGCCTTGAACAAAAGAGCTCAAGGACAGCCCTGAGTTCAAACCCCCAAACCAGCACCAAAGAACAAAAAGAAAGCAGAAAGCAAATATATGTAATGGTTGTGGAGCTTCAGGAAGTTTTCTGAGTATTTTTTAAAATATTTTTTTCCTTAAACAGTTTATTGTTTTTCATTATTTTGAGGATCTTTATTCAAAGCTTTATTCTCTTTCCCTTAAAAATGAATAGGACAGTGGTATATCTATATTGATAGATGTGGTACGCAAAAGCAACAATATATCTGATTCATGACACTACATCCAGGTTTTCTAACAATATGAACTCAAGAACATATATAAGAATCAATGCTTCCTCCAGCTTTGTTAAAAGACTTGTATGCACAGGTTTTATTTCTTATTCTTCCTTTTGTCCCCTAATGTATAATGAGAAGTACTATAAACAGGAGAAATGATCATTGTGTGTTAATTAGCCAGGATTTTTACATGTAATGAAATAGTTCATCCAAACTTACTGAAATTCCTTGTAAATAAAAACAAAGAAGAGATGTTAAGTGTGGTAAGCCAAGTTCAGAAAAACAAGTGGTGCAAGTTTTCTCATATGTGGAAGCCAGATAAAAAATATACTGCGGCATGATAAATTATATTGAACCCTAGGCATTCACACACAGTGAGACCAAAGGACGATCTTTAAGAAAGGAACACCAAGGTGCATTGCCTTCGTGCCATATAAAGTATTTATTGAAATGAACTAAGGGAAATGGAAACAGGAGGGTTTTTTTTTCTTCATTAATGTTTTTGTTTTCTTTTCTTTTTGTCTTGTTTTTTCAGTTTCTGTCCTTGGGAGGGTCACAGAAATGGACAGATGCAGCACTGGTACACACTGGACACCATGTTGAAAATGAACTATACAACTTGTGGATGGGGATGGGAGGGAAACACTGGAAGAGAGCAAGGGAAGGGGTGATATTGTCCAAAAAGAAATGTATTCATTACCTGACTTCTATAATGGAAACTCCTCTGTACATCACCTTGATAACAATTTATTTAAAAAAAAACAAAGAAGAAAATATGAAGCATATAATCTCACTTCCTTACAAAATCACTGGAGACATTTAGAGAGTATTCTTATATCTTCTTTTTTAAAAAAAATTTAGAGACAATGTTTCCCCATGTGGCCCAGCATGTTTGAACTGATAGACTCAAATAATCTTCCTACTTAGCTTCCCAAGTACAAGTACTAAGAACTACAGGCATCTACCACTGTATCCTTCTACTGTATATATATATGCATCTATATATACTATGTATATACTATATACTATACTATATATACTATATACTATACTATATATACTATGTATATATAGATGTATATATGTATATATAGATGTATATATACTATGTATATATAGATGCATAATATATATGACTTTTTTTAATTGGTCAATATTTAATCAACATTTTTACCAAAGAAGAAACACATAGCCAACAAGCAAATGAAAATTAAAAGTTCAATGTTACTAATCATTAGGAAAAAATGAAAACCACAATGAGATAGTACTGTACCAACATGTAAGATCACTTCTGTAAGAAAAAAATAATCAATAATGATAAGACTGTAGAGAAAATTAGAAACCTTCTACCCTGTTCACAGGAATTCAAAATTCTGCCATTACTATGGAAAAGGAAACAATATGGTAGATACTCAATATTTTCATATAGAATGCCCAATAATAACCGTAGTTGTACCTATATATTTAAAGCCATTTATTTAATTTTTATTTAACAATTATTTATTGTCAAAGTGATGTACAGAGGGGTTACAGTTTCATACATAAGGCAGTGAGTACATTTCTTAAACAATTTGTTACCTCCTCTCTCATTTCCCCCCTTCCCCTCCCCTTTTCCCTCTCTCCCCGTGAATTGTTCAGTTGGTTTACACCAAATGGTTTTGTAAGTATTGCTTTTGGAGTCATTTGTCTTTTTATCCTTTATCTCTCGATTTTGATATTCCCTTTCCCTTCCCTAGTTCTAATATCAATATATACAGTATCCAGGGTACTCAGATGAGATACAGTGATAGCACCGGGACAACCACAGGAAGGGGATACAAAAGGATAATCAGCAACAACAACAAAAAATTTTAAAGCTATCATTTCACATGGCATGTTGAAAGTAATTACAACAGTGATTTAACATGCATTTCCATAACATGGACTTCATTTCAGTTAGTATCATCTTATGAGTTCATAAGGGCATAGCTATTGGGCTCTTGTGATCCTCTGCTGTGACTAGCCTAAACCTGTGCTAATTATTCCCTAAGAGGGAAACCATAGAGTCCATTTATCCTTGGGTCTGACTCACTTTACTTAGTATGATTTTTTTCCAAGTCCTTCCATTTCCTTATGAATGGGGCAATGTAATTCTTTCTGATAGAGGCATAAAATTCCATTGTGTATATGTACCACAGTTTCCTGATCTACTGAGGGGCATCTGGGTTGATTCTATATTTTGGCAATGACAAATTGTGCTGTGATGAACATTGTTGTGCTGGTGGCTTTAGTGTGTTCTTGTTTGTGGTCTTTTGGGTAGATGCCCAAGAGTGGGGCTGCTAGGTCATAGGGGAGCTCTATGTTTAGCCTTCTGAGGAATCTCCATACCGCTTTCCAGAGTGGTTGAACCAGTTTACATTCCCACCAACAATGAAGTAGGGTTCCCTTTTGGCCACATCCCCTCCAGCATTTGTTATTGTTAGTTTTCCTGCTATATATGACTTTTAAACTTAAAAATAGCCTGGTACCAGTGGCTCATGCCTGTAATCCTAGCTACTCAAGAAGCTTAGATCTGAAGAATGTTGATTGAAGCCAGCCCTAGCAAGAAAGTCTGTGAGGTTTTTATCTCCAACAAACTACTCGGAAAAGACTGGAAGTGGGACTGTGGCTCAAATTGTAGAGCACTAGCTTTGAGCAAAAGAAGCTCAGGGTTACCCAGGCCCTGAGTTCAAGCCCCAAGACTGGCAAAAAAGAATGAAGATAAAAATAAAATATTATAAAATACTATGCTATAACTAAATATTATAGCTATTTAAAATATTTTTTTATGTTTGTGTCTTTACTAGTGAAATCATTACAGACTAGAAAGCAGTAACAAATAAACAGAACTACTGGCACTTGTCAATGCCTTGAGTGGAGTGTTCTCATCATGGGCAATAATGATGAATGAGTTGACTAAATGGATACATGAATGAATGAATGAATAGATGTTCTGTGGTAAGTTAAATCATTGCTTTAGTGATGTTTTGGCAATAACAATAATAGTGCTCACTGGCACTTTGAAATCTCATATAACCTGAGAGGAGGAGCTTTGTCACTTATCTCCATTATTTCAATAATAGTTGAGAAAATGGCAGACCTGCCTAAGTTTTGTAGTTAGGGTTCTACACAGACCTCAGGAATCCAAAAGCTCCTCTACAACATACTGCCTTTAAAACTGTGCTGGTATGTTGAACTGAAGCTTTGTTTAAAGGATGCCCCACCACCTACAATGAAGTGAATCACTTAAGACAAGAAGCCTTCAGAGTTCTCAGAGCAGATCCAGTCACTGCCCACCCTGGTGCTCAGGACAGCTGTTGCCATCCGTCTGTGTGGTGGCCATTTTACACTGGTACCGTCAGGGCCATTGAAATCACAGACACATTCACTCAAAGAGAAGCAAGAATGGATTTGCATTCTCATTTGGTGAAAGCTTTTTACACTAATCCACTTAATCCCATGGCTGCTTTGCCACTGAAATCTGAAGCGAAGTATCTTTTATGGAGAGAACTTCTTACCTTTGAAACAAAATTTAAAGTAGCCCATGAGATCTTTTCATTACCCTTCTGTAACTTAAAAGAAATGTGGTAGGGGGGCTAGGGGCTTCAGGGAGGAGAAGAATAAAAGCAGAAGCAGATGGGTCCATTTAGCAAAAGAAATACTATTTTAGTTCTAAGGAAAGCTGCATATTTTGTCTTCAAAAAGATAAGCATTTGATCTTGATTAGTTAGTACTAACCAATCTTTTTTTTTTTTTTTTTTTGGCCAGTCCTGGGCTTTGGACTCAGGGCCTGAGCACTGTCCCTGGCTTCTTTTTGCTCAAGGCTACCACTCTGCCAACTTGAGCCACGGCACCACTTCTATATATGTGGCGCCTTTTCTATATATGTGGTGCTGAGGAATCGAACCTAGGGCTTCATGTACACAAGGCAAACACTCTTGCCACTAGGCCATATTCCCAGCCCCAATCTATTCTTCAAGTAGGATTCTTAGATACATGCCAGTGTACCTTCATTCAAGCCATAGAGGTGCAACACTAAGAATGACTTGATTGTCATAGAGTAATAACTGTGTTCACGCACTATACCCAGTATATGATTTTGGTAGGGGGATGTTGATAGTAGAGCAGGATTGGCCTATGTAAGGGGATTGGGTATAGGAACTTTGTACTTTCTGCCCAATTCAAAATTTCTCTTAAAATAACTGATTTGCTTTAAACACAAATAAATACACTTTCTGTAAGTAATTTTTACAGATGTTTTTCTCATTCCCCTGGAATAATCAGAAGTATGTGTGAAGGGGGGGGGGGGGTTGTCCCATGGAGATAGGTTTCTGTGGTTTCTGTCTTGGGTTTTCCTCTGGTTCTGGATGGTATCAGAATCTATGCTTACTGGGCTCAGTTGGAGGGACACTGCCTGGAGAATGGCCCTACTGTACTCCCTAGCCAGGTCATTCTCAACCTTAGAGTAAAGAAGGATTACAGGAAGCCAGCTGTCTCATTTCACTAGCCTGGATCTTAGTAGAAGTGGAACAACATTATCTACTTCACAAGATTGCCATAGGAACCAATTAATAAGCTCGCATAAAATACTTAGAACCTAACATGTAGACACATGCCAAATAAATATTAGCTATTATAATTATTATTTACACTATCATAGTTATCTAGATTTTGAAACAGTTCATGGGCATAAATCATAAAACATGTTGGAGCAAGCCAACTTTTATTCTGTTAATGGCTCAGAGATTCTTTCTTACAGAAAGTGTCCTGTTGCCTTGAATTTACCTCTCAGCACCAACCAAGGTAGGATCCACACACCACTTCCCTCATGAACTAACTAACACAATAGGCTCACCATAACCATCTTTTCTGAGCAGGTGCATAGCATGAAGATGATGTTGACCTTGTTGGTCCTCCATCCCTGAAGAATGCTGAGAGCAGATGAACCACATTGAAGCTCTTTAGCAGACACTGAATGACCAGTTCTAAAAGACTGATGCCTGAGGAACAAGCTAAGATAAATGTACTGAAATCATAATAAAGAAACACTGTAATAAAACAATATTGAAGCCATGTAGACTAGCTGTGGACAGCCAGACAGAGTATTACAGTTGATGGAGTAATGGAAAAACAAAGGAGTTGAAGTTCCAAGATGGAAGAATGAATGGCAGAGACAAAAAAGAGTGGCCTCTTTAAGGACATTTTTGAGAGGGGACAAATAATTTTTAGTCTATGTAAAACAGTCCTATGAAGCTGGGTTCATCAAAAAGAACTTTTTCAACAGATTAAAAACCAAACCAGACAGAATCCAATATAAAAATAACTACAGCATCTAGTGCAATCACCCAAACTGATGATAGATGGGGATATATTGCCCAGTGGATCAGAGCCCTCCTGAGTTTTCTGTTCCCTGTGTAGGGAGCTTATGTGCTGAGACCTTGTCTCAATTAATGTGGCTTATAGATTAATAAAAACAGCTACTTCTTACACCTGATTCATCCAGGCACTGCCCTCCAAATTGTATGGACAGAAACGCATTTTATAGTCCCAACAGACTGCTGTAATCCTAGGTTACTTGGGTTGCTGAAATGTGGAGGATTAAAGTTCCAAACCATAGCGGGGTGGGGGGCAGAAAAGTCTGCAAGATTCCTTCTCCAATTAATGAGAAAAACGCTGAACTAGATGCATGGCTGAAATGGTAGAGCACCAGCCATGAGCAATAAAGCTGAAGGAAAGCCAACAGCCTTGAGTTCATCTCTATTACCAGGGAGAGAGAGACACACACAAAGACACACACACACACACACACACACACAGACACACACACAAAGACACACACACACATACAGAGACAGAGAGAGAGAGAGAGAGAGAGAGAGATAGGTGGAGCACAGGAAAGAAAATAATTAGGCATTAACTACCCAAGATAACAGGACTAGTAAGATTTGGAGCTAGCTTTCAAGTGCATATGGCTTGTTCCCAAATTCATGTGCAGTGAGCTTTGCTGACTTATTTTTGTTCTTGCTCCCATGTTCTGCTTATTCCCTGTATCTCATAAATTCTAAACTGGAATAAATATTTCTTTTGATTTACTAGTTAAAAAAAAAGAAAACACTCATCCCATAAGGTCTTTATGTGTGCAACAGACTTTGTTAAAGATTTAAGCAGATGACAGAAAATCTGCCTTACAGAAATTAAAATAACTCAAAATTATGTGGCTTGAAATTATTCCTGTTTTTCTGTATTTACTTTGTAGTTTGAACCTGAGATTATTTTTATTCATACCCTAATATTTCATGTGATTTTGTTCATAAGGAAAGAATTTATTAAAAGTTTTTTCCTGGGGCTGGGGATATGGCCTAGTGGCAAGAGCGCTTGCCTCGTATACTTGAAGCCCTGGGTTCGATTCCCCAGCACCACATATACAGAAAATGGCCAGAAGTGGCGCTGTGACTCAAGTGGCAGAGTGCTAGCCTTGAGCAAGAAGAAGCCAGGGACAGTGCTCAGGCCCTGAGTCCAAGCCCCAGGACTGGCCAAAAAAAAAAAAAAAAGTTTTTTCCTTGAAAATATTCTGGAATTTGCCACCCAAATGGTCATTCTATCTGAATTTATTACCCATAAACTTAGAAATCACAAAACACCAAGATTCCATTTTTTTATAAAAGCTCTGGATGGATTACCAGGCTGGGGTTGCAACGACTGCAGACTCTAAAACATACATCTTTGTCTGGACACAATTTTTGCTTTCCACAATTTTTTAGGCCATGAAGTATGCTAAGAAATAAGAGAGTTGGGGGGAGGGGGTGTAATATAGTACAGCTTAATGTAGTGTGCCAGTTCTGGGGCTTGAATTCTAGATCTGGATCTGGATCTGGGCTTGAACTTTTTTGTTCAAGTGCTTTACCACTTGAGCCACAACTCCACTTTCAGCTTTTTGTTGGGTTATTAGAGATAAGAATCTTAAGGATTTTCCTGCCAAAGCTGACCTAAAACTGTAATCCTCAGATCTCAGTCTCTGGAGTAGCTAGAATTACAGGAATGAACAACCAGTGCCCAGTTAATATTTTTAATTAAAACTCTGACAGGCCTGTGTAAACAGTTTCTGAGTTTCAGGAGGTGGCTCTCACAACCTCTCCCAGAGAAGGAGAGGGCATTTTGCTAAAGCCTTCAATTCAGTATGAGCAATATAAGGACTATAGTTTGGGACCGGCTTCCACATGTCTGACCTGTGCCATTGCACAGCACATTGCATTTCAAAGGGAGCTAAATGTATTCTATTGCCAAGTGTCTCAGGAATCCCTAACAATTCTGAATAAGAAACCTAATATTTTTGTTTTATGCTGAGCTGTGAAAGCTATATGGCTAGATGGGGCCCAGTGTCTGCTTTGTGTCTTATTTTTATTACCATATGTTAACTGTACAAATTTTTATTGTGATATTTCAACACATACATATAACTTACTTTGATCAAATTCACTCCCTCTACCATTCTTTCTTATTCCCTTTTCTTCCTCTTAAAAAATTTTAATGGATTTCATTCTTTCATTGTCACATATACATACAAAGCACTTCCATCACATCTTACCACACACACATAAATACACACACACACACACACACACAAAATGGGTTGCACATATGAGAGGGAACATGACATTTATAAATCTGACTTATTTTGTTTAAAGTGATGATCTCCAGTTCTACTCATTGTCTTGCAAAAAATAATTTCATTCTTTGTTATGGATGAACAATACTGAAATATGTATGTATGTATATATGTATACATGATATATATCACAAGTGATATATATCACATATATCATAAATGCACATATAATATCCTCATACACATATATATAATATGTATATATTACATTGTCTTTATTCATCTGTTGATGGCATCTGATTAGTTCCATGATTTGGCTATTATATATTATTATGAATAATGCTGTTTTAAATACAGGTGTGTAGCCATCTCTATTGTATGCTGTCTTACATTCTTTAGAACATATGCCCAGGAGTGGTATGATAGAGAAAATTTCACAATTTAGCTATTGTGAATAGTAGCTGTGTGTTACATTTTTTAAAATGTTTTTGAGAAGCCTCCATATTGATTTCCAAAGTAGCTTTACTAATTTACATTTTGAGTAATAATGTATAAAGTTAATTTGCCCTTATATCTAAACACAGTCATTTTTCTAGTCATTTTTGCTGGCTTATACAGAACTCTGGATTGGTGACAAATAGAAGAAAGAGGAAATGCTCAGGTCCTTGCCACAGATCTTTTGAAAAGCACCCTTCAAGAATCAGAAACTTTTCCAATCAGGAATTAGAAACAGGTCAAACCAAGAGGTACTTGAGCAAAAGACCACAA
This sequence comes from Perognathus longimembris pacificus, assembly GCF_023159225.1. Classification (NCBI taxonomy): domain Eukaryota; kingdom Metazoa; phylum Chordata; class Mammalia; order Rodentia; family Heteromyidae; genus Perognathus; species Perognathus longimembris. Next base: position 36,275,264 of record NC_063169.1, read on the forward strand.
AAGAAATGTCAGGTTAAGATGATGCACTTCAGAGTTTGCAGGCTCCATCCTGTAATAATCTATACCCTAGTTTATTTTCCATGTGCACCTCACTATATGAATGCGGTAACATTTTTCGGAACTCTCTTGCATGGTAACTGCCACAGGAAACACAGATAGTGGAAAGTCTTTCCAAGGTTATTAAAAATAAACACTTTAGACTGAAGGGTAAAGCAATGGTAGTTTTGAGTTTGCTATTATTTCCTGATTCCAAGTTACACATTAGGAATCATGTGCTCCATGCTAGACCTGCCTCCCTACACCTCCCAAGGGCCTAAGTGCACTCAGGGAGTTGTTTACCATTCTGGTGTGGTGTACTGATTAAAGGGTGCACTGGGAACATGCTACCACAACTTATTTTCTCTGGAACTGAGTTAATTTTATAGACTGTTTTTGCTTCCTCTTCTCAGTGGAATATAGCTGTGAGCAGTGTAAGTGAATCCAAGTGTTTGCCTGTGCTCAAACTGGGATGCCAAAACTGTTTACTTCCATTTCCTCTCTGAACCATTTCAATTCCCTTCTTCTTTTTTTTTTTTTTTTTTTTTTTAGGTCTCTTTCTTTTGATATAGGAAGGATTTCTTGCTGCCTAGAAGAGAAGTCATGATAGGGTAGGAACTACAGCTCATCATATTGTTGATACTGAACTAAGCCTTGGTTAGCTACCATCTACCTACACCAAGAGTTGCTATATGGAGCAGTCTCCTAGTATATTCCTATGTCTATTAAGAGGTAGTTTGTTGGCATTGTTGTTCATCGTATTACACCCTCAGGAGAAGTTTCTGTTCTTATTACAGCAATAGTTTAGGTTTTCCTGTCCAATTGTCTTTTTTTGTTTAAACCCATATAATAGACACTGAGTTCTTTAAGTGAGCAAGCACTCTTTTTGGATAGTAGCATGCCAATTAGTACTGAATTCAGTCTTTTAGTACCAACTCTATAGGCTTTTTTTTTCTATAGGCTTTTATGAAGGATTTTTTATACTCCTTTTGTTCTTAGCTCTGTATTACAACTCCATTCTAGTTTATTTTTTTCTTTGCTCACCTACTTATAGTTTATGTTATTTCTTGTCAAATATTTTAGTTGCTATTGATAGAAAATATGCAGTAAAGAGAGAATGGAGAGAAAAATAGCATCAGGTGAGAAGATAGAAAAGGAGGGAAAGGGGAGAAGGAGGGAGAGAAAAAGGGAAAGAGGGAGGGAGAGTGAAAGAGAGAAAAGGAGAGAGGGTGGGAGGGAATAAACAGGAAGGGAGGAAAATAGGCATGAAGGGACAAAGCTTCATTTTATGGTTCAATAAACTTGAATGGTCTCACAGAATTTAAAGTAAGATGTCTACAGAAAATGAAGTGCAGTATAGATTATTATATGTTAGAATTGATATAAAAATGATTTTACAACTAATATCTGAAGCCTACTTTCCAACTTTGCTATTTGTTATTTTTGCCATTTAACCGTGTCCACATTTAAATGTAGTAAGATAGGAGATGAGGCTTTTCCTTTTGTTCTGTAACTCAAGCCTCAAGTACAAGAATGAAATTAACTATTCTCCACACTAAAAAATAAATAAATTTTCTGGACACACTCCTATATGGATTACTAAGAGGTGTTCAAACTGGTTCTTCAACCACCAAACTGGAAGACAGGAAAACTCATTAGAAGAGTTTGTTGAAAGCTGCTTATAGAATAGAGAACACGGAGTGTGTTTTCTCTCACCTCCTCAAGGAGTGCCTCTTTTCACACACACACACACACACACACACACACACACACACACACACACACACACACACACACACACACACACCAAGATAAAAGGGTTCTGAAGGAATCTCTTCTAGTTACCCAAGTTCTTTCCTCGGGTTGGACACTGGTTCCGCAGCCACCGGGTAAAGAATCTCAGGTGCCTATTCCTCTAAAGTTTTGAGAGAACCCTACATGTTGACCTGCCTCCAAAAGTTTGAGGCTCTTAACAAAGACAGTGGTGCATGCCTCTCCCCAGAGAAGCCTAAAGATGAGAGATTGTCAGGTGATGATGAGGAGAGAAGACAACAGTTGGGGATGACCTCCCACGCGACTCATAAGCATTAATGAAAGCTGCAGGAGTTAGCTTAGACTCCATTATTTTTCCAAGGGTCCCAGGCAAGAGGATTTCCCACTGGGAAGAAGGATGTTCAGAGAGGTGAGCTAGCTAGAAGACTGCCTTTGGGGGTACACACATAGCAACAGAAGCAGCGCTGGACTTCTGCCACAGGGGGAACTGTCGGCCTCACCAGGAATCAGTGGGGATGGAGGTGTTTTCACTTCTTTTATGCCTGAAGGACAGAAACCATTGCTGGGCAGACCTTAGAAGGGAGAAGGGGCATGACGTTGCAGTCAATAAGCATATCATTTCACTTTGATTAACCTTTCTGTAGCTGTTCTAACATTCAGAATAGCTATGAGGAGAAAAGGATCTCTGAGTCCTAGGAAGAGAAATCCAGCCAGGTATGGAGAAATAAAAGGTTTTCCAGATTTGTATTTTCCAAGGTCTGCCATATTCAATAAATCATTTATAACTTTAAGAATCTTGACTCCAAATAGGAAATAAATCAAACTGGGCACTGGTGGTTTACTCCTGAAATCCTAGCTACTTAAGAGGCTGAGATCTGAGGATCTCAGTTCAAAGCCAGCCCAAGCAGGAAAGCCTATGAGACTCTTACCTCCAATTAACCACCAGAAAACCAGAAGTGGCACTGTGGCTCAAGTGGTAGAACACTAGCCTTGAGCTGAAGAGCTTAGGGAAAGCGCCCAGGCCCAGAGTTCAAGCCCCATGACCAACAAAAATAAATACAACAATTAACCTGTGGGTGAGGACAGGAGGGAAAACCTGGAAGAGAGTGAGGGAAGGGGTGATATTGCCCAAAAAGGAAAGCACTTATACCTAACTTGTTTAACTGTAATCCCTCTGTGTATTACCTTTATAATAATAATTTTTAAATTGATTAAACAATCAAAAGATCACCATAAAAGGACATACACACACACACACATACACACACTCACACCCCACATACACACATTCACCACAGACACACATAAGCATGCACCACTGAGATGCCAAATGGTTCTTAGTACCTTCATGGTTCTTAGGACACTTACAAGGTGTTTTAACTAAAAACTCAACTGAGTGCTGGGCACTGGTGGCTCAGCCTATATTCCTAGCTACTGTGGAGACTGAGATCTGAGGATCACAGTTCAAAGCCAGATAAGACAGAAAAGTCGAGGAGAGTCTTGCCTCCAATTAATCACACACACAAGCACACACACAGAGAGAGAGAGAGAGAGAGAGAGAGAGAGAGAGAGAGAGAGGACAGAGAGACAGAGAGACAGACAGAGACAGAGATAGAGACAGAGAAATGGAGCTGTGACTCAAATGATAGAGCACTATCTTTGAGTGAAAGAGCTCAGGGACAGCACCTCAGTTCAAGCCCCAGCACTGTTGTGCACACACACATACATAAACACACACACACACACACACACACAAATTTAATAATATCATCTCACACTTTTAGTTTTTCCCTTTCTTGGATAAACAATAGATCTCTCCCCTCACATACTCTTTCCTTCTCCCACAGTCTCCTATTTTAAATTGTCTTTTTCTAGTTAGGTTAAATAGAGCAAAAGAAAAAGGCAGACAAATGAAAGCAGGCGTTTGTAAGTTTCAGGAAACTACTACAATTTCTAAAATTTTAGACCTGAGTGAAAACATTTTCATACACAAAGAATGTATGTGATGCTCTAAACATGCCTCCCCACAGATGGAGCAATGGCTGGGAACCAAAGCTTTGTGCCTGGCAAGCCTGGCACTGCTCACCACTCAGTTTCATGAAATTTGCTTTACCAAGCTTCTTAATGCTGCTCTTTTTTTTCCCTCTCCACAATCAGGAGTGTCAATGCTTCCCATTTGGATACAAAAATCTCCCTTAAAGAAATCCTAAATCATTTACAAATGTCCTTTCTAACTGTAATTTTTTTCTCTATACAATCAAATTTTGAGAATGAATATTGTTTATTTTCCTTCCTAATGATGACTCTCAAAAGTCTGTGGCCACAGTCTATTTCAGTTCAGTTGATACAGGTGATGGGAGCCAGAAAACCTGGGCCTGAGGCTCCAGTCCAGCAGCTTACTTTCTGAGCATGTTTAAACTGTGCATCGTCTTCACTAACAATACAATTAATCAAAGTGACTGCTCTTAGATAACTGCATGTAAAACATATAAGACAATTAAAATTAGACAGTGATGGGATGGTAAATCAATTTCGGTGGACAATAGGTGAGTGTACATGCTGACCTGCAAATGGTTTTACAGTTTCACACAAATTTTCTGATGTTCTTGTAGTTATACAAATGATGAAAGAAGGTAGTGTTATGAAATGGCTGTTTTATTTTGTGGGGCATTTTAAGGATTAGAAATGGAGAATGTGCTTGGCTGGGCAGTTCTCACTTAGAGTCCCTCAGATGTAGTGAGATGTGGGCTGTCAGTGGTGGCAAATGACATTTCTACTGGGGAGCGTAGGGGAGCACCTCACATGACCTCTCAGGCTGGCAGTTGAAGCTGGTTGTTGCTAGGAATTCATCCTGGGAGGACCAGAGTACTCCCACATGCCACTCCCCAGCAGGCAATCTCACTGTTGTTTTACATGGTGTACATACCCCCCCGCCCCCCGCATTGAGTAGCTGCTAGCTTTAAGCTAGTTACTCAGGGTGGTCCAGATTCCATACAACAGGACATAGGCACCACCTTCTCTGTAAAAGGAGTAGAAAAGAAGTTGAAGACAAGTTTTTAAATGGTCGTGTTGCAATTCACTTATTATAATAAAACAACTTATCTTCTTTATACATTAAATTAACACTAAAAGAAAGAAAATACTCTTTAACCTGGCTAGGTATGGGAGCTCAAGTGGTAGCACACTTGCCTATCAAGTGTATAAAGCCCTGAAATCCAACATTGTAGATGATAGGTGATAGATAGATGATAATAGATAGAAGATGGATAGATAGATAGAAAGATAGATAGATAGATAGATAGATAGATAGATAGATAGATAGACAGACAGACAGACAGACAGATAGATCTTCATTCACTGGGTACTGTGGCTCATGCCTGTGTTGCTAATTATGCTAAATTTCTTAGGGAGACTGAGATTGGGAGGACTGTAATGGAGGCTATCCAGGCAGAAGTTTGCAAGACTCAAGTCAATCAATAAAAAGCTGAGGCCAAAAGTGCATGCCCACTCTGAGTAGTAAGAATCTAATCCAGTCATTCTCAGATATTGTCCAAAAATGGCTTTCCCACTTTCACCTGGAAATCTGTTATAAGTCCACATTTGTTAGCCTAGTCTCAGAACTATTTGATCAGAAATTTTATTAGCTTTGAGCTTGTCAAAAATCCCTCATTGGTAGAAGTAGAGTTCTTGTCTAGCATGTGTGAGGCCCTGGGTTCAACCCATAGAAACCTTCTTCCCCTCAAACAAACAAAGAGAAGAGAACAATATTAGTGGTTGCCTAGGGTTATTGAGAAGGAACAGGAAGAAAGAATGATTAAGGGTGCATAAGAAAATAGAAAGATATATTCAGTAATCATGGTAGTGGTGCTTTCACAGGCAAATATACTTACTGTTAACAACACCAACAAAAAACTTACTGCTAATCATACTTCCATCAAGCTACTTTTACAAAAATATAAGAAAATAAAACTAAAGGCATATGTTCCTCATAATTACATGTTTTTAAATACCAACAAATCTGTACTTATTGGATAACTTACCCCCCAAAAACTCTAGACTTAGTTGCTAAATGTCATAATCTAGATATTAAGACCCTTAAACGCTCCTCAGATCATTCTGATCTGCAACACAATCTAAGAAATATGGCTCCATTTCATCATTACAGACTGTCTTCCCTATCCTCAAAAAAGAGAGAGAGAGAGAGAGAGAGAGAGAGAGAGAGAGAGAGAGAGAGAGAGAGAGAGAGAGAGAGAGAGAGAGAAACCTCCAGGAACCTTCCCAAAAGGGAACACTACTTTATTTTTGGTGGGAATGTAAACTGGTTTTGCCACTCTGGAAAGTGGTATGGAGATTCCTCAGAAGGCTAAACATAGAGCTCCCCTATGACCCAGCAGCCCCACTTTTGGGCATCTACCCAAAAGACTACAAACAAGAACACACCAAAGCCACCAGCACAACAATGTTCATTGCAGCATAATTTGTCATTGCCAAAGTATGGAACCAACCCAGATGCCCCTCAGTAGATGAATGGATCAGGAAAATGTGGTACATATACACAATGGAATTTTATGCCTCTATCAGAAAGAATGACATTGCCCCATTCGTAAGGATGGAAGGATTTGGAAAAAAATCATACTAAGTAAAGTGAGCCAGACCCAAGGAAACATGGACTCTATGGTTTCCCTCATAGGGAATAATTAGCACAGGTTTAGGCTAGTCACAGCAGAGGATCACAAGAGCCCAATAGCTATGCCCTTATGAACTCATAAGATGATGCTAACTGAAATGAAGTCCATGTTATGGAAATGACTGTTATATCACTCTTGTAATTACTTTCAACACGCCATGTGAAACCATAGCTTCTTTTCTTGATGATCCTCTTGTATCCCCTTCCTGTGGTTGTCCCTGCGCTACCACTGTATCTCATCTGAGTACCCTGGTACTGTATATACTGGTATTAGAACTAGAAAGGGAAAGGGAATATCAAAATTGAGAGACAAAGGATAAAAAGACAAACAACTCCAAAAGCAATACTTGCAAAACCATTTGGCATAAACCAACTGAACAACTCATGGGGGCGAAGTAAAGGGGGAGTGGGTAGGGGGTATGAGGGAGGAAGTAGCAAATAGTATAAGAAATGTACCCATGGCTTAATGTATAAAACTGTAACCCTTCTGTACATCACTGACAATAAATAAATAATTATTATTTAAAAAAACACCCTCCTTCCAATGTTCGTAGTTGCCAAGGAACCACATTGGAAAATATGCACACACACAGCGTAAACCCATTATCCTTTCCAGAGAACATTGTAGAGCACCCTCTATGCTGTGAGCAAAGTGCTACCACTTCATAAAATGAAACATGACTTTTTAAGAAATCAAGTGTGATTCTGAGATTCAGTGCAATGGCTAACAACTAGAAAACATGTAACCATAGCTGCAGCATGTAGGAAAGAAGTCACTGAGAAGGTAAAGCTTTGGAAATGATCTGTTTAGCAAGGAAGAATGGAAGTTATAAGGAAAGTTAACAGGAAAGCTTACGAAGTTCTGGAGAGCAGATCAGGAAGTTCAATGAAGTTAACCCCCAATCATCACGCCTCATAGGCATTCTCTATCAATCACGGCTTACATTTATTTTCCCCAAGTTACTGCCCTCTATGGGTTTTTCTATTATCTAGCAGTTAATAAGGTTTTTCTTTAATGTGTTTGTTTTATTGTTCCTTTCTCCAAAAAGATACTTGAGATTCTTTCTTTCTTATCCACCACACAGAGTTGTGCACTTTAATGTTTTGCTTTATTGGTCTATTAACTTGAAGGATGTAGGACTTCTTTTTGAACTCCTTTTACTATATGAGTATTTACATTCTTTTTCACCAACTCCTTCTGATTGAAGGAGATGAGAAAATTAGTTTACCAAGCTTAGTCCTCAGCTGTTTTTCTCCAGTAGCTCTGATAAGGCCCAGCAGAATTCCTTTAGGAATAAGAAAAGAGACAGAAATTGTTGTTTTCAGTCATCTGTCCCTCCCTCACACCAACATTTGTCTTGAATTCCTCAGAAACACTGTGTAGATGAAAATAAATCTGCAGCAGCTTATCAAGTACTTGGCAACCTTACTACACTACAAATACAAGAACCTACCAGTTCCTGTTTGACCTTCAAACCAATGTGCAAAAGTTGAAAGTGCTAAAATCTCAAATTTTCTGTGAGTATTTCAGCTTCCTGTGTTTGTTGGAAGTGGCAAAAGTGCAGCTTTGTTTTCTAATTCTTTGTAGCTAGTTAGCTGAAGAAACTATCAGTCTTTTTCCAGAGAAAATAAAAGAGCTCAGACTGCTATGAATTTGTGCCGGATTATAATATTAACATTGAAAATTGATTAACACATGGATTAAAAATGACTCCTCAAAATCTGTAACATTAGAACCAGGAAAGGACTACATAAGACCAGAGATAAAAAATCTTATTTTTGTGTTGTTCTCAAATTATATATATTGATCATTTATAATTTTTTTTTTTTTTTTTTTTTTTTTTTTGGCCAGTCCTGGGCCTTGGACTCAGGGCCTGAGCACTGTCCCTGGCTTCTTCCCGCTCAAGGCTAGCACTCTGCCACTTGAGCCACAGCGCCCCTTCTGGCCGTTTTCTGTATATGTGGTGCTGGGGAATCGAACCTAGGGCCTCGTGTATCCGAGGCAGGCACTCTTGCCACTAGGCTATATCCCCAGCCCATATAATTTTTAAAGATTCTATAAGCAATGATTTAATGGTAAATCAGAAATACATAAAATTTAATCATTTTAAGACATTAGCAGGAAAAGAACATAGTCTCAACTTAAACATTGCTGTATTAGTAATATTGGAAGGTGGATTTTCTCACTGTTGTGTGTAGTGCAGTCTTAATAAATAAAGCCATAGAAAAGGAAATATGTCAGGCAGCAGTGGCTCACACCTACAATACGAACTACACAAGAGGCTGAGATCTAAGGATCATGATTTGAAATGAACCCAGGCAGGAAAGTTCATGAGATTCTTATCTCCAATTACCCACCAAAATGCCAGAAGTAGAACTCTGGCTGAAGTGGTAGATCTCTAGCCTTGAGAAAAAAAACACAGGGATAGTGTCCAGGCACTGAGTTAAAGCCCCAAACCCTTTAACAACAAACAAACAAACAAAGAGAATATAGAAGAACTACAGTGAGGTTTCCTGAGAAAATCTGCTGAACAGAAGAAAAACTGGAAAGTCTTTACCACATATGATCTTGATCACAAGTTTAGTAAATTTCAGGGTCATAATAATGAAACTGTGAGAATATGCAGGATATGTATCAATCCTGACAAGTATGAGGGTATTTCAAACACAGAGAATTGTAAAAATCAATCTGTATGGCAGGTACAGTGGTGATCAAAGTTCCAGATGAATAAGATGACCCTGTAATTTATTACCTAAACAGGCTTATTGAGAATAAGAGGTAATTGCTTTGGAATGATAGACATAAACCAGGACCATTCTGGGTGAACCAGGATATATAATAACACTACAAAGAAAAGAGGCTAATAAGATAAGGAGGAAGGTGTCAGTGGAAACTCTTAAGAAGTTATTTAAATTTGACATGGCAGGTTATTTGGAGCTCCTATAAAACAGATCATATGGATGTAAAAAAAAATAGTATCTGTGTTGTGAATGCAACTAATGAAGGGAAGATAGACTGGACAGGGAAACTGGTAAGGAAGTTGTAGTAAACCCCAGGACCTGGATGTGTACAGGGGAAAGGTGCCAAGAATAGACTTAGGAAACATCTGAGGGAGAGAAACAGAGGATGGTAAATGGGCTGCTGGCCAAACACTATGGCGGTATGATCAACACTGGAAGGCTGGGGAAATAACTCAAAATAGAAATCTGGAAAAATATCGACAAAGATAAAGATGCTCAGAAAGTACATATGAAAAATAGCAGGGTGGAGACAAACCACAATATAAGGAATTAGAAACATGCAGGAAACTATGAAGGAAATTAAAACCAGAGCTGGGAGGGTGCCTAAAAGATTACAATAGCTGGAGATTCAATAACAACTATGATGCAGTGGTATTGCTACTCCACAATATTACCAGAGTGTCAGCCTGAGAAAAAGAAAGAATATAGACAGCTTGTCTGGCTGTCCATCACAAGATGCTTCATTAAACATGAGAGATAAGTGATAGAGACTCAAAGAGAGAAAAGAAAAAGAGCAATTAAAGCCAACAAGCAATATTTGGAAATAAAAATGAGATATTACAATCCATTGAGAAATAGCTGCAACCCTTTGCAAGAATTGATCCAAAATATCATTTTAAAAGACATTATATAGAATCTTGGAAGAAAGATTCTTAATGAACGTACGTCTGTTGTGTATTTAAATTGTTGATTTCAACCAGCAAACTTTATTTCTTTTCACCTCGGGGTAGTGTTTTATTCTTGGCAACATCCTACTTTCTTTGGTATGCTGATTTGTACTTTTCAGCTCAATGTTTACTCCAACTATGATCAGTTAAGATTCAGTTCAATAAAATCATAAGATAAACTGAAATATTTTTAAATTATTACTTTTCAAAGGATTAGTTAATTCTCTGTTGGAGCAAGGATTGTTGTCTGGGAACCGGTTCTTTTTAGTGAGATTTAAAAGGAGGGGGAAAATGGAAATCTCTTTTGGAAAAGTCATTCCAAAAATAACCCATGAATGGTAAAAATAAGGTCTCTTCATTCACTTATGAAATTTAGGCAGGAAAGGAACCCTTTTTTTATCAAAGGAAAGGGAATATCAAAATTGAGAGACAAAGGACAAAAAGACAAATCATTCCAAAAGCAATACTTACAAAACCATTTTGTATAAACCAACTGCATAATTCTTGTGGGGGAGAGGGAAAAGGGGAGGGGGGAACAGGGAAAAATTAGGGAGGAGATAACAAGTTGAACAAGAAATGTACTCACTGCCTTACATATGAATCTGTAACCCCTCTGTACCACATTTTGACAATAAAGAAAAAATTTTAATAAAAAAATAAAAATTATTTAATATGTACAGCTTTGCAGACTTATTTTCTAATTAATTCTAAATACTTTGAAGTTCAAGCCTGACACTTGAAATTTTTCCATTCACAGACATTGTCTTCTGGGACACAGACGACATGACATAATTTGCTGAGATTTTTGTTGTTAAATATAAATGGGATTTTTTTTAAATTTTGTCAGACTGATATACAGAGCGGTTATAGTTTCATACATTAGACATTGGATACATTTCTTGTACTGTTTGTTACCTCCTCCATCATTCCTCCCTCCCCCCTCCCCCTTTCCCTTTCCCCCCATGACTTGTTCAGTAGATTTACACTAAACAGTTTTGCAAGTATTGCTTTTGTAATCGTTTGTCTTTTTTACCCTATGTCTCTTGATTTTGGTATTCCCTTTCAGCTTCCTAGTTCTAATACTTGTATACACGGTTTCCAATATACTCAGATAAGATACAGAGATAGTACAGGTACAACCACAGAAAGGGGATACAAGAGGATCATCAACAATAGAAGCTACGGTTTCACATCGCATGGTGAAAGTAATTACAACAGTGATCTAACAGTCGTTTCCATAACATGGAGTTCATTTCACTTAGCATCATCTTTTGTGTTCATAGGGTTCATATTGTGTTCATACTGGGCTCTTGTGATCCTCTGCTGTGACTAGCCTAAACCTGTGCATAAATGGGATTATATTCTCATGGATTTCCTTCTGAAAAAGCTTATCATGACAGGAACTTAATCTTTTTTTTTCAGTTTACTTCCTTTATTGGTTGTGACTTTATCCTGATTCAAGGCTACAACTTGCTTTGAGTTTTTATTGAAATTCACAAAAAGCTCTTCCCCAGCAGTTGGGTTTCACCTGTTGAGACAATGCCCTCATAAACGGTGCCAATAGAGTGATGTGAAATGCAGCCCTGGGAAGTTGCACTGGTGCCATTCTCCAACTGCTCTAGTGCACAGTCACCCAGATGAGGTAACACGAAGACTGGAGGCCAAAAGAGCAAAGTAATTCTTCCACTAATCCCCATCCCACAGGCTGATAAAAACCAAGGACACTGTGACCAAGATAACCTGAATCCCTCCCTAGTCCTCCCGAACCACCAACATCCTACTCAGTGATGTGGCCCCAGCTTGCCTGGAAGGCTAACAACAGCATTACCTCTTCTCAGGACCAAAACCAGAGCAGGAAAGGGAGCATTTATGCTTAGAAACTGGTGGTTCTACTTATACATAAAAGGAGGCTGATGGTGTCTACCAGAATACCCTACAGACTTAAGGACAAATCTATGTGAGCATTTCACGAACTATAAAGTGCTTTCACCTGATAAGATGTGGTTGTCTTGAAACCCAGGTATTTAATTGTTACTGGGTAAGAAATGTTCTGGGGTTTGAGGGAGGGGATTCCCCATCCCTCCAAGAGTCCATCACTCACAGACAGTCTCAAGCGAAAAGATGGATTTATTGGGGAAGCAAAAAGCAAACTGCCCAGCTGAGGATGTAGCATAGACTTGGGAGCTGAAATTACATTCCTAAAGAAGCGGGCTGGCCAGCCAGGGACCCAGCACAGACTCGGGAGCTGCCACCGTGACCCCGAGCAGTCCTCAAGTTGGGGTTTATAAAGGTAAAAGCATAGCACAGATGTAGGGGGTTGATGCAGGGGATAGAGCATGCAATAAGTTCACAGGTGTAGGAGGTTGAGGCAGGGGGCAGAGCAATCAACAAACAAGTTAAGTAAGCCATTTCAAATTGATCTAATATACTCCCCCCAAAATTTCCTACCATGTTTCCCTAATCAAGATGGAGTCAGCTCTGCTCCCTACAACAAATAAAGGTTGGAAACACTGAAATTATAAATAAGAGCTTTAAATTGGAATTACCCTTGGGTTTACTCTGAGAAGAGAGTACCAGACCCACCACCATATCTGTTCCTGCTCATGCCAGAGGTATTGTGCTTCCACAATACTGCTATGGCTGGCTAGCCAGAGGGTTGTATATCCAATCCTGCTCCATGACACTGCTCTGTAATAAGAATATTTGGTGTATTATCTTTCTTCTTATTATTCTTATTTTTTATTCATTTCATTATTGTCAAAGAGGGGTTACATACATAAGGCAGTGAATACATTTCTTATCCAACTTGTTACCTCCTCCCTCATTTCTCCCCACCTTCCCCCTTCCTCATTTCCCTCCCCTCCATGAGTTGTACAGTTGATTTGTACCATATAGTTTTGTAAGTATTGCTGTGGCATCGGCTTGTCTTTTTATCCTTTGTCTCGATTTTGATATTTTTCCCTCCCCTAGTTCCAATACACATATATACAATATCCAGGGTACCAAAATCAGTTACAGTGATGGCACATTAGCTTTCATCTAAAGGTTTCTAAGCACATACAAGTCAGTAATTAATTATTACAACAAGCTAACCTCCCAAATTTTAGAAAAGTTGCAGAACTTTAAGGCTACAGACTAATGTCTAGATGTGAATGATATAATTTCTGAAGTCTCCTACTCTGCTTACATACAGGTGGTCATCTTATTTTGACTTTGTGTTTGGGTGAAGTCAATGGTACATAAGCTAGATTGGAAGCTAAGGGCCTTGCCGCAGGGGAAGTGCTGTTTGCAAGCTGAGAAACCCTTGCAGCCACTGGCACTTATATCCAAAGCAAGTCGGTCATCTTCCTGCTCTTCAGACCATTGGTGTTGATGGTGGATGTTGCTGTAGCTCTGGGGAGGTAAAGATGAACTGAGTAAAGCTGACTGGAAGATCCCACAGTACACACCTTCACTGCAATTCAAATATGTCTTCTCCATAAGCTTTTCGATTTGGGTTCTATATCTGGTCTTTGCTGCCAACCTCTCAATCTGTTAATCTATTAAAAATTATAGAGACAGTGGTCGGTTCGTTCAAACCAATAAGGACATAATCAGAACACTGATTAGCAAAGACTTCAAGAGTTTTCAGATAACCTACCAATCTGACTGGATTACTACTAACATCCTAAACCTCTTTAATGATTGGCCAGGTAGTACTTCTCCCCACCCCACCCCCACCCCCACAAGTCTTGTTCTGGCTTCACTGGATACTTTAACTAACCCTGTGTGCTATATACTCAGGCAAATTGTCATGAGATAAGTTAAGCCTCCTTTTTCCTATGAATATCCACCAAATGTCCCTGGTGCTTGACTGCGCTTTGAAGTCTGTAGACAAGAATGCTTGATTGGATTGGTTTAAACATCTCACCCATCCTCATTCCCTGTAACTTTCAAAAGCTCACCTTGGATTTGTGCTGATGAGGCAGTCAGAAGGATGAAGAAGAAAAAAGACTTAGAAATGATCCACTTCAGAAAGATCCCTTCCTTCCAGAGACAGGCTGTCCTGCTAGTAAGATACTGCTCTAATGGAATTACTTGCTCTCCTAATCCCCAGAATGCTTTTCAAGTAAGTAGGATGTCACTTCTTTAGATAATCCTTGCCATCATGAGGGCTCTCCTCCTACAAAACAAGAATCATAAGGAAAAGAATAGCAGTGTGTTTTAAAGCATTACTCTAAGTGTTGTTTTAACATTTGGTTCTCATTACACCAGGTAACTGGGACCAGCAACCCCTGCCACCTCTCAGTTTTACCAGAGAAAGTGGACTAAATGACCACTGAGGTCCTCTCACTAAGATTCCTGCACTCCGAGACTACTGAGGAAGGTAGTGGAGAGACCAGTATCTGGATCAAATGTTCGATATTTGACTTTTTCCTCCTCCACATGATGCTTTATTCTCTTCATAGCCTTCAGATCTATTAGCCTGTATATCCCATTAGCCTTCAGATCTATTAAATTGTGTGCAGAATTCATGGGGAGGGAATCTTTTTCAAAATGGCCCTTTCTCCTCTGAGCTACCAGATGGTCTTCATCAGAGTTCCCCTCCTTGTCACTCAATTCCTCATATGGAATCTGAAGAAGGGGACCTCAGATGCTAAAGCATTGCTTTCAAATAGCCTGCCTAAAATTATACAGGAAGCTGGGCACTGCTGGTGCACACCTGTAATCTTAGCTACTCAGAAGGCTGAGATCTGAGGATAGAGGTTCAAAACCTGCCTGAACAGGAAAGTTCATGAGACTCTTTATTTCCAATAAACCACTCAGAAAGTGCTGGAAGTGCCACTGTGACTGAAGTGATGATAGAGTACTAGCTTTGAGCACACAAGCAGCACTAAGGCCCCGAGTTCAAGCCCCAGGGTAGGCAAATAAATAAATAAATAAAGCTATACAGTAACCAACTGTAAATTCAGAATAGTATCACTAAGAGACTCTAATAGAATGATTAAGTTGCAAATGAGTAGGAAATTAAGCAATTAAATTACACTCAAAGATAATTTATTTTTTATTGAAGAAGAAAATGTAAAAATTAAAAAAAACTGACCCATGATTATTTCTGAGGTTTTTCACTTCCAGATCCTCTAGCAAGTACGTCGCTGCTGTTTATTCCCTAATGCAATCCCATGCTGGAGTGGAGGAGGGACCTCTGACTTCCATACAGCAATTTGGTGGGCTGTATCTAATTATGTCGCATAAAATTGTAGTGTCTTATTTCTAGAAAGCTCTGCTTTCTTTTTGAGCTTCAGAATGGTGGTAGCCATGTTTTTGGAAGGTGGCCAGTGTGAAAATAATTGAGGGATAGCCAGCAGCCATCAAGATATAGAGTCCTTCAGTCTCACATTCCATGGTGAACAAAATGCTGTCAACAACCCCTTGGCATAGAATCAGACCTTGGTCAGCATGGACTGCTACCTTGTGAGAAACACAAGCAGAGTTCTGTGCAGTTCTGTGCAGTTCTGTGCAGATCTTTACCTGTAGAAACTTAGCTTTATAAAAGTATGTTCTTTTAAACCACTATATCTGTGTTAATAATGCATATGATAGATAATTCATATCATTCTCCTCTTTGTGCACTTGTAGCACACTTGTTTCTTTTCTTTCTACTTCCTGTCCATCCTTCTGCTCACTGTTGCTACTTCCTACATTACTCTCCCTCTTCTCCTAAATTCTTTCCATCTTTCAAAGCCAAACACAACTTTCATTTCTCTGAACTCTTATAGTGTTAAACTAAACCATAAGCCCTTTACAAGCTGCAACTTGTTTAGTTTGTTATAATTCCTCTATGCAGGGGTAATTCTTGAAATAGAGATAAATAATCTAGGGTTTTCATACAAGAGGAAATCAAAACGTATTATCTATGAATCAAGAAGAAAGTATATAGTCAAAAATTGGGGCTGGGAATATGGCCTAGTGGTAAAGTGCTTGCTTCGTATACGTGAAGCCCTGGGTTTGATTCCTCAGCACCACATATATAGAAAAAGCCGGAAATGGTGCTGTGGCTCAAGTGGCAGAGTGCTAGCCTTGAGCAAAAAGAAGCCAGGGACGGTGCTCAAGCCCTGAGTTCAAGCCCCAGGACTGACAACAAAAACAAAACAAACACAAATTATAGGCTTTCGTTTGGTGTAAACCAACTGTGTAACACATGGGGGGAAGAGGGGAAGGAGGAGGGGGGAGGCAGGAGAAAAATGAGGGAGGAGGTAGCAAGTTGAACAAGAAATGAACTCACTGTCTTACATATGAAACGGTAACCCCTCTGTACTTCACTTTGACAATAAAGGAAAAAAAATTAAAGATTTATAGGTCTTAAAGAGTCTAATTAATGATGTTAAATTTTTGATGCATGAATTTTAATTATTATTGAGCTGTGGTTAGAAATTAGTGTCAAATTGTTCCAATTGTAAGGAAATGGAAGGACTTGGAAAAAGTTATACTAAGTGAAGTGAGCCAGACCCAAAGAAACATGGACTCTATGGTCTCCCTTATTGCGAATAATTAGTACAGGTTTAGGCAAGTCATAGCAGAGCATCACAAGGCCCAATAGCTATACCCTTATGAACACATAAGATGATGCTAAGTGAAATGAACTCCATGTTATGGAAACAATTGTTATATCACAGTTGTAACTACTTTCAACGTCCTATGTGTATCTGTAGCTTCTATTATTGATGATGTTCTTGTATCACCTTCCTGTGGTTGTACCTACACTATCTCTGTAATCTTATCTGAGTATATTGGAAACCATGTTTACTGGTACTGGAAGTAGGAAATTCAAAGGGAATACCAAATTTGAGAGACACAGGGTAAAAAAAGAGAAACAACTACAAAAGCAATACTTGCAAAACTGTTTGGTGTAAGTGAACTGAACACCTCCGGGGGACGGGGGGGGAGGGAAAGGGGGAGAGGGAGGGGGGTATGAGGGACAAGGTAACAAACAGTACAAGAAATGTATCCAATGCCTAACGTATGAAACTGTAACCTCTCTGTACATCAGTTTGATAATAAAAATTTGAAAAAAAAAGAAAGAAATTAGTGTCAACATTCATTCATTTGAGTATGTATTGTATGGACACTTTACATCTTAAAACTGGGTTTAAATATGCTTTTCATGAGTTATATGAATACTCAGTATTACTAAAAAAATAAAAATTAATTTTAGAAATTAATGGTATGGTAGCATAATCTCTTTTCTCTACCTTGAGGAGATCAGCCTAGGCTGTGAGATCTTCTCTCCAAAACACACACACACACATACACACAATCTTATTTTGCATATTATCTTCCAATTTGGAATACATATTTGTTTCCAAAATAATAACTCATTATTGAGTTCAAAGCATTAAAATGAACATTAAAATCTGTCTTTAGAAATTATCTTTTTTAAAAGATAATTGCTTTAAAGATAGAGCATATTTAAAATAACATTTATAAGTATAAAAGCCTCCTCAATATATAACTCTGTAGTAAACTAATCCTCATTAAGTTACTCATAGTATGGGGAAAAAATAATGAGAAGATAAAATGCTGAAGTCTAAAATCACTCTAGGCCCTGATATTATTTGCAAGGCTCACAGTGAGCTCAGACAGGGCCTGATTCACCCCTCTCCTGTGACAGAGGCTCTAACCCACAAGTGCTACCACATAGACATGGGGAGGTGGATCACCCAAGAATGCACCAAAAACACTGCCCTGAGACTCAGCATAAATTGCTGAGACAAATGGGACAGAGGGAGCTTTGTCTATGTGTGTGAACTAAGAAATATACATTGTTTGCTCCAAAGAACAATTGAAAGCAGATATATCCAGGGAGGAGGAACTTTGAGTCCCTTATGAAAAGACTTAGAGATAATCATTTTTGTTTAAGGAAAATCCGAGATGATTTTATTTCTGAAGAACAAATGATGACAATTCTCTGACAAGAA